>NC_045801.1:49217841-49817841 GCF_009873245.2 Balaenoptera musculus | reverse complement strand
TATACAGAGTGAAGTAAGTCAGAAAGAGAAAAACAGATACCATATGCTCACACATAAATACAGAATCTAAAGAAATAAAAATGGTTCTGAAGAACCTAGGAGCAGGACAGTAATAAAGATGCAGACATAGAGAATGGACTTGAGGACACAGGGAGGGGGAAGTGTAAGCTGGGATGAAGTGAGAGAGTGGCA
This sequence comes from Balaenoptera musculus, assembly GCF_009873245.2. Classification (NCBI taxonomy): domain Eukaryota; kingdom Metazoa; phylum Chordata; class Mammalia; order Artiodactyla; family Balaenopteridae; genus Balaenoptera; species Balaenoptera musculus. The sequence goes on along the minus strand of NC_045801.1, from coordinate 49,817,649 downwards.
TGGACTTATATATACTACCAAATGTAAAATAGATTGCTAGTGGGAAACAACCACATAGCACAGGGAGATCGGCTCAGTGCTTTGTGACTACCTAGAGTGGTGGGAGGGAGACGCAAGAGGGAGGAGATATGGGGATATATGTATAGGTATAGCTGTTTCACTTTGTTATAAAGCAGAAACTAACACCATTGTAAAGCAATTATACTCCAATAAAGATGTTAAAAATAAATAAAAATAAAAATTAAAAAACTGAAGAAAAAAAAAAAAAAAAGGGCGACATGAAGAGCCTCCTCAGAAGCATGGTTTTGGAAGTAAGCCAGCATAAGAAAGCCTGTTGGGAAATGGCAAAGGATGTCTATTGCATGGGGAGTGAGAAAAGAAGAGACAGTCTTTCAAAGTGCTGGTATGATGCACAAACTTCTGAAAGAAGTCTGGAGGGGAAATGGGCACAGGAATGAGCATCATTGAATTGGACACATACAAGGATTGAATTTCACAGCATGTAAATTACACCCTAATAAAACTATTAAAAAAGTATCTTAAAACTCATGACACAATATTTTGTTTTTATTTTATTATATCATGTTTTATTTCAGTAACCATTTTTTTTGGTAAATCATGGGCATGGTTTTTACATGACTATTGAACAATAGTGTCTGAGAATGGTGATTAATGGCTCTTTGTCATGTTGAGGACCTCTCTATGGACATGGCAGAAGGCTCAGCCAATGACCAAGTCATAATCAATATTTGTGTTCATTATTTGGATTAAGATATCTGAGTCTACTTATCAAATGTTCAGGTGACCCCAAACTAAAAGGTACTGCTAAGGTGATGACAGAGTCAGATTCAAAGTTATTTTGACAAGTTGAATAGCTGTACCAAAACCAGCACGGTAAAATCTAGCAAGATTATATGTAAAATTCTATCTATAGTTTTTTTTTTTAAAGTATATTGTATCTAAGATGAGAGGAAAATTGTTTCTGTTAAAACTGACATGAAATAATGACTTCAAACAACACAGGTTATTTCTTGCTCATGTCCATGCCCAGGGCTTGACATCAAAGTGTTGGCAACAGGGCTCTGTGCATCAAACTCACTCAGGTTTAAGAGCAAAGCAGCCCCATCTCAGTAATTTCTATGCCAGAAAGAAAGTAAACGTTGTTAAATCCCTACCTAGTTCTTAAGGCTTCCATCAAGAAGTGAGACATATCACTTCCTCTCACAATCCATTGGTCAAAGGAAGTCATTTAACCATAGTTAATTGCCAGGGGATAGGAAAGTGCCATTATACCTATGCCCAATAGGTGGATAATCATAAATGTACAGCCAACAGCACTAATATCTGTTGCAAACTTCATGAAAAGAAATTAATGACTGTGGTTGGCATATTTCTCAGGTAGCCCCCAAGAGTGTTGCCTGAACCTGTGAATATGATGGATTTTGCTCCTGTGATTAGGATACTCTATAAGACCAAGGTCAAGGAATTTTGCAGGTGTAATTAAGGTCTCAAATCAATGAACTTTGAAATAATCAAAAAGGAGGTTATCCTGGCTGGGTCTGACCTAATCAGTTTAGCCCTTAAAATGGACAGCTTCCTGAAATAAAAGAGTCAATGCATAGAGGTATTATTCTGCTGACTTTGAAGAAGTAAGCTTCCATGAGAGACAGCTAAGTGGCTATGATCTCAAGCAGCCTCTTGAAGCTGAGAGTGACCTCCCAGTAAACAGACAGCAGGAAAATAGGAACTCAGTCTTACAACTGGAAGGAATCTAATTGTCTAATAACCTGAGTGAGCTTGAAAGAGGAAACTGAGCTGTAAATGAGAATGCAGCCCAGTTAACACTTTGATTCTAGTGTGAGACCCTGAGAAGAGAACCTAGTTATATGCTAAGCCTGCACTTCTGATTCATGGAAACTGTAACATAAAAAATGTATGATGTTTTAAGCCACTAGGTTGTGGTAATTAGTTGCTCAATGTAGAAAATGAAGACAATTACAAAAGAACAGTTCATAATATATTACATTTTAAAAGCCAAGCACACAAAATATAAATGACTATGATCCAATTTTGGTTAAAAAAATGTATATATCTGCATAGGGAAATAATTGTAATATTTATACTGTCAAATATTAACAAATTTGGTTAATGCTGGAAACCAATTTGTCCAATATATGTTGTCATATATATAAAATCTTATCTTTATAATATCCCAAAGATAATTATTATTATCATTATTTATGTCAGTTGGATGATCTTTTCTTTTTTAGGCTTTCATGTATTTTCTAAATTATTACAGTCAACATGTTTTTCTTTTATTGTTAGATAAGAATAAACAAAGACTATTTTTATTTTTAAAATTATTTCCCAGATTTATAGAAAAGTAGACAGCAATTTATATTAACAAAACACAAAACACACAAATTGTGAATGTGTCTACAATTTAATGTAATCTCACAATAAAATGAGACTACAAAATAATATGTCATCTTAATCTAATTTAATAGACTTCCTTGAGCTGAACTGGATGGTCTGGTATGGTTCATCAAATTCCTTTCTTCCTCTCTTCTAGTTCACTTGCCTCAACCATATTTCCAAATCTCCCTTGAAGTTTGGCATGACCCTATGCATCCTAGCCAGGAATGGGACTTGAAGTGACATATGTCACTTCCATGCCTGGCACATAAAAGCCTCCCTTTCTTGCTTCTCTATTCTCTTCTATCCCTTTTTAGCTGACTGGGAGGCCCATGTTAAAGATAACAGAGGTTCTATCAACCTGGGTCTCTGAAGACTTCTGGAGTTTAGCCCTGGCTTAGTCCATTTAGGCTGCTATGACAAAAATATTGTAGACTGGATGGCTTAATCAACAAAAAATCTTCACCCTCACATTTCTGGAGGCTGAGGAGTCCAACATCAAGGTGTTGGGAGATTCTGTGTCTGGTGAGAGCACACTTCCTGGTTCATAGATGACCATCTTCTCACTGTATTTTCACATGACCGAAGGGGAAAGGGAGCTCTCTCAGATCTCTTTTATAAGAGGACTAATCCCATTCCTGAGGGCTCTACCCTCATGATCTAATCACCTGGCAAAGGTCTCACTTCCAAAAAATAATATGTTGGGAATTATGTTTCAACATATGAATCCTGGGAAAGACAAAAACTTTCACTTTATAGTTTCCAACCCCACCTCACCCATGTGTAACTACCTTGGAAAGTTATGTGAATGACACACATATTTCTTTTGTGTTGTGTTAATATATATATTAGATCTATTACAGAAGTTAATTGAGCACTTGCTTTATTCCAGACCATCTGCAGGGATTTTATATACATTATTTTTGATCATGATCATTTTAATTTCACACATAATGAAACCAAATCTCATAAAATTTTAGTCAGTCATCTCAGATTGTACTTCCAACTAGTTAATGGCTAAGTAAGGACTGGAAAGCAGACATTTCTGGATTCAAATCTATTTATACAAGGCCTCCACAGTATTGCCATAATTTGAAAAGGATAAAAATAAACTTGATTGAGTTGATAAAGAAGGAACAGTGAATTGGAAAGTGTCTAAACATTTACCTACCAGGAATATTTTAAGGAAATGAAGTTTGTGGCCTAAAGAAGAAAATATCAGCTTGAATACTAGAAAGCTTGCTATTTGGGAGTAGGAATAAAGGTGCTTTTTGCAGCAGAACTGGGAGACCTAGGGAAGAATTTCAATTCAGCATAAGAAATTTTCCAATACCTAAAGATGTCCAGCAGTAGGATGTGTTGTCTTCGTTTATTAAATCTTCCATTAATTCAGCCAACATTGTGCTCACATTCTATGCTAGGCATTCTCCTAGGTGAAGATGATACTAAGATGAATAAAACTTAGTTTATGTCATTAATAATATACATTCTAGAAAGGATTTGAAACAGCATGAAAAAAATACCTGCAGTAAAGAACAATAATTGTAATAATTACCTAAAGTAGAAAGCAATTGACCCTATTTGGCTCTGCCAAGAAAACTTTCTAAAGTAGTGCTTTGTAGAATAGAATCTGCCTAATGAAGTTTTTCTGAGTCCAGAATAAAATAAGATAAACAAGAAACAAACACTGATAGTTCCAAACTGCTAATTTATTAATTTTAGTGAGTTTAATTACATTCTTCCTTTTTGATGTTAAATTTTTTTATATGAAATGATGTGATTGTAGCTGGTGCCTTGTTACTTGTGTTTTATTTGATGTTAATATCTTCACTTTGCAAAATAAAATTTCAGCAACCCTCTGTCGAACTCAAATTTTAAAAATTAAGTTTTGCAAGGAGGAACCAAGATTGCGGAGTAGAAAAACGTGCTCTCACTCCCTCTTGCGAGAACACCAAAATCACAATTAGCTGCTGGACAATCATCGACTGGAAGATACTGGAACCCACCAAAAAAATACCCCACATACAAAGACAAAGGAGAAGTCACAATGAGACAGTAGGAGGGGCACAATCACAATAAAATCAAATCCCATAACTGGTGGGTGGGTGACTCACAGTCTGGCGAACACTTATACCACAGAAGTCCACCACTGGAGTGAAGGTTCTGAGCCCCACGGCAGGCTTCCCAACCTGGAGGTCTGGCAACGGGAGGAGGAATTCCTAGAGAATCAGACTTTGAAGCCTAGTGGGAATAGATTTCAGGACTTCGACAGGACTGGGGGAAACAGAGACTCCACTCTTGGAGGGCACACACAAAGTACTGTGTGCATCGGGATGCAGGGGAAGGAGCAATGACGCCAGGGGAGACTGCACCAGACCTACATGTTAGTGTTGGAGGGTCTACTGCAGAGACGGGGGGTGGCTCTGTTTCACAGTGGGGACAAGGACATTGGCAGCAGAAGTTCTGGGAAGTACTCCTTGGCGTGAGCCCTTCCAGAGTCTGTCATTAGCCCCACCAAAGACCCCAGGTAGGCTCCAGTGTTGGGTTGCCTCAAGCCAAAAAACCAACAGGGAGGGAACCCAGCCCCACCCATCAACAGTCAAGTGGATTAAAGATTTACTGAGTTCTGCCCACCAGAAAAACAGTCAGCTCAACCCACCACCAGTCCCTCCTATCAAGCCTCTTAGATAGCCTCATCCACCAGAGGGCAGAGAGCAGAATCAAGAAGAACTACAATCCTGCAGCCTGTGGAACAAAAACCACATTTACAGAAAGATAGACAAGAAGAAAAGGAGGAGGACTATATACCAGATGAAGGAACAAGATAAAACCCCAGAAAAACAACTAAATAAAGTGAAGATAGGTAACTTTCCAGAAAAAGAATTCAGGATAATGATAGTGAAGATGATCCAGGACTTTGGAAAAAGAATGCAGGCAAAGATAAAGACTAGGCAAGAAATGTTTAACAAAGACCCAGAAGAATTAAAGAACAAACAAACAGAGATGAACAATACAATAACTGAAATGAAATTTACACTAGAAGGAATCAATAGTAGAATAACTGAGACAGAAGAACGGATAAGTGACCTGGAAGACAGAATGGTGGAATTCACTGATGTGGAACAGACTAAAGAAAAAAGAATGAAAGAAATGAAGACAGCCTAAGAGACCTCTGGGACAACATTAAATGCAACAACATTCACATTATAGGGGTCCCAGAAGGAGAAGAGAGAGAGAAAGGACCAGAGAAAATATTTGAAGAGATTATAGTCGAAAACTTCCCTAACATGGGAAAAGAAATAGCCATCCAAGTCAAGGAAGCACAGCGAGTCCCATACAGGATAAACACAAGGAGAAACACGCCAAGACACACAGTAAACAAATAGGCAAAAATTAAAGACAAAGAAAAATTATTGAAAGCAGCAAGGGAAAAACGAAAAATAACTTACAAGGGAGCTCCCATAAGGTTAACAGCTGATTTCTCAGCAGAAACTCTACAAGCCAGAAGGGAGTGGCATGATATACTTAAAGTGAGGAAAGGGAAGAAACTACAACCAAGATTACTCTACCCAGCAAAGATCTTATTCAGATTCGATGGAGAAATCAAAAGATTTACAGACAAGCAAAAGCTACGAGAATTCAGCAACACCAAACCAGCTCTACAACAAATGCTAAAGAAACTTCTCTAAATGGGAAACACAAGAGAAGAAAAGGACCTACAAAAAGAAACCCAAAATAATTAAGAAAATGGTCATAGGAACATACATATCGATAATTACCTTAAACGTGAATGGATTAAATGTTCCAACCAAAAGACACAGGCTTGCTGAATGGATACAAAAAGAAGACCCATATATATGCTGTCTACAGGAGACCCACTTCAGACCTAGGGACACATACAGACTGAAAGTGAAGGGATGGAAAAAGATATTCCATGCAAATGGAAATCAGAAGAAAGCTAGAGTAGCTATACTCATATCAGATAAAATAGACTTTAAAATAAAGAATGTTACAAGAGACAAGGAAGGACACTACATAATGATCAAGGGATCAATCCAAGAAGAAGATATAACAATTATAAATATATATGCACCTAACATAGGAGCAACTTAATACATAAGGCAACTGCTAAAAGCTATAAAAGAGGAAATTGACAGTAACACAATAATAGTGGGGGACTTTAACACCTCACTTACACCAATGGACAGATCATCCAAAATGAAAATAAATAAGGAAGCAGAAGTTTTAAATGACACAATAGACTAAATAGATTTAATTGATATTTAAAGGACATTCCATCCAAAAACAGCAGGTCTCAAGTGCGCATGGAACATTCTCCAGGATAGATCACATCTTGGGTCACAAATCAAACCTCAGTAAATTTAAGAAAATTGAAATCATATCAAGCATCTTTTCTGACCACAACGCTATGATATTAGAAATGAATTACAGGGGAAAAAAGGTGAAAAACACAAAAACATGGAGGGTAAACTATACGTTACTAAATAACCAAGAGATCACTGAAGAAATCAAAGAGGAAATCAAAAAATACCTAGAGACAAATGACAATGAATACAGGATGATCCAAAACCTATGGTATGCAGCAAAAGCAGTTCTAGGAGGGATGTTTATAGCTATACAAGCCTACCTCAAGGAACAAGAAAAATCTCAAGTAAAGAATCTAATGTTACACCTAAAGAAACTAGAGAAAGAAGAACAAACAAAACCCAAAGTTAGCAGAAGGAAAAAAAATCATAAAGATCAGAGCAGAAATAAATGAAATAGAAACAAAGAAAATGATAGCAAACATCAATAAAACTAAAAGCTGGTTTTTGAGAAGATACACAAAATTGATAAACCATTAGCCAGACTCATCAAGAAGAAGAGGGAGAGGAGTCAAATCAATAACATTAGAAATGAAAAAGGAGAAGTTACAACAGACACCACAGAAATACAAAGCATCCTAAGAGACTACTACAAGCAACTCTATGCCAATAAAATGGACAACCTGGAAGAAATGGACAAATTCTTAGAAAGGCACAACCTGCCGAGACTGAACCAGGAAGAAATAGAAAATATGAACAGACCAATCACAAGTAATGAAATTGAAACTATGATTAAAAATCTTCCAACAAACAAAAGTCCAGAACCAGATGGCTTCACAGGTGAATTCTAACAAACATTTAGAGAAGATCCAACACCCATCTTTCTCAAACTCTTCCAAAAAATTGTAGAGGAAGGAACAATCCCAAACTCATTCTATGAGGTCACCATAACCCTGCCACCAAAACCAGACAAAGATACTACAAAAAAAGAAAATTACAGACCAATATGACTGATGAATATAGATGCAAAAATCCGCAACAAAATACTAGCAAACAGAATCCAACAGCACATTAAAAGGATCATACACCATGATCATGTGGGATTTATCCCAGGGATGCAAGGATTCTTCAATATACGCAAACCAATCAATGTGACACACCATATTAACAAATTGAAGAATAAAAACCATATGATCATCTCAATAGATGCAGAAAAAGCTTTTGACAAAATTCAACACCCATTTATGATAAAAACTCTCCAGAAAGTGGGCATAGAGGGAACCTACCTCAACATAATAAAGGCCATATACGACAAACCCACAGCAAACATCATTCTCAATGGTGAAAAACTGAAAGCATTTCCTCTAAGATGAGGAACGAGACAAGGATGCCCACTCTCACCAATATTATTCATCATAATTTTGGAAGTCTTGGCACGACAATCAGAGAAGAAAAATAAATAAAAGTAAAACACATTGAAAAGAAGAAGTAAAACTGTCACTGTTTGCAGATGACATGATACTATACCTAGAGAATCCTAAAAATGCCACCAGAAAACTACTAGAGCTAATCAATGAATTTGGTAAAGTTGCAGGATACAAAATTAATGCACAGAAATCTCTTGCATTCCTATACACTAATGATGAAAAACCTGAAAGAAAAATTATGGAAACACTCCCATTTACCACTGCAACAGAAAGAATAAAATACCTAGGAATAAAGCTACCTAGGGAGACAAAAGACCTGTATGCAGAAAACTATAAGACACTGATGAAAGAAATTAAAGATGCTACCAACAGATGGAGAGATATATCACATTCTTGGATTGGAAGAAACAATATTCTGAAAATGACTATACTACTGAAAGCAATCTACAGATTCAATGCAATCTCTATCAAATTACCAATGGTATTATTTATGGAACTAGAACAAATCATTTTCAAATTTGTATGGAGACACAAAAGACCCCAAATAGCCAAAGCAGTCTTGAGGGAAAAAACAGAGCTGGAGGAATCAGACTCCCTGACTTCAGACTATACTACAAAGCTACAGTAATCAAGACAATATGGTACTGGCACAAAAACAGAAACATAGATCAGTGGAACAAGATAACCCAGAGATAAACCCACGCACCTATGGTCAACTAATCTATGACAAAGGAAACAAAGATATACAATGGAGAAAAGAGAGTCTCTTCAATAAGTGGTGCTGGGAAAACTGGACAGCTACATGTAAAAATGAAATTAGAACACTCCCTAACACCATACACAAAAATAAACTCAAAATTGTGTCAAGATCTAAATGCAATACTGGACACTCTAAAACTCTTAGAGGAAAACATAGGAAGAAAACTCTTTGACATAAATCACAGCAAGATCTTTTTTGATCCACCTCATAGAGTAATGGAAATAAAAACAAAAATAAAAAACTGGGACCTAATGAAACTTCAAAGCTTTTGCACAGCAAAGGAAACCATAAAGAAGACAGAAAGACAACCTTCAGAATGGGAGAAAATTTTTGCAAATGAATCAATGGACAAAGGATTAGTCTCCAAAATATATAAACAGTTCATGCAGCTCAATATTACAGAAACAAACAACTCAATCCAAAAATGGGCAGAAGACCTAAATAGACATTTCTCCAAAGAAGATATACAGATGGCCAAGAAGCACATGAAAAGCTGCTCAACATCACTAATTTTTAGAGAAATGCAAATCAAAACTACAATGAGGTATCACCTCACACCAGTTAGAATGGGCATCAACAGAAAATCTACAAACAACAAATGCTGGAGAGGGTGTGGAGAAAAGGGAACCCTCTTGCACTGTTGGTGGGAATGTAAATTGATACAGCCACTATGGAGAACAGTATGGAGGTTCCTTAAAAAACAAAAAAATAGAATTACCATATGATCCAGCAATCCCACTACTGGGCATATACCCAGAGAAAACCATAATTCGAAAAGACACATGCACCCCAATGTTCATTGCAGCACTATTTACAATAGCCAGGTCATGAAAGTAACCTAAATGCCCATCGACAGACAAATGGATAAATAAATTATGGTACATATATACAATGGAATATTACTCAGCCATAAAAAGGAACGAAATTGTCATTTGTTGAGATGTGGATGGATCTAAAGACTGCCATACAGAGTGAAGTAAGTCAGAAAGAGAAAAACATATATCGTATATTAACGCATGTATGTGGAACCCAGAAAAATGGTACAGATGAACCAGTTTGCAGGGCAGAAGTTGAGACACAGATGTAGAGAACAAACGTATGGACATCAAGGGGGGAAAACCGTGGTGGGGTGGGGATGGTGGTGTGCTGAATTCGGCGATTGGGGTTGACATGTATACACTGCTGTGTATAAAATTGATGACTAATAAGAACCTGCAGTATAAAAAATCAAACAATCAATCAAACAAAAAACTAATACTAAACGTTCTTTGGGTTATTTGTATGGAAATATGTTAATATAAATGTTTCAGACATTACATTAAATTTCTAAAAATCTCATATGTTCTGGTATAATGTTGTAAGTCATAATTCTAGTTATTACTTTAAAATGTATATCTCAGAAATAACTAAATTTCCTTGTCAATTGCATTATTATGAACCTTCATCAAATCTTTAACCGTGGTCAGTTTAATGTCCTTTGTCATTTACAGACAGTTCTGGGTGTACTCTGATGCTTTTGCTAAAATGTTTCTGTAAAAGTGTTTCATCTTCAAGGAATTCATGGAAAAGACTGACAAGTACAGGTTTCTGGTAACTGACTATACTGCTGAACTGAATGAATAAGCATTTTCAGAACTCTAATGGAAAACTGATGAATTCATATAAGTGCTAACAAAAGATCAAGATAAAAAAAAATTAATTACATGGGGCTGAGTGAACTGATGAGGATGATTATAATTTTTGTGACTTTCTGTCTGAATAAAAAAAAAAATCCCACAAAGACTCAGAGGCGAAAAATATACAAATCAATTTTCACTGCAAAGTAAAGGAGCTGTTACAGTGGAGGATTACTGGACTGAATATCAATATTATGACATAGTATGAGTGTGTTTTGTGTTTGGAAATTGTAATCATTGTTGCTTTTGTCGTGGTCATCCATTTACAATTCTTGGTGTCAGTTTATTTGTCTCTTGTAAAAATAAAATACAGTGTGTGTGTGAAAAAGCAAAACAAAACAAAAACAAAACAAAAAAACCAAACCACCCAATCAAAAATGGGCAGACTTAAATAGACATCTCTCCAAGGAAGACTTACAGATGGCCAACAGGCACATGAAAAGATGCTCAACATTGCTAATTATTAGAGAAATGCAAATCAAAATGAGGTATTGCCTCACACCTGACAGAATGGCTATCATCAAAAAGTCTATAAATAATAAATGTTGGAGAGGGTGAGGAGAAAAGGGAACCTTCCTACACTGTTGGTGGGAATGTAAATTGGTGCAGCCACTATGGAAAATAGTATGGAGGGTCCTTGATAAAACTAAAGTAGAGCTACCATATGATCCAGGAAACCCACTCCTGTGTATACACCCAGAAAAGATGAAAACTCTAATTTGGAAAGATACACACACTTCAATGTTCATTACAGCACTTTTTTTTTTTTTTTTAATAATTTTGTAAACTGGGCGTTTTTTTTTTTTTTTAACATCTTTATTGGAGTATAATTGTTTTACAATGGTGTGTTAGTTTCTCCTTTATAACAAAGTGAATCAGTTATACATATAAATATGTTCCCATATCTGTTCCCTCTTGCATCTCCTGCTCTCCCACCATCCCTATCCCACCCCTCTAGGTGGTCACAAAGCACTGAGCTGATCTCTCTGTGCTATGCGGCTGCTTCCCACTAGCTAACTATTTTATGTTTTGCAGGGTATATATGTCCATGCCACTTTCTCACTTTGTCACACCTTACCCTACCCCCTCCCCATATCCTCAAGTCCATTCTCTAGTAGGCCTGTGTCTTTATTCACGATTTACCACTAGGTTCTTCATGACCTTTTTTTTTTTTCCCTTAGATTCCATATATATGTGTTAGCATAATGTATTTGTTTTTCTCTTTCTGACTTACTTCACTCTGTATGACAGACCCTAGGTCCATCCACCTCACTACAAATAACTCCATTTCGTTTCTTTTTATGGCTGAGTAATATTCCATTGTAGATATGTGTCACATCTTCTTTATCCACTCATCTGTTGATGGACACTTAGGTTGCTTCCATGTGCTGGCTATTGTATATAGTGATGCAATGAACATTGTGGTACATGACTCTTTTTGAATTATGGTTTTCTGAGGGTATATGCCCAGTAGTGGGATTGCTAGGTCGTATGGTAGTTCTATTTTTAGTTTTTTAAGGAACCTCCATACTGTTCTCCATAGTGGCTGTATCAATTTACATTCCCACCAACAATGCAAGAGGGTTCCCTTTTCTCCACACCCTCTCCAGCATTTGTTGTTTCTAGATTTTTTGATGCTGGCCATTCTGACTGGTGTGAGATGATATCTCATTGTAGTTTTGATTTGCATTTCTCTAATGATTAATGATGTTGAGCATTCTTTCATGTGCTGTTGCAATCTGTATATCTTCATGGAGAAATGTCTATTTAGGTCTTCTGCCCATTTTTGGATTGGGTTGTTTGTTTTTTTGTTATTGAGCTGCATGAGCTGCTTGTAAATTTTGGAGATTAATCCTTTGTCAGTTGCTTCATTTGCAAATATTTTCTCCCATTCTGACAGTTGCCCTTTGGTCTTGTTTATGGTTTCCTTTGCTGTGCAAAAGCTTTTAAGTTTCATTAGGTTTCATTTGTTTATTTTTGTTTTTATTTCCATTTCTCTAGCAGCTGGGTCAAAAAGGATCTTGCTGTGATTTATGTCATAGAATGTTCTGCCTATGTTTTCCTCTTAGAGTTTGATAGTATCTGGCCTTACATTTAGGTCTTGAATTCATTTTGAGTTTATTTTTGTGTATGGTGTTCGGGAGTGTTCTAATTTCATACTTTTACATATACCTGTCCAGTTTTCCCAGCACCACTTTTTGAAGAGACTATCTTTTCTCCACTGTATTTCCTTGCATCCTTCATCAAAGATAGGGTGACCATATGTGCGTGGGTTTATCTCTGGGCTTTCTATCCTGTTCCATTGATCTATATTTCTTTTTTTGTGCCAGTACCATACTGTCTTTATTACTGTATCTTTGCAGTGTAGTCTGAAGTCAGGGAGCCTGATTTCTCCAGCCTCATTTATTGTTCTCAAGATTGCTTTGGCTATTCGGGGTCTTTTGTGTTTCCATACAAATTGTGAAAAGTTTTGTTCTAGTTCTGTGAAAATTGCCAGTGGTAATTTGATTGGGATTGCATTGAATCTGTAGATTGCTTTGGGTACTATAATCATTTTCACAATGTTCATTCTTCCAATCCAAGAACATGGTATATCTCTCCATCTATTTGTATCATCTTTAATTTCTTTCATCAGTGCCTTATAATTTTCTACATACAGGTCTTTTGTCTCCTTAGGTAGGATTATTCCTAGATATTTTATTCTTTTTGTTGCAATGGTAAATGGGAGTGTTTTCTTAATTTCACTTTCAGATTTTTCATCATTAGTGTATAGAAATGCAAGAGATTTCTGTGCATTAATTTTGTATCCTGCTACTTTACCAAATTCATTGATTAGCTCTAGTAGTTTTCTGGTAGCATCTTTAGGATTCTCTATGAATAGTATCATGTCATCTGCAAACAGTGACAGCTTTACTTCTTCTTTTCCGATTTGGATTCCTTTTATTTCTTTTTCTTCTCTGAGTGCTGTGGCTAACACTTCCAAATCTATGTTGAATAATAGTGATGAGAGTGGGAAACATTGTCTTGTTCCTGATCTTAGTGGAAATGTTTTCCGTTTTTCACCATTGAGGACGATGTTGGTTGTGGGTTTGTCATATATATCCTTTATTATGTTGAGGAAATTTACCTCCATGCCTACTTTCTGCAGGGCTTTTATCATAAACGGGTGTTGAATTTTGTCAAAAGATTTCTCTGCATCTATTGAGATGATCATATGTTTTTTCTCCTTCTATTTGTTAATATGGTGTATCACGTTGATTGATTTGCGTATATTGAAGAATCCTTGCATTCCTGGAATAAACCCCACTTGGCCATGGTGTATGATCCTTTTAATGTGGTGCTGGATTCTGTTTGCTAGTATTTTCTTGGGGATTTTTGCATCTATGTTCAACAGTGATATTGGCCTGTAGTTTTCTTTCTTTTTTACATCTTTGTCTGATTTTGGTATCAGGGTGATAGTGGCCTCGTAGAATGAGTTGGGGAGTGTTCCTCCCTCTGCAACATTTTGGAAGTTACAGAAGGATAGGTGTTAGCTCTTCTCTAAATGTTTGATAGAATTCGCCTGTGAAGCCATCTGGTGCTGGGCTTTTGTTTGTTGGAAGATTTTTAATCACAGTTTCAATTTCAGTGCTTGTGATTTTTCTGTTCATATTTTATTTTTCTTCCTGGTTCAGTCTCGGCAGGTTGTGCATTTCTAAGAATTTGTCCATTTCTTCCAGGTTGTCCATTTTACTGGCATAAAGTTGCTTGTAGTAATCTCTCATGATCGTTTGTAGTTTTGCAGTGTCAGTTGTTACTTGTTCTTTTTCATTCCTAATTCTATTGATCTGAGTCTTTTCCTTTTTTTTCTTGATGAGTCTGGCTAATGGTTTATCAATTTTGTTTATCTTCTCAAGAACCAGCTTTTAGTTTTATTGATCTTTGCTATCATTTCCTTATTTCTTTTTCATTTATTTCTGATCTGATCTTTATAATTTCTTTCTTTTGCTAACTTTGGGTTTTTTTTGTTCTTCTTTCTCTAATTGCTTTAGGTGCAAGGTTAGGTTTTTTCTTGAGATGTTTCCTGTTTCTTAAGGTAGGACTGTATTGCTATAAACTTCCCTCTTAGAACTGCTTTTGCTGCATCCCGTAGGTTTTGGGTCATTGTGTCTCCTTTGTCATTTGTTTCTAGGTATTTTTTGATTTCCCCTTTGATTTCTTCAGTGATCACTTGGTTATTAAGTAGTGTATTGTTTAGCCACCATGTGTTTGTATTTTTTACAGAATTTTTCCTGTAAGTGATATCTAGTCTCATGGCATTGTGGTTGGAAAATATACTTGATATGATTTCAATTTTCTTAAATTTACCAAGGCTTGATTTGTGACCCAAGATATGATCTATCCTGGAGAATGTTCCATAAGCATTTGAGAAAAATGTGTATTCTCTTGTTTTTGGGTGGAATGTCCTATAAATATCAATTAAGTCCCTCTTGTTTAATGTATCATTTAAAGCTTGTGTTTCCTTATTTATTTTCATTTTGGATGATCTGTCCATTGGTGAAAGTGGGGTGTTAAAGTCCCCTACTATGATTGTGTTACTGTTGATTTTCCCTTCTATGGCTGTTAGTATTTGCCTTATGTATTGAGGTGCTCCTATGTTGGGTGCATAAATATTTACAATTGTTATATCTTCTTCTTGGATCGATTCCTTGATCATTATGTCCTTCTTTGTCTCTTGTAATAGTCTTTATTTTAAAGTCTATTTTGTGTGATATGAGAATTGCTACTCCAGCTTTCTTTTGATTTCTTTTGCATGGAATATCTTTTTCCATCCCCTCACTTTCAGTCTGTATGTGTCCCTAGGTCTGAAGTGGGTCTCTTGTAGACAGCATATATATGGGTCTTGTTTCTGTATCCATTCAGCCAGTCTGTGTCTTTTGGTGGGAGCATTTAGTCCATTTACAATTAAGGTAATTATCGATATGTATGTTCCTATTCCCATTTTCTTAAATGTTTTGGGTTTGTTATTGTAGGTGTTTTCCTTCTCTTGTGTTTCTTGCCTAGAGAAGTTCCTTTAGCATTTGTTGTAAAGCTGGTTTGGTGGTGCTGAACTCTCAGCTTTTGCTTGTCTGTAAAGGTTTTAATTTCTCCTTCAAATCTGAATGAAATCCTTGCTGGGTAGAGTAATCTTGGTTGTAGGTTATTCTCCTTCATCACTTTAAATATGCCCTACAAATCCCTTCTGGCTTGCAGAGTTTCTGCTGAAAGATCAGCTGTTAACCTTATGGGGATTCCCTTGTGTGTTATTTGTTGTTTTTCCCTTGCTGCTTTTAATATGTTTTCTTTATATTTAATTTTTGATAGTTTGACTAATATGTGTCTTGGCATGTTTCTCCTTGGATTTGTCCTGTAGGGGACTCTCTGTGCTTCCAGGACTTATTAACTATCTCTTTTCCCATATTAGGGAAGTTTTCAACTATAAACTCTTCAAATATTTTCTCAGTCCCCTTCTTTTTCTCTTCTTCTTCTGGGACCCCTATAATTCGAATGTTGGTGTGTTTAATGTTGTCCCAGAGGTCTCTGAGACTGTCCTCAGTTCTTTTCATTCTTTTTTCTTTATCCTGCTCTGCAGTAGTTATTTCCACTATTTTATCTTCCTGGTCACTTCTCCGTTCTTCTGTCTCAGTTATTCTGCTATTAATCCCTTCTAGAGTATTTTTAATTTCATGTATTGTGTTTTTCATCGTTGCTTGGTTCCTCTTTAGTTCTTCTAGATCCTTGTTAAATGTTTTTGCATTTTGTCTATTCTATTTCCAAGATTTTGGATCATCCTTACTATCATTATTATGAATTCTTTTTCAGGTAGACTACCTATTTCCTCTTCATTTGTTAGGTCTGGTGTGTTTTGACCCTGCTCCTTCATCTGCTGTGTGTTTTTCTGTCGTCTCATTTTGCTTATCTTACTGTGTTTGGGGTCTCCTTTTCACAGGCTGCAGGTTCGTAGTTCCTGTTGTTTTTGGTGTCTGTCCCCAGTGGCTAAGGTTGGTTCAGTGAGTTGTGTAGGCTTCCTTGTGGAGGGGACTAGTGCCTGTGTTCTGGTGGATGAGTCTGGATCTTGTCTTTCTGTTGGGCAGGTCCACTTCTGGTGGTGTGTTTTGTGGTGTCTGTGGCCTTATTATGATTTTAGGCAGCCTCTCTGCTAATGAATGGGGCTGTGTTCCTGTCTTGCTAGTTTTTTGGCGTAGGTTGTCCAGCATTGTAGCTTGCTGGTCATTGAGTGTAGCTGGGTGTTGGTGTTGAGATGGAGATCTCTGGTAGATTTTTACTGTTTGGTATTACATGGAGCTGGGAGGTTTCTTGTGGACCAGTGTCCTGAAGTTGGCTTTCCCACCTCAGAGTCACAGCCCTGATGCCTGGCTGGAGTACCAAGAGTCTTTCATCCACATGGCTCAGAATAAAAGGGAGAAAAAATAGAAAGAAAGAAAGATAGACAGAGGGTAAAATAAAATAAAATAAGATAAAATAAAATAATATTATTAAAATAAAATATAAAAAATAATTATTAAGAAAAAATTTTTTAAAAGTAAAAATAAAACAAAAAAACAGTTGGACAGAACCCTAGGACAAATGGTGAAAGCAAAGCTATACAGACAAAATCTCACACAGAAGCATACACATACACAATCACAAAAAAAGGAAAAGAGGAAAAAATAATATATCTTGTTCCCAAAGTCCACCTCCTCAATTTGGGATGATTCTTTGTCTATTCAGGTATTCCACAGATGCAGGGAACATCAAGTTGATTGTGGAGCTTTAATCCACTGCTTCTGAGGCTGATGGGAGAAATTTCCCTTTCTCTTCTTTGTTCGCACATCTCCCGGTGTTCAGCTTTGGATTTGGACCCGCCTCTGCATGTAGGCCGCCTGAGGGCGTCTGTTCTTCGCTCAGACAGGATGGGCTTAAAGGAACAGCTGATTGGGGGCTCTGACTCACTCAGGCCATGGGGAGGTATGGGTACGGATGCGGGGTGAGCCTGAAGCGGCTGAGGCAGGCATGACGTTGCAGCAGCCTGAGGGGCACCGTTCATTTTCCCGGGGAAGTTGTCCCTGGCTCACGGGTCCCTGGCAGTGGCAGGCTGCACAGGCTCCCGGGAGGGGCTGTGTGGATAGTGACCTGTGCTTGCACACAGGCTGCTTGGTGACTACAGCAGCAACCTTAGCATCTCATGCCTGTCTCTGGAGTCCGCACTGATAGCCGCTGTTTGCGCCCATCTCTGGAGCTCCTTTAAGCAGCACTCTTAATCCCCTCCCCTTGTGCACCAGGAAACAAAGAGGGAAGAAAAAGTCTTTTGCCTCTTAGGCAGGTCCAGACTTTTTCCCAGACTCCCTCCCGGCTAGCTGTGGTACACTAACCCCTTCAGGCTGTGTTCATGCCGCCAACCCCAGTTCTCTCCCTGCAATCCGACCGAAGCCTGAGCCTCAGCTCCCAGCTGCTGCAAGCCCCGGTGGGTGAGCAGACAAGCCTCTCGGGCTGGTGATTGCTGGTCGGCACCAATCCTCTGTGCGGGAATCTCTCCACTTTGCCCTCTGCCCCCCTGTTGCTGTGCTCTCCTCCGTGGCTCCGAAGCTTCCCCCCTCCGCCACCTGCAATCTCTGCCCACGAAGGGGCTTCTAGTGTGTGGAAACCTTTCCTCCTTCACAGCTCCCTCCCACTGGTGCAGGTCCCATCGCTATTCTTTTGTCTCTGCTTTTTCTTTTTTCTTTTGCCCTACCCAGGTACATGGAGAGTTTCTTGCCTTTTGGGAAGTCTGAGGTCTTCTGCTAGCGTTCAGTGTGTGTTCTATAGGAGCAGTTCCACGTGTAGATGTATTTCTGATGTATCTGTGGGGAGGAAGGTGATCTCCACATCTTACTCTCCGCCATCTTCCAAACTCCATAGCAGCACTATTTATAATAGCCAAGGCATGGAAACAACCCAGGTGCCCATCAACAGACAATTGGTTTAAGCAGATGTGAGATTATATATATATAATAGAATATATATAATGGACTATTACTCAGCCATAAAAAGAATGAAATATTGCCATTTGCAGCAACATAAGTGGACCTAGAGAATATCATACTAAGTGAAGTAAGTTAGGCAGAGAAAGACAAATATCATATGATATCACTTATATGTGGAATCTAAAAATTAATACAAATGAATCTATATACAGAAACAGACTCACAGACACAGAAAACAAACTCATGGTTACTGAAGGAGAAAGGGGGGGGATAAATTAGGAGTATGGGATTAGCAGATAGAAACTACTGTACATAAAATAGATAAGCAACAAGGATTTACTCTACAGCACAGGGAACTATATTCAATATCTTATAATAACCTATAATGGAAAATAATTTGAAAAAATATACGTAACTGAATCACTTTGCTGTACACCTAAAACTAACTCAATATTGTAAATCAACTATATGTCAAAAATAAATAAAAAATTTAAAAGATTAAAAAAATTAAATTTTGCTAGCACACTACAAACTGTAGTCTGTTAAACTAACAAATTTTTTTTTTTTAAACTAACAAATTTTGAACTGGACATTGACAGCTAAGTAGGAATTTACCAGACACACTTTACAGTCTGTGATTGTTACCTGTCAGGTCTATGCAAAGAAAAAATAGCACTCACATTAGATATGTCTTCCACTCATCTTCCAAAAACATTAATTTTCAGGGTTGTTACTTTTTTTAAAACTTATTTTTAATAGAAAAGATGAAAATAACGTGATTCTGCTTATGTCTTAGAAGGAGCATAGCCTTATGTGGAGGCTGAATTGGAAGAGGATAGTGCACTGGGGCCCACATTATGACTTAGAAGCCTGATATAGTAGTGAGTTTCCTGATATTGGGATGATTTGCAGCATTAAGTATATTACAGGGGTTCACAGTCCTTTCACTGAAATGATCCTTTCAACTCTTAAGAGGATACCTTAATTTCCTTTTTAAAGAAACATAGACATGGAAAAATAGTATATAAAATGGTCAATGGTCGTGGTAAAAATCACAAGAGAATGCACTTCAATTTTTGTCATTTCTGTCCTGTTTTCTGTGATCAGACAGACTCCATATTTTCCCTGCTATTCTCCCTAATCTAAACTTAAAAGAAGTGCATAGAACACTTCCTTGACATCATCTGTTTAAAATGTATATTATCTTTGTAAGATAAAACACCACAAATAATGTACCCATTTCTGTGCAAAACTGACTACATTCTACTACTGGATAGACATTCTTGTCCTAGCTTTTACCTTCCAGGAAACATCTACCCTTCAACTTTATGAAAATTCTACAACAAAGAAATCTATAAAATAAAATAAAATCCAGAATCACAACAAATTGTCATTTCCAAAAGAATTGTTGAATCAATACTTCGAAATAATACTTGAATTTAAATCCTTGAAAGAATGTGATTTGAATCGAATCAAGCATAACATAGCTATTCCAGCTGAAACTCATATTTAGTCAATACTTTAATATTCCTTTGCTTCATGTGAGTTACACTAAAAATCCTAGCAAAACTGCATCAGACAACACACACAACCTTCCCTCAACAAACTGCTTCTTCATTTCTAGTACTAACAATCAGGAGGATATTCTAATTAGGTTTTTTAAAAAAAATAATTAGAATTTCAGTTCCCAGAAATTACTGCCAGTTTCTATATTCTACAGTAATGAACATTAATCTCTTGTCTTTTCATCTGTTAGTGGTTTTGTTCACTGAGGAAACATAGAAACTATAGCTGACCTTATGATTAACTGTAAAATTCTCTTCAACATACTGAATTCAAGCTTAAAAAGATACCAAAAATATTTTATAGATAAGTTTCTCAGTCAGTGCAACAGTACATTTAATATGGAAGCTCAGACTGCTATTCAGTGTTCACTACATTTTATTTTCAACTTGGGTTTTAGTCTGTGATTTATACCTTTTCAGACCTGGCATAGTTAGGCAATGAAAAATAGTATTCATTTTAGACATCTCTTCCATCCACTCTTCAAAACCAATATTTTATCATGGTGTTTCTCTCTTATTTCTAAGTAGAAAAGGTGAAAATCAATGGAAATGTGCGTGGCAACTATTTTCCAAAAATGCAGGATGCATCTGCAAAGGGAGGTCTGACTCAGTTCCATATCGTGCTCACTCTCTTGAAGATCCCAGCATTGTGATAGTAAAATCCTATGTGGCAAGTTCACTGGAATTTCACATTGCGATTCTGTTCAGTCCGTAAATGTTATTTTGCTTGGTGCTTAATCTAGTTAAATAAAGAAGAAGTTTCCACAAGAAATTTCCAAATTTCCACCACATCCAAAACCAACTTTCTCATGTGAGCATAAACATAGATCCAACAGCTCTAAAGGTCCTGAACTTCAGTGTGTGGGATGAAACTACTATGTGTGCTTGTATCTGGTGTTTGCTGCTTTTCAGTGTTTATCTAACAGACTCACCAGCAACCACATGACATGTTAAATAAGCAAAGTGTTAAGTTGAAGTCAAAATTTTAAAATTGTTTGAAAAAAAGTCATTTAAATTAAAAATAAGCAGGGCAAATACACGTGTGATCTCAGGTATATACACAAAGAGACTCCAGTACCAAATAAATGTCTACTATGGAGCTTAGTTTTTGTACTTTATATAAACAGCTTTTATTTCTAAATTCACTATGGTAATGATATGAGGTAACATATGCAGTCTACAAGGTCATGTTCTACCCATAATCCAACTGCTCTGTTGGCTCCATGGTGGCAAGCTGTACATTTTTTTTTTAACTTAATGGCCACACATTATGCCATTTTGTGAGACTTGAGGTTCATTAGACCTTCTGTTCAAGTGCCTTAAGGCCACAATTTGTTCTGACTCTGCAATTACTGGTGACAATTTTTATATGCAGCCAAATTTTTCAATCACAGTGGGAAGGTTTGCATAATTTGGGGCTTTTTGCTCTTCTCTCTGAAAGTCTCATATTGGAAAAATATTAAAGATGCATTCTGAGAAAGCATTAATGCTGCATGTACCATTTTACTATTTTTCAAAAGAATAGACCGGGGAAAGGAACGTAGGGAAATAAAAGATATTAGCACATCTGGTTTTTTGTAAACAGATTGCATTGGCTTGTGATACAGTATAAACTCCAAGAGGAAGGGATAGCTGGTAAACTTCTTTGTTGGATATATTAGGCAAAAGCATCATTTTTCAAAAATATTTAATTCTTTGAAATCTGTTCACGAGAATTTACACCTTTAGGTGAGTTTTCCTATAGTGCATTTCAAATTAATCTTGAAAACAACAAACAACCATGAGTTACTGTCACTGAGCCTCTTCTATCAATTTCAGGGGTGCTGAGCGAAAGTCAGTCAGGCAAGAATTTAAATCACTCCTGGCCAAAAACTTGGAGTGAATCCATTACAAACATGATGGTATGCAGAGACTAATTGGAAGACAAATAAAGACAGACTATTCCTATGCACGATCCTGGGGTTTGATTTGTAGGTTATCAGTACATGCTGACCTAGACCAGATTTTACAAGACAGAAAGAGTCTGTGCATTGAAGTAAATGAATGTGAAATTGTGGCAACTGACCATTATTTTCAAAGATTAAAGGCTGAAACCAATTCATTTCAACACAAAAGCTCAAGAGAGATCATTTCTGCCCAGGAATCTTGTTGATGTTTGGGTAGGTTAGAAGTACTTGAAGATCAGAGAAGAGTCTGGAAAAAATATGTTTAAACCAAAAAGACACAAAGAGAGAGAGAGAGACCCAGCAATATGAAAGCAACAGAGCAACAGTAAAAGCTTTCCTTGAGAAATGAATTTAAGTTTGAGCAAAGCAGACCCATCCTTTAACCTGGAGAAGGAACTGTGTGTTAATGGCCCAGAATTCTCCTGTGTCACTGTGTGGACCTGCAAACCCGTAGATGAACAGAACTGATTTATACTGCAAACAACATATTTGTCTTTACTTACAGTAGCAGATGTGCAGCTGTGTTTCTCTAACACACACCAGAGACCTGGGTTCCAATCTCAGTCAGGCAAGTGACTAGATATACTACTTAGGGTAAATCATTTTATCTTTGTGAACATCAGCTTCCTCAGCTATAAAATGTGGGTAATAATGGTGTGAAGGAATGATTAAATGGAGTCTGTAATGCCAACGGAACACTAAAATGGAGCCAGGAGGCCATTGGGGAAGTGGGGCCTTGGCACTTCTCCACCTAGATGGAGCATGGACTTTGAGTTGGGCCACAACATCCTGAAAGAACACTTACACAGTGAACTTTTGCATAGTAACAACATTAGCAACCAATCATGTATAGACAAGAATGGTTCTTCTCTGCCAGCACCAATCATAATTCTTGCAAAATAATTTATGTAAGCTTCCTCCTTTTTCCTTTAAAAATCCTTCAGTTTTCAACCCTCCTCAGAGAACATTTGGGTTGCTACCCAGATCTGTGTCTCCTGAATTGCCATTCTTAAGACCCCAAATAAATGTTTTTGTTGCCTTACAGCGCTGGTTTTATTTCTTGGTCGACATTAGCTATTTAAAAAGTTTGTGAATAGGTTTAAACAGTATAACTTATGTAACTATTCAGGATTTGTAGTATATATTCACTATACATTTGTCAATTTTTTGTTAATTTTGGGTGGAAATGGACTTTTCTGCGGAGAAACAGCACTAACCAAAACTCTAGTAATCTTCATTGGAGGAAACAAAATGGAAGAAGTTAGCTCACTAATAACAAACACCACCTGGAAGATAATAATTATCACTCTCTTCCCTGGCTTGGCAGTTTCCCCATCTCAACACTGGCTAGTGCTACAAATTCCTGGAATTGATTCAGTGCAGAGGTCCTTGTTTCCAAGACCCTAAATAAGTTGCTAGGATACCACTGGGACCTTTTAACACTTTATTTTTCTTTTATCAGTATACTACTCAACAGGTAGGTCCTTTTATAAATTGGAACATAATATATTTCTTAACTTGACATGCAGCAATCTGTAAGATCAAGTTGCATATAACTAGCCATGCTAAATTTAACAATGTTAAGCCTGTTTGTTAGATGATCATTGTTGGACACTTTAGACCTGTATTATTTAATAGTTTAACCTCTAACATATGCTTAAAACACTTCAATATGTGCTGTAATAATTTCCTCAAACACTATCAATTAGTGAAAAAAAAATGTGGTACAATAAGAAAATTTCCATGTAAAATCAGCATCATTTTCATGTATGTATGTTCCAAACATTTTAATTATGCTTCAAAAAAGAGATGTAATATTATCCATGTGGATTTATAATAAATACACTTTCTAGTTTTCTCTTGAATAATTATCTATGGGATATCCAGGCTTCACTTTCTGTGAAGGGAGAGAAAGCGGAGTGATCATTTTACTTGGCTGTTGAACAAGTGAGTTGCTCAGCAACAAGAACAACCGTTCAAAAGATTAGGTCAATAATGTCCACTTGAATCCAGTAACACTCAAAGGTCATATCCTTGAGTGTCAGACTACAGCCTGCTTCTCAGAGAAAACCTGGATTCTAGAATTCAAATACATGATCTTTACTGTGTGCTTTAAATAATATTAATTTTTTTGAGTTAAAACAAAAAGTCACGTCAAAATTATAAAACTAGAATAACTCCTGGTAAATTCATTTCCACAGAACCTCAATGTTATGGATTGTCCTCAGTGTTTGGGTTCAGATTCACCTAGGTCTGGCCTACTTACTATTTTACTAAAATAATTTTCAGTAGGTGAATTATAAAAGTTTGTTGATTTTATAAAAAGTCAGCTGTTTCCTCATCTAGGTAGGATGACTCTTTCTCAGTTTGAGTCAACTGTTATGTGTCTATGGACCATTTGTTAAAATTTACCATTTTTAAAGGTATAGTTCAGTGGCATAAACTGCATTCACATTGTTGTGCAGCCATCACCACCATCCATTTCCAGAAGTTTTTCATCCTCTCAAACAGAAGTTCTGTACCCATTAAACAATAATTCCCCACTCCCTTCTCCCCCCAGGCCATGAAAATTACCATTTTACTTTCTGACTCTATGATTTTGACTACTTTAGGTATCTCATATAAGTGGGATCATACAGTTTTTGTCCTTCTTTTGACTGGTTATTTCACTTAGCATAATGCCCTCAAGGTTCATCCATGTTGTAGCATATGACAGGATTTCCTTACTTCTTAAGGCTGAATAATACTGCACTGTATGTATATACTACATTTTGTTTATCCATTCTTTGGTCAATGGACTCTTGGGTTGTTCCTACTTTTTGGCTATTGTGAATAATGCTGCTATGAATGTGGGTGTACAAGTAAAGAAAATAAAATGAAGTCCAGGATGTCCAAGTATCCTAAGCATTTCCTGGATTTTGAGTTCACAGAAGACTTTATGGATGAGATGGAGGAGATGGTTCCAATCCCACTCCCCACAGTGAAAGCACTAATTAAATCTTGTGTTCATATTTGTTTTTACAAGCTATTTTTATGCTGCCACTAGTGGTCCCTTGATGCCCTTCTCTGACAGCCCCTCAGCCTCTGGTTTTCTGTGCACCAAGTGTTTCAACTTTAGCTCAATTCCTCTGCCCCTCTTATCTAGGAACTCAGCAAGACCAAAGGCAATATAGCCGTATGTTGTGATTCTATATGATCCTGGGGGCAGGGGTGGGATCACACCCATCACTCCAAGAGGAGTTTTAGTACCATTTCTCCAAGAAAAGTCTCAAGTCCTAGCTAATGTGTCAACTGAACAACTTGCTGAAAAAATAAAAATAATAAAGATCTGAGGTTTAATGAACAGCTATTTGATAAATAGTAAAGCTGAACATGACTTCATCCTACAGAAACTGAGTCCCAGTGTCTGGGATGACCTCTTCTGGCGTTCATTCATGATGTGATTTGAATACAGATTCAAAAAGAAGGAAACTTTTAAAATTAGTACACAGTGGAGATTCTAGCAGAACTTGTGTGCATTGTGTGAGGAAATCATTCAGCTATCTTTAAATTATACCTTTTCCCCTAATTCCACAACCTTCCTAAACTCACACACAAGCAAAAAGTCAATAGTCAACAAAGCAAGTAAGCTCATGAGGTTTTCTTACCTTATGAAGTGTTCAGGAATAAGGGACAGTTGGAAGAAAGAGAAAAACCCTCTAATTTAGTAGAGGAGTACTCATTTCAAATAAAGAAGATTGAATTGGTTCTAATAGTGAATGGATTAGGAGATGTCAGACTGATATTATTGAAGCTTTTTTCCCCATGCCCCGGTACTTTGATATTGAGTCCTGGGTGAAAAATTCAGCTATCCTTCTATATTTTTTCTCTTTTTCTCTGATTTAAAGAAAAAGAAAAAGGGCAAACCATTTGAAATGAACTTGACAGATAAACCATAATCACAAGTTACAACAGAGTTAAAAGCTCAAGTCCACATAGCTACTGTACTGGTCACACTCCCCCAGTAGCCTGTCCCAGTAGCCTGCTCTATGCTCCCTTCTATTTCTCAGTAGTTCTTCTGCCCACAACATATTCTTTTTCTCCTACCCTCAGAAGCTGGACTAGGTCCCATAGGTCCCTTGAGGATCCACCTTATAACCTTACCTCATAAACTGAGGCTAGAGTCAAACTTGAGGAACTAGGTCCTCCTGGCTCTTTTCCTCATCTTTTTGCTCAGTCTCTTCAACTAACTTATTTTACTGTCTCTCTCGTTTACAGCAGTTTTATATCACGTGTCCTAAACTATAATTAACAAGTCAAGTTCCCCAAAACAATTTAATCAAAGCAGCTTGCAGGGAAACACTTTATCTACAGTTTTCTATAACTCCACAACAATTGATATAAGCAGGGGAAATTAAAGATATGTGATTGACTTTGTATTGTTCTGTTTCTTGGTTTGGGTTTTTTTTTTTTTTTTTTTTTTTTTTTTTTTTGCAACAGGGTATGTCAGAATTTCTATAACAAAATAAGCATTGTCCTTCAAGATGGTTGTATCCAGATGTTGAGTGTTTTTTTCCCAACAAAGCTCCTATTATTCAAAATGTTCCTAGGAACTTCTGTTTTAAAATTACCTTGACTGCCAATTTACAAGAAGTATAAGGAATATCTCATTACTTTATGACTGTACCTCATAAAGGTCATAATTTTCTTTAAGAAAATAAAATGTTGTGCTTTAGACATAGTTAAGGTTACAAGCCTCTGTGAGAAGTAATCCAGTATAACTATTCAAGACAAAGACTGTGGAAATCTTAGACTAGAACTTTGAGTCAAAACAAAAATAAAGCAAGCTGTGCCTTGTATATATGCCTGAGGCTATGTCTACAAAAAATTTTCACTTAAGAGTAAGATGTTCAGCCAGTTAGTTTGTTATACACTGCCAAAAATCTGATTTGATCTGGTTGTTTATTTTATTTTTTTATTTTATGACCAGTTGCTTAAAAGAACTGACCCAGTCAACTAGTTATAATATCATCTACATGGACTCAGTTTCAGAAAGCTCCCTGCTTCAGGTTCAGGCTATAATTATTAAGCTAGTAACACAATCAAAACCCTTTCAAGCATCTTTTTGACTTAAACAAGATAATTATTCTAAAATAAATCCTTCATAATCGTGATGGTATATATCATCTCCCTACAAAGTTTACAATGAGTAATATGGCTTTAAACTTCAGATACTTCCACACCTAGTATAAGTAGAATTTCCTGCAACAGAGATTTATGTGAAAAATTATTTCTTTCTTTTTTTTTTAATGTTTAAATGTTCAAGTGTTTGGGGTATAACAATATAAGTTATCATGTTCATCAAGGGGAGTTAAGATAAAATAATTTTTGTAGAAAAGCCAGGAGGATACAGAATTGAATGTCAAGGTCTAAGTTTTATGTGAATGAAACAGAGAGCTGTGTATTGTAATGCCTTGAGGAACATGGGGCAGTAGTAAAAAAGTCTCAATAGAAAAAGTGGCCCATTTGTTATCTGAATTTCAAGGTCATTGTGCTGTTCTATATGGCAAGTGTGAAATTAATTACCCTCTATTTCAGGTTTAACAATAAGAAGACAATAAAGCAGAAGTGGAGATAAAGATTTGTAGTTCAGTAAATGAGGCCATAATAAATTGAAACATGATCATGGGTGACTATAATATTAAAAATACAAGCATATAAATCCATATATACAGAAAGTGCACATACAGTGTGTAATTTAGAACCTGTGGAATATATTTATGTCATATTTCTTTAAGAAATATTAACCAAAAACACCCTTCAAAGGTAAAATAATCCTTCAATATAAAAACATATCCTTCCAAAATGGAAAGTTGGGATTCAGACATTTAAACAAAAATTAAACATTGAAATTTTAGTTAGGTCATACCAAAGTTTCCTGATGGTGATATATACAAAAATTTATGGTGAACGCTATAATTTTTCTTCTTGGGTAATGCATTATTATTATTATTAACATCACTATTTTATCATCATTTATATATAGCATGATAGCAGATATCCTATTAAAATAAATTGAGTTTTAATTATTTAAAAAGTATTTGAAAAACTGATTCTTTCAAAAGTGATGATAATGAAGGTATGTTTTATTTATTTATTTATTTATTTATTTTTTAATCTTAAAAATACTTTATTGACTTACACATTTTCTCCTTTTGTCTGCTTCCTCTCCTTTATACTCCCTGAGATCAAAATTTAAAAAAAAATATTAATATG
This sequence comes from Balaenoptera musculus, assembly GCF_009873245.2. Classification (NCBI taxonomy): domain Eukaryota; kingdom Metazoa; phylum Chordata; class Mammalia; order Artiodactyla; family Balaenopteridae; genus Balaenoptera; species Balaenoptera musculus. The sequence goes on along the minus strand of NC_045801.1, from coordinate 49,789,298 downwards.
TTGGTTTATTATAGAATGTATAAAAAATTCTTTACACACTGAAATGCAAATTATCTCTAAAATCATATTAATTTAACATTTGTGATACCCTTGCTTAGCTTTCTGTGAAAGAGCTGAGTGAGTGGTCTTTCTGTAAATTATTTTTTCTTGATAAGTCTCATCTGAAGGAGTCTCTGATTAATTAGCACTCACTTATTAAGTACATGCTATGTATGAAGGCCCAAACCGAATCGAATCCAGTTTAGCCAACAGAAACCTGGCTGCCAAAATATGCTCCAGTTTTTAATATCTTAGACTTTCATTTTCTAAGTGGACATGAGCCTCAAATAAAGTTGGGTCTATTCTCCAAATGTGAAAACTGCCACTATTTCTAGATTTCATCATCTCTTTGCAATCCAATGATCCTTCTGTGTGGTATTCTACTATCTTCCATAGTAGAATGAACGCTGCATATGGAGTCAGAACACTAGTTAAAATCCTAGAAATGCAACCTTCTAGCTGTGCAACTTTGGGTAACTAACATTTATTTCTCTATTTATTTCCCCATTTCAAAAAATGGAGATATCACCATGTTTGCATAAATCTAGAACAATGCATGACATAAAGAAGGGATTTGAAGTAATAATTGCCTTTTATAAAACTATTTTTTCACTAGTGATAGAATTTTTATGTTCTTGAATTTACGCATTCTTCTTATCAAAGTAATACCTACAAATGACACTGCAGAATCTCTATCTCTTCTGGTGTCTTTCCATTTATATATATATATATATATATATATATATATATTTGGGTCCCACCAATTCATATGCTGAAGCCCTCACCCTCAATGTGGTGGTATTTACAGGTGGGACCTTTAAGAGATAATTAGATTTAGATGAGGCCATGAAAGTGGAGCCCCCACGATGAGATCAGTGTTTTTATAAGAAGAAGAAGAGACACCAGAGCTTGCTGTCTCTCTCCACCTTGTGAAAACACAGTGAGAAGGTAGCCATCTGTAAGCAAGGAAAGAGTGCTCATCTGGGTACCAAATCAGTTGCTATCTTGACCTTGGACTTCTTGGTCTCCGGAAATATGAGAAATAAATTCCTGTTGTTTAAGCCACCCAGTCTATGGTATTTTGTTATGGTAACTTGAGCTGACTGAGAATATATATATATATATATATATATATATATATATATATATATATATATATATCTTCAGCTTTCAAAAGGACGTGTATAATCCAAATGCCCAGTACAAATTTAGCCTCCTCAATTTAAGTCTTTTTCTACATCCCTTCTCTTGCTGTTTAAAGCTTATGATTTGTCTCTTCTTGTCACTGGAAACCTCCCCTTCAGTTAGCCGCACAGAAGAGGGAAAGAATTTTGATTTTATTCCACAGTTAATAAGAAATCACTCTATATACTTGGACAGAGATTTTTAAAAAAAAATAAAGAATATTAATTTGGTTACTCTGTGTAGAATATCGAAGACAGACCAGAGGTTAGAAACCCAGAGGTTTATTAAAAATGGTGAAGTTAAAATTGATGACGGCTAAAATAGGGTTGTGCTTATGGAAATACAAATGATTGTGTTGACACTTTGGAGTTGAACATGCCTTAGTTCTTGCTTTCCATTATCACTAATGGTGTGGTATTCAGTAGGTCTCTTGACTTCTCTAAGTCTCAGGACCCTCTTCTTAAGATGGGATTAATAAAACCAACGTTTTCCATGGATGGTGTGGGGATTTGAAGAACCTATAGTGACTAGAATTGATATTTAGCAGCCAATTCCCAATGGCTGAAATGGATCTGGATCCAAGCAGGCATGGAGATTAAATAAGTTGGTTGATGCTGGGTGTGATCAAAGTGTGTAACACACAGTTCACACTGTAGTTGGTAGTTGTTCTTCATAGAAAAATTGGGGGAAGTAGGCTATCCTAATGTTGAAATTGGTTGGATATAAAGCATACGTGAAAAAAAGTTTAGAATATTTTACTTTTGAGATTTGGGTTCTAAATTTAATTTGAATCTGCGGGTACTATTGAGGTTTTAGAATGTGTCAGCAGAAATGTAGAAAGAAGTGTAAAAGCACATGCAGAGTGTAAATGCCTTTCCTTTTTAAGGAAACGTTCTTTATTACATTTATGATCTAGCTGAGAATATTAATGTCACAGATAAAATTTAGGAATTTGGGGAAATTGTAATATTATGCCTTCTTGAAATAGAAAATAATAAAATTAGATTTGATATGTTATATTCCAGGTGACCAAGAGTAACAAGTATTAGCAGGACACACATGGAAATATCTAGCAGAAATTTAAAATATAAGAATATATAAAAAGAAAAATGATTAGAGTCTCTAAATAGGCGATTTTTTTTTTCTACAAGAAAGACTATGGTCGAGATGATTTGAAATTGGAGCAAAAAGGCTTAGGAAAATGTGTGCCTTGTATGAGCAGTTTTCTATTTCTTCTTGGATTAAATAATAGAAAACAGTAATCACACATTAAGTGATGTATCATTAAAAAGCATTATTTTCTCACACATTGCTTCTTAAGTCCCACATTAATTAAATAATTAAAAATGTAATATCAAAAATTTGTTTAAAAATCATAATAATAGTATTAATACATTGTCCCAGATATGTCTATTATAAAGTCATAATGCTTGATATGGGTTTCAAGCATCATTCATTCATTAATTTACTTTTTCTCTTATATTTAAGACATTTTATTAGGCTTTTTTGTGATACTACACAAACATAATGTCGTGCAAGGATCATCAATCTAATAGCACAAATTGAATGAGGAAAGGGAAATAAAACAGGAGACAATGGAAAATAATCTAAAGATGAAATTCACTTTCAGAATTCAAAAGAAATAATTTAATATCAAGTTAAAATATATGAAAGGATCTGTAATTTTAAATTAATGAAGGTCAAATATCATTATCTCATGAAAGAGTTGTCTTTCCTATATAGGAAATAAATTAGCAAACAAAATTTAATTAGGTGGTAAAATTACAAATATATTTTCAGTTACGTATCATAAAAGAGTGGGTTTGGATATTTTGTATGAAATGAATCCACATTTTCCTTTGGAATATATAAATTCAGAACATTTAATAAATATTTTAAATGCTTGTGATAGAAATGTATTTTCCTTTAGTCTGCCCATGTTAATAATTAAATACTTGTGTGTTGCTGATATCTATATTGGATACATGAGATTTGTCCTTTAACAATGGATGTGAAATTCTATAGACTACAGAACTCAGTACACTGAGCAGAAGCATTCTAACTGAACAACCATGCTTTCACCAACCCAAGGAGAGGATTGATGTTTAGAAAACTAAAAAATTCCTTCAAAAATTATTAATTCAGTAACCTCATTGATTTGTCTACCTGATGACCCATAAGAAACAGACGCACAAAATAATTAACTTGGTTCACTGAAAAGTGACTTAATTAAAATTTGCCAGTTGTCAGCAATCACTCATACCCAACCCACATCTTGTCTCATTGGTGAAAGAAGAGAGACCCACAGCCCCTCAACTATTCATTAACTAGTCAAACAGCTCTCCACAGAGGCTAGCTGTTCCTGCTCTCCACTGCCCCTGCATCTATTGTAACATTGGTGTATTTTTCTTCAGTGGTTATGAGGAAAAATATTGGTCACAACCCTTCTGAACATTTCAGGTGTTTATAACCTATCCAACACGAACACATGCTTTTCATTCCTTTTTTTTCATTCCTTATTTCTGTTGAGATGTTCACAATTCCTTTGCTACCCAGCGGCAAAGTTATCAAAGTTATTGACAACTTTCTCTTCCTTAGCGCCCACAGCCAGTTGTGGAATCCTCTCCATCCACCCACCCTATGAAGATGCTCAGATGTTCTCCCTCTGTTCAATTCCTTATTACCTTTCACCTGAGCTACTGAGAGAATCTTCCATAAATATCCTACACAGAATAGTCTTTTCTGGTTTCCTTTGGTTTTCATTATTTCATAGCATTCTATGATCCATCTGGAATCAATTTCTAAGTATAGTGTAAAGTAGAAGTTAAAGTTTACTATTTTCCTTGGGGCTATCAGTTGGTCAGCATTACTGATTGAAAAGACTTTCCTTTTCCAATTAGATTGCTGTGTTATTATTGTAGAGAAATGGAAAGACTGTATAAGCACGAGTGTATTTCCAGAAGCTCTCTCCTGTTCCATCAAACTATCCGTTAATCCTTATTTTAATACCAAAAAATGTTGACAACTGAATTTTTAGTACTAAATCTTTGTATTCAGTCTTGAAGACAGGAAGTCCACCAACTGTTATTTTTCAAAATTGTTTTAGCTATTTTATGTCCTTGCCTTGTCCATATAACTTTTAAGATCGGTTTGTCAATTTAATAGGTGTATATGTCAGTAAAAACTGTATGATTTAGGGACTTCCCTGGCAGTCCAGTGGTTAAGATTTCACCTTAATGCATGGGATGCAGGTTTGATCCCTGGTTGGGGAGCTAAGATCCCACATGCCTCGCGGCCAAAAAAGCAAAACATAGAACAGAAGCAAGATTGTAACAAATTCAATAAAGACTTTAAAAATGGTCCACATCGAAAAAATCTTAAAAAAAAACTGTATGCTTTAAACATGTGCAGTTTATAGTACACAATGATGTTTTAAAATATTGTAGGCTTTCACTTCCAGGAAGATGGAATAGATATACTTTTAAAACAACAGTAAAAGACCAAAAAATCGAATTAGAAAGTATGCAAAAGACATGAAGAGACATTTCACCATAGACGAGGATATGCAGATATGCAGATATGCAAACATGCCCGTGAAAAAATGTTCAGTATCACTAGCTACTAGGGAAAAGCAAATTATAACCATCATGAGTTATTACTACATACCTATCAAAATGGCTGAAATAAAAAGCAGTGACAACACCAAATGCTGGCAAGGATGTGGAAAAACTGGATCACTCATTCATTTCTGGTGAGACTGTTAAATTATACAGCCAGTCTGGAAACCAGCTTGGCAGTTTCTTTAAAAACTAAATCTCTAACTACTTTATAACTTAGCAATTGCAATCTTGGGCATTTATCTCTGAGAATTGAAGATTTATGATCACTCAAAACGTATACATGAATGATTATTCTAGCTTTATTTGTAATAGACCAAAACTGGAAACAACCCAGATGCCCTGCAGCAGGTGAATGGCTAAATAAACTGTGGTACATCCATGCCACTGACTACTGCTTAGAAATAAAAAGGATCAAACTAGTGATACACACAACATTCTGCATGAAACTCCAAAGAATACTGAGTAAAAAAGCCAATCCCTAAAGATTACATACCATATGATTTCACTTGTAAACATTCTTGACATGACAAAATTTGAGAAATGAAGAACAGATTAATAATGGTTGCCAGGAGTTAAGGAGGGGATGGAGGTGGAGAAGTGGCTATAAAAGGAAAACATAAGGAGTCACCCTGCTTTTGATAATGCATTGCATTTCTGTTAGATGTTATCTTTGGGAGAAGTGAATAAAGTGTGCATGAAATCTCTCTGAATTATTTCTTAGCAACTGCATGTGAATCTACAAATATCTAAAAATAAAAGTTTGATTTCAATAAGTTAGGAATATCACACACAAAAATATTATATTAATGCATGTGAAATTTAGAAACCTTGCTGCTGGGACTTCCCTGGTGGCACAGTGGTTAAGAATCCGCCTGCCAATGCAGGGGACGTGGATTCGAGTCCTGGTCCGGGAAGATCACACATGTCGCGGAGCAACTAAGCCTGTGCACCACAATTACTGAGCCTGCGATCTAGAGCCCCACGAGCCACAACTACTAAGCCCGCGTGCTACAACTACTGAAGCCCGCGTGCCTAGAGCATGTGCTCCACAACAAGAGAAGCCACCACAATGAGAAGCCCACGCACTGCAACGAAGAGTAGCCGCCGCTCGCTGCAACTAGAGAAAGCCCGCACGCAGCAACGAAGACCCAACGCAGCCAAAAACAAATAAATTAATTAATTTATAAAAACAAACAAACAACAACAAAAAAGAAACCTTGCTGCTACATAGGTCCTTTACTCTTGAAGCTGTCATTTGAATCACAACTATAGACTTTACAAACCCCACAATACAATATTACAATTTTTACTTTAGTCATATATATTTTAAAGAACTTAAAAGGAAAACATTGACTTGTATATGTCCCCATATATTCACCATTTCCATGCTTTTTTACTACCTAAACATCAGAACATAATAACAGGAACTTCCCCAGTCTCTTTCTTTTTTCTAAGTGTCAACAACTGTTCCTGCTTTTATTTATGCTGTATATTTGTTAGTTTGCTTTTCACATGTTGTTCTGAGTTTATATTTGTTATCTTTGTAGTGCTTGGTCTGACAGAAGTTCACCTGACCAGAAATAGAGCCTAGACCTTAACAAGTTATAACCTTGGATAACAACCCCCAGTTTCCTCATCTATAAAATGAAGTTTAGAGATAATATACAAAACCTGGGAAATCAGGTGCTCAACAAATGTTAGTGTCCATTTTTATGATACATCCATAAAATCCCAGAAAAAACGGATGGACCACTGTTTCCCCAAATTCTTCTTTTATCCTCTATTGCCTGTCTTACATTTTTTCCTTGCACCTACAATATCTATCCTCCTAACCATACTCCCATTTTTGCCTACTGTTCTTTTATTAAACAACTGTGTTTTGAGCACTTCTCTGTTCCAGGGACTTATCATTTGGGTTACAGCAGTGAACAGGACAGATAAGTTCTGCCTTCCACACCCACTTCTCTTTAAATGTCACTTACTAAATGCAAATCTTACCCTTCCAAAAAAGTTTTCTTCAACCAGCTGTAACTGATTCCTCCAAATCTCCTTAAAATGTAATTCCATCTTGTACTACTGTTACTTTTTATACCCGTCATTCCTCCCTGCGCAAGCGCGCACACACACTTGCGTGCACGCACATGCACAGGAAAGACTAATCTCCTCGAAGGAAGTGCAATGAGTTCATATTGGACCTAGCCGAGGAGAACAGTGTCTTATCTATAGTAGACACTATAAATTAAGAAATTAAAATAAAACTGATTGATGTGTTTCGTCTTTCTTATTTCCAACTAGATTATATAAATTTTCCCCAATATATTTTAATTATGTCAGATTCGCTCACTTCTTCTTCAAGATCAGAAACATGTGGAGTCTATAATAAAAATTAATACTCTATAATAAAGTCCTGATCTGATCTGAATATGCCAGGAGAGAGATGATTAAACTGTTGTGCATTATTGCTGCCATGCCATACTTCTATGTTCAAGTGCTTAAATATAAAAGCAATATCACAGTGTTATGTTCAGTTTCTGGTGTATTCTGATCTTCAGATCTGCAAATCTTAGTCTGCATGGTTCTTGGGTTGCTATGTGTAAAAGTGGCTAAAATGTTGGAGTAGCTTAAGTATATTTCTGTTCTGTTCTTTGGATCTCCAAGACAATGTTTGTTATCCAAAATTTAAATAGATTTTGGTTATGATTTTGCACTTCCAATTCATGTGTAATTTGCTGCTACTATTTGAAAATTACGGTGAATTTATGACTTAAAAATTAGCATATAGTCCTATTGAAATAGTACCATATTAAGAAACTGAGTTATAACTGAAGTAGATTGAAAGATGAGGCTTTTGCTGAGTGTACATGTTTGTACAAATAAAATATACAAAGTGATTTATTTTCTGAGTGAAAGGGCATAAATCTATAATCACTATTAATAAAACGTGTCCTATTTTATTATTTAAATGATGTACACTTCTGTGGTAGCAATATTAGGTAGCATTTTCTAGTAGTCAGTGGGTATGCACTCTAGTAATGTAGAAAGGAAATTTATTGTGATGAGGAAAAGTGACATAAACATAAGATATATATATATATACATACATATATATAATACTTTCAATCTTTTAAAACATGCTGAAATATTTAGCTAAGGATTTCTATGGCTTCAGAGGTTAAAATCAAGTGAAAGGAAGAAAATATTTATTCCTTGACAAATTAAATTCCATTTAATGGGGCCATCAATGGCAAATATTCTCATTCTATCAAATATCTACCAAATGGAAGGATTAAAATGAAAGACATAAAGGATTCAATCATATGTTTGTATTAGAAACTAGATACTTAAGGGAAACTATCTATACTTGTCCCTTTATCCCAGGCCAGTTTCATTACCAAAGATTTTGGCCTCAGGTAGAAATATACCAAAGAGGAAAACCAGATTATTACATTTAATAGGAACCAGCTATAATAGTATGCACTGGTGCAGGGGTAACCTCAAGATATTTTCTGCCAATAAAAGAGGAACCAAATGAGTGGTACATAAGGAATCTGCTGTGCTTATTGTCATAATATTCCACTTAGCTACAAATCACCAGTGGATGGTGCCCAAGTGTGTCTTCCTTCAACACTGGATAGAGCCAAGCAAGTCAGGTAAACTATTTCTCCAGTTGGATGATAAGGAAACAATTAAATTTTTGGAGACTGTTGTGAAATTTTGCTGGCAAAGAGATGTCCCTGAAATGTCTGTGGAGATGTCTGTAAATTACATTTAAAAAGATAACTTCCAACTTTAACTAGTGGAGCAGTCCTATATTTTAAATTACTCTGAGCAAGTAAAATTTAAAGTTTAAAAAATATGTTGGGAAGTGAGTAAACCTCCAGTAATCTGTTTTCCAATGTCTGTTTTAATTACTGTATATGGTTTGAAACAAGGCACATTTATGGTGGAAATTCCTAAAGTTGGAATTAGAAACCTTGACTTGTCATTTTCCTTTGTGATGCAGAAATTTAAGATTAACTCTATGAAGTGAAAATAAAACTGAACACAATAAAATATGCTGAGAAAATATCCTAAATCTTGAACTTAGTTTTTTAATAAAAACGAACTTTTTTATTGAGGTAAAATTCACATGATGTAAAATTTACCATTAAAGTGAACAATTCAGTGACATTTAGTACATTCACAATGTTGTGCAACTATAACCCCTATCTAGTCCCAAAGTATTTCCATCACTCCAGAATTAAATTCCGTACTTATTAAGTAGTTACTCTTACATTCCCTCTCCCCCATCAGCTCCTGTTAACCACCCATCTGCTTTCTTTCTCATAGATCTACCTATTTGGGATATTTCATATAAATGGAATCATACAGTATGTGACCTTTCATGTCTGTCTTCCTTCACTTAGCATAATGCTTTTGAAGTTCATCCATGTTACATCGTGTATCGGTACTTCATTCATTTTTGCTACTGAAAATATTTCATTGTATGTATATATCAACATTTGTTTATCCATTCAACTGTCCATGGACATTTGGGCTGTTTCTACCTTCTGGCTATTGTGAATAATGCTACTATGAACATTTGGTATCCGTTTTTGTTTGTTAACTCTTTCCAATCCTTTTCAGTATATACCTAGGGGTGAAATTGCTGGATCATAAAGTAATCCTGTGTTTAACTTTTTGAGGAACTGCCAAACTGCTTTCCACAATGGCTCAACAATTTACCTTCTCATCAGCAATGTACAAAGATTCCAATTTCTCCCCATGGTCACTGACATTTCTTTTCTATTTTTTTAGTCATAAATACAAACTTTTGTTGTTTGAATTCAACAATGTGTAATGAAGAAATAAACTTATAGAGTTATCATTGGTCATGTCAAACAGTAGTCTAAAATATTTCTATGTATAGTGTTATTTGTTCTTTCTTAAAATAGAAAATAGAATTTAAACTTTTTTAAAAAAAAATAGTGCTAATGAACTTGGGAAAATTACACAACATAGTTTCCTAATCTTCATGATTTTCTGTGAAGAGGGTTTATGATAGTTTCTCATATCCAGGCGTAATGATGACTTGTAAAAATAGTATAAATTAAGGAGAATGCTTCCATCTTACAAAACACTAGAGTATAAAACTCAAACAAATTGCCAAAGTTGACATTACCTTTCAGAAGTACTCCTTGGAAATATTTTTTACATTAATCAGCATTAATAATACTCAATATCTACCATTATCTTTTCCTATACTCTGATTCAAGGTCTTTTAAAGCACGTTGAGTACCATTTTCCTCCATGCCCTTGCCATCACAGGAAAATATAAATAATGAAATTATTTCAGCACAGATGATCATATCATAGAGGTAAAAGAATAGGAAATTCAGATTCATAAATGCAAAGGATAAGAAACATAAAAGTGGAATGATTATCTTGCTTGAAACTGCCAATGTGGATTTTTAGCATGGCACTATTAGTATTTTGACCTGGGAAGACTCTCTTATTAGTATCTCACTTAGACACTGGACTCATGAGCCATGTAAAGAATGTCATAAATCCTATCAAATTATTTCTGATAATTCCTGTAGAGGGACTGTAGATCCTCATCTCCAACTCCATACAGTACTCCTATAGAAGAATTGGGGTTACAATTTGGAGAGATATTTAGATATATAGAAAACTATATTGCATTTGGAAAGATACATTATCACTATGCCATGTGGGTCCAGAAGCTTTACATTACACATAAGGAAATGTATCTCTAATTAGACTATGTAGGCAATTTTGTAATTTTATTCATTATGATAGCTCTATATCTAAAATAATAGCTATTGAATATTCCTTAATGTCCTCTCCAACATCCCTGTCTACCTCTTAAAATTGCTCCTTAGGCATTTACAATACTTCCTGAAGTGTGTTTCACATGCTTTGAGTCATGCATAATACTCAATGGTCCCCTCAGGCCCTTCATGAAATCTGTTAAGTGATCTATGACTTCCTAAGAACAGGAGGCTCCCTATTACCTTTTTCTTTTGGTTGGAAAGATAGTAGTAGTAAACAGGAGGGAGATTGTAGGGAAAAAGTCATGATAAGAAGACTTTAGAGAAGCAAGAAGAACTACAATCCTGCAGCCTGTGGAAAAAGAAAAAAAAATTCACAGAAAGATAGACAAGATGAAAAGGCAGAGGGCTATGTACCAGATGAAGGAACAAGATAAAACCCCAGAAAAACAACTAAATGAAGTGGAGATAGGCAACCTTCCAGAAAAGGAATTCAGAATAATGATAATGAAGATGATCCAGAACCTCAGAAAAAGAATGGAGGCAAAGATCAAGAAGATGCAAGAAATGTTTAACAAAGACCTAGAAGAATTAAAGAACAAACACACAGAGATGAAAAATACAACAAATGAAAAGAAAACTACACTAGAAGGAATCAATAGCAGAATAACTGAGGCAGAAGAACAGATAAGTAATGTGGAAGACAAAATGATGGAATTCACTGCTGCAGAACAGAATAAAGAAAAAAGAATGAAATGAAATGAAGACAGCCTAAGAGACCTCTGGGAAAACATTAAAGGCAACAACATTCACATTATAGGGGTACCAGAAGGAGAAGAGAGAGAGAAAGGACCCAAGAAAATATTTGAAGAGATTATAGTCGAAAACTTCCCTAACGTGGGAAAGGAAATAGCCACTCAAGTCCAGGAAGCGCAGAGAGTCCCATACAGGATAAACCCAAGGAGAAACATGCCGAGACACATGGTAATCAAATCAGCAAAAAATAAAGACAAAGAAAAATTATTGAAAGCAGCAAGGGAAAAACAAAAAATAACATACAAGGGAACTCCCATAAGGTTAACCGCTGATTTCTCAGAGGAAAGCCAGAAGGGAGTGGCCTGGTATACTTAAAGTGATGAAAGGGAAGAGCCTACAACCAAGATTACTCTATCCAGCAAGGATCTCATTCAGATTCGATGGAGAAATCAAAAGCTTTACAGACAAGCAAAAGCTACGAGAATTCAGCAACACCAAACCAGCTCTACAACAAATGCTAAAGGAATTTCTCTAAGTGGGAAACACAAGAGAAGAAAAACCTACAAAACAAACCCAAAACAATTAAGAAAATGGTCATAGGAACATACATATCAATAATTACCTTAAACGTGAATGGATTAAATGCTCCAACCAAAAGACACAGGCTTGCTGAATGGATACAAAAACAAGACCCATCTATATGCTGTCTACAAGAGACCCACTTCAGACCTAGGGAAATATACAGACTGAAAATGAGTGGATGGAAAAAGATATTCCATGCAAAGGGAAATCAAAAGAAAGCTGGAGTAGCTATACTCATATCAGATAAAATAGACTTTAAAATAAAGAATATTACAAGAGACAAGGAAGGACACTACATAATGATCAAGGGATCAATACAAGAAGAAGATATAACAATTATAAATATATATGCATCCAACATAGGAGCACCTCAATACATAAGGCAACTGCTAACAGCTATAAAAGAGGAAATTGACAGTAACACAATAATAGTGGGGGAATTTAACACCTCACTTACATCAATGGACAGATCATACAAACAGAACATTAATAAGGAAACACAAGCTTTAAATGAAACAATAGACCAGATAGATTTAATTGATATTTATAGGACATTCCATCCAAAAACAGCAGATTACACTTTCTTCTCAAGTGCGCACAGAACATTCTCCAGGATAGATCACATCTTGGGTCACAAATCAAACCTCAGTAAATTTAAGAAAACTGAAATCATATCAAGCACCTTTTCTCACCACAACGCTATGATGTTAGAAATGAATTATAGAGAAGAAAACGTAAAAACCACAAACAAATGTAGGCTAAACAATACGTTACTAAATAACCAAGAGATCACTGAAGAAGTCAAAGAGGAAATCAAAAAATACCTAGAGACAAATGACAATGAAAACACGATGATCCAAAACCTATGGGATGCAGCAAAAGCAGTTCTAAAAGGGAAGTTTATAGCTATACAAGCCTACCTCAAGAAAAAAGAAAAATCTCAAGTAAACACTCTAAACTTACACCTAAAAGAACTAGAGAAATAAGAACAAACAAAACCCAAAGTTAGCAGAAGGAAAGAAATCATAAAGACCAGAGCAAAAATAAATGAACTAGAAACAAAGAAAACAATAGCAAAGGTCAATAAAACTAAAAGCTGGTTCTTTGAGAAGATAAACAAAATTGATAAACCATTAGCCAGACTCATCAAGAAGAAGAGGGAGAGGACTCAAATCAATAAAATTAGAAATGAAAAAGGAGAAGTCACAACAGACACCGCAGAAATAGAAAGCATCCTAAGAGACTACTACAAGCAACTCTATGCCAAATAAAATGGACAACCTGGAAGAAATGGACAAATTGTAGAAAGGTATAACCTTCCAAGACTGAACCAGGAAGAAAGAAAAAATACGAACAGACCAATCACAAGCACTGAAATTGAAACTGTGATTAAAAATCTTCCAATAAACAAAACTCCAAGACCAGATGGCTTCACAGGTGAATTCTATCAAACATTTAGAGAAGAGCTAACACCCATCCTTTTCAAAGTATTCCAAAAAACTGCAGAGGAAAGAACACTCCCAAACTCATTGTATGAGGCCACCATCACCCTGATACCAAAACCAGTCAGAGATACTACAAAAAAAGAAAATTACAGACCAATATCATTGATGAATATAGAGGCAAAACTCCTCAACAAAATACTAGCAAACAGAATCCAACAACACATTAAAAAGATCATACACCATGATCAAGTGGGATTTATCCCTGGGATGCAAGGATTCTTCAATATACACAAATCAATCAATGTGATACACCATATTAACAAACTGAAGTATAAAAACCATATGATCATCTCAATAGATGCAGAAAAACCTTTTGAAAATATTCAACACGATTTATGATAAAAACTCTCCAGAAAGTGGACATAGAGGGAACCTACCTCAACGTAATGAAGGCCATATACAACAAACCCACAGCAAACATCATTCTCAATGGTGAAAAAGTGAAAGCATTTCCTCTAAGATCAGGAACGAGACAAGGATGTCCACTCTCACCACTATTATTCAACATAGTTTTGGAAGTCCTAGCCACGGCAATCAGAGAAGAAAAAGAAATAAAAGGAATACAAATTGGAAAAGAAGAAGTAAAACTGTCACTGTTTGCAGATGACATGATAATATATATAGAGAATCCTAAAACTGCCACCAGAAAACTACTAGAGCTAATCAATGAATTTGGTAAATTTGCAGGATACAAAATTAATGCACAGAAATCTCTTGCATTCCTATACACTAATGATGAAAAATATGAAAGAGAAATTATGGAAACACTCTCATTTACCATTGCAACAAAAAGATTAAAATACCTAGGAATAAACCTACCTAGGGAGACAAAAGACCTGTATGCAGAAAACTATAAGACACTGATTCTTCTTGGATTGGAAGAATCAATATTGTGAAGATGACTGTACTACTGAAAGCAATCTACAGATTCAATGCAATCCCTATCAAATTACCAATGGCATTTTTTATGGAACTAGAAAAAATCATCTTAAAATTTGTATGGAGACACAAAAGACCCCGAATAGCCAAAGCAGTCTTGAAGGAAAAAACGGAGCTGGAGGAATCAGACTCCCTGATTTCCGACTATACCATAAAGCTACAGTAATCAAGACCATATGGTACTGGCACAAAAACAGAAACATAGATCAATGGAACAAGATAGAAAGCCCAGAGTTAAACCCATGCACCTCTGGTTAACTAATCTATGGCAAAGGAGGCAAAGATATACAATGGAGAAAAGAGAGTCTCTTCAATAAGTGGTGCTGGGAAAACTGGATAGCTACATGTAAAATGAAATTAGAACACTCCCTACACCATACACAAAAATAAACTCAAAATGGATTCGAGACTTAAATGTAAGACCGGACACTATAAAACTCTTAGAGGAAAATATAGGAAGAACACTCTTTGACATAAATCACAGCAAGATATTTTTTGATCCACCACCAGAGTACTGGAAATAAAAACAAAAATAAACAAATGGGACCTAATGAAACTTCAAAGATTTTGCACAGCAAAGGAAACCATAAACAAGTCAAAAAGACAACGCTCAGAATGGGAGAAAATATTTGCAAATGAATCAACAGACAAAGGATTAATCTCCAAAATATATAAACAGCACATGCAGCTCAATATTAAAGAAACAAACAACTCAATCCAAAAATGGGCAGAAGACCTAAATAGACATTTCTCCAAAGAAGATATACAGATGGCCAAGAAGCACATGAAAAGCTGCTCAACATCACTAATTATTAGAGAAATGCAAATCAAAACTACAATGAGTTACCACCTCACACCAGTTAGAATGGGCATCAACAGAAAATCTACAAACAACAAATGCTGGAGAGGGTGTGGAGAAAAGGGAACCCTCTTTCACTGTTGGTGGGAATGTAAATTGATACAGCCACTATGGAGAACAGTATGGAGGTTCCTTAAAAAACTAAAAATAGAATTACCATATGATCCAGCAATCCCACTACTGGGCATATACCCAGAGAAAACCATAATTCAAAAAGACACATGCACCCCAATGTTCATTGCAGCACTATTTACAATAGCCAGGTCATGGAAGTAACCTAAATGCCCATCGACAGACAAATGGATAAATAAATTATGGTACATATATACAATGGAATATTACTCAGCCATAAAAAGGAACGAAGTTGAGTCATTTGTTGAGATGTGGATGGATCTAGAGACTGTCATACAGAGTGAAGTAAGTCAGAAAGAGAAAAACAAATATTGTATATTAACGCATGTATGTGGAACCTAGAAGAATGGTACAGATGAACCGGTTTGCAGGGCAGAAGTTGAGACACAGATGTAGAGAACAAACGTATGGACACCAAGGGGGGAAAACCACAGTGGGGTGGGGATGGTGGCATGCTGAATTGGGCAATTGGGATTGACATGTATACCCTAATGTGTGTAAAATTGATGACTAATAAGAACGTGCAGTATAAACAAACAAACAAACAAACAAAAACAACTAACACTAAACTTTCTTTGGGTTATTTGTATGGAAATATGTTAATATAAATGTTTCAGACATTATATGAAATTTCTAAAAGTCTCATATGTTCTGGTATAATGTTATAAGTCATAATTCTAGTTATTACTTTTAAATGTAAATCTCAGAAATAACTAAATTTCCTTGTCAATTGCATTATTATGAACTTTCATTAACCGTGGTCATTTTTAAGTCTTTTGTCATTTACAGACAGTTTTGGGTGTACTCTGATGCTTTTGCTAAAATGTTCCTATAAAAGGGTTTCGTCTCCCAGGAATTCATGGAAAAGACTCTGACAAGTACAGGTTTCTGGTAACTGACTATACTGCTGAACTGAATGAATAAGCATTTTCAGAACTCTAATGGAAAACTGATGAATTCATAAAAGTGCTAACAAAAGATCAAGATGAAAAAATTTAATTACATGGGACTGAGTGAACTGATGAGCATGATCATAATTTTTGTGACTTTCTGTTTGAATAAAAAAAAATCCCACAAGGACTCAGAGGTAAAAAATATACAAATCAATTTTCACTGCAAAGTAAAGGATCTGTTACAGTGGAGGATTACTGGACTGAATATCAATATTATGACATAGTATGAGTGTGTTTTGTGTTTGGAAATTGCAATCATTGTTGCTTTTGTCGTGGTCATCCATTTACAATGGTTGGTGTCAGTTTATTTCTCTCTTGTAAAAATAAAATACAGGGTGTGTGTGTAAAAAACAAAAAAACAAGAAAGAAGATCTTTAGGAGAGGCTGAGTCAGGGGTTTTCACCTTCTTCATATTTTGTTTAGAGCTTTCCATAGCTGGAAGATGTTTAGAGATAATCTGCATGTTTAGAGATGTTTCTGCATGTGTTCTCATGAGGGTATATATCTAAAATATCTAAAAATATGGCAAGATTTTTATGTATGCTCTCTTCCAAACAACTCTGGTGGAGTCACCAGACATATGAGTATTTCTTCTCTTTCCAGTGAATTCAAGTAAGGAATTGAATTCTGAAAATGTCAGGCACTGTCCCAAGTCAACTAAAATCTCATCTTGCAAACAGGTGTGAAGGTTAGTCCTGGAGGAGGGAAGTAACACTTTATTCCTTTTACTTTACTCTTCTCCAGATAGATGGCAATGTGACTGTAAATAAAGAGTAAACACAGCATATCAAAAGTCTAAATCTATTTGAGACTTCAGTTATAAGAACTGAAATAAATTCACCTCTGCTATTTGTACAACAAAATCCCTTTTTTTTCCCAAAAGACTGACACAAGGGAAAATACATGTATATAATCATGAAATAGTTCAAAAGCAACATGTGATCAAAGGCTGTATAAATTTGACTTACTCTTTTAAAATTAAATACTTATGAGAAAATGAGATATGATATGAGTTGGCCTGCTGTGGTTCCATCAGCAACTTTTACATCATCTGTTTTGCTTGTTTTTCTATTTGTAGAGTAGAAAAAATCTCCTGTAAATATCTATGAATGTAGGAGGCTAGTGACTGCAAGCCTCATCAGCCATAGTATTTTGAAAATATACTGCTAAAGCCACTGTCATGAGATTTTTGAAGAGGAAGAGGAAGGAGAAGGAGAAGGACAGGAGGAGGAGGAGGAGGAGGAGGAGGAGGAGAAGGAGAAGAAGGAGGAGGAGAAGAAGAAGAAGAAGAAGAAGGAGAAGAAGAAGAAGAAGAAGAAGGAGGAGGAGGAGGAGAAGAAGAAGGAGGAGGAGGAGAAGAAGGAGAGAAGAAGAAGAAGAAGAAGAGAAGAAGAAGAAGAAGAAGAAGAAGAAGAAGAAGAAAGAAGAAGAAGAGAGAAAAAGAGAAGAAGCAGAAGAACAGAAGAAGAATCAGAAGAGACGAAGGAGAGGAGAAGAAGCAGAGGATTCTAAGAGTACGTCTGCTCGGCGTAAGGCAGTATGCGATGATTAGCCAGCGATTCCGTGTCAGTCTGATCCTCGACGCTAAACCGCAGGACGCCGTCCCTTTCTGACCTAAAGAGCCATGGCTACATAAATACCTAGAGTACATACGTGGGTAAAACAACATCAAGAAAATCATATATTGACTCAAATTAATATGTCATCAAGTTAGTAAGAAGGACCTTTTAAAAAATGAATAAATTTTCTCCCGAGATAGTGAGTTCCCAAAAAGTCCTTGGAATTTAAAGTGCAGAGGTTTTAAATGTACTAACTCCCTAGACTTTATTCTGAGATGTTGAACTATGATATTTCAAAGGTTTCCAGCAACTTCAAGAGTCAGTGACTGTAGGCATACATTAAGATTAATGATTCAGGATGCTGGAAATATAATTTTTACTGTTGAATTTTTCACCACTTTCTTAATGACATGAAGGCTGGATTTCATCCACATAGGTGTTCTGAAACTGCTCTCTTGGCTGATACCAATGATCTTGTTTAAAATTCAGTAGTTACTGCTCTACTTCATCCTCCTTGACCTTTCTGCTACATTTGTTACTACTGGTGATCCATTCTTTTGAAACCCACTTCCCTAGACATCCCTATTAATACACTCTCCCTGTTCTCCTTGAATCCTCAACGACTCCTGAGTTTTTTCATTGGTTCATTTTCTCATGCTTCTCTCTCAGGTGTGTGTAGCCTAACAGCATGCTCACCTTATATTACGTTTTTTTCTCATTCATTCACACAGCTTCTACTCTGCTGATGTGCGATTGAATTCCAAAACTTGTACCTTACCCTGAGTTATCCTATGAGTTCTGATAATATATTTTGAGCTTATTACTAAAAAACTCTACTAGGTTTTTCTTCCATGACCTCAAATTTTACCTACCCCAATGAATTGTTAGTCAAATCACTTCCTTTTTTCCAACTTCCTTTTCTAACAGTGGTACCACCACTTATCCAGTGACCTTGGATGTTTTTTGTCTCAAGTTCCTTCATGCCCTTCTGTCATGACTTTTTGTATTTAGTCTCTCAAATATTCTTCTTCCTCTTCATTTCCCACTCCCACAATCTTAATCAGCTCATTGCTTTCCAGAAAAGCCTCTCTGTTTCCTTGCCCACCCCATCACTGAGAGAATTTGTCCCCTTTCTATAGGTCCAATTCTCTTCACTTTTTCTAGAACCATTCCTGGCCTGAGACAGGAGATATATAAGTCTCTGAAGACTCTACTCAGAGATTCTATATATTGCATCATCTTAAGATGCAACTGAACATGGTTGATGACTCGCAGCCATATTGGGGAAGATAATTCTGACTGAGAAGTTTCAATCTGGCAATTGAGACAGATTTAAAAGTGTGTAGCATTCTCCAGTATCAGACCAGGCAGTAGATAGGAAGCTGGGTATGGGCAGTAGATAAAATACGCAAAACTCAAAGACTCCAAATCAGTTACCGTTAGGGTGGCTGAGCACCAGGTATCAGCTGCGTCTTCACAGTTGTGATTCAGAGTAGGATTCCAATGCCTTGGTGGAAGAATGATGAACACAAGTCCAAGTCACAGTCCTGGGAAGGGATGCCAGTGGATGTGTGGTTACCAGGATATAAAAAGTAAATAAGAAAGAAGAAAAATAACTCAGGACAAAAGAGGGATCCAGGAAAAGGCCAAACAGAGACTTAGGGAATAAGCAGTACTCCAATATTTAGAACTGAGGGTAGAGAGGCTATAGCAGAGATTTGATGCTAAGCCTGTGCCTATTGGTTTGGAGAGGATAATAGCTGATGTTTATTAAACATTTACTCTGCGCTAGACACCTTATGTACATTATTTCATTTTATTTATAACCACAACCCTATGAGTTAGACATTATTATTATCTCCATTAACAGGTTAGGAAATGAGGCTTAGAATGTTTCAGATACTTTGCTTAAAGAGGCAGATAGTGAATTGGGACCATGGTCTTTCTGACTCCAAAGCCCAATCTCTTAATCACCATGCCACGAATGTTAAGGAATCTTCTCTCACAGGAAGTATTTTTGGGGATCCTGATGAATGGATGGGAGTATTGCATCATATCACCTCTCTTATCAGACAAAGAGGGAACTGGATCTCAGAATTAGCCTGGCTTTGTTGCTCATCTCTCATAAACTTGGAATTCTAAGCCTATGTCTGAGAAGAAATAGGTCGCAAATCAGGAAAGAATGTGGTGAATTGATAAGTTTTGTTAAGGCAGTAATACTCAGAGCAGAATTGTGTGAGTCTAATATTTAGATACACTTGCCTGACTCAAAGATTTTATATTTAATTACTGTTGAGGCAAGAATTCAAAGTAGAATAATGTTACATGTGAGCCAAGTCTTTGAAGTTGTTAAGTGGAGTGACCAGTAGTTGGGAAGAAACTATTTGCAGTTATGCTTAATTTTCCATCAAACTGTATTTAAGCAACTATTATGTGCAGGACACTGGATTTCATAGATGAATAAGACACTACTCTCCACTAATAGTTAAGAAGACAAATATGAGCATATAAATTGCAATGCAGTAAAGTAAGCATAAAGAATGGGTTGCAAAGTTAAATATGAAGACTTAGAAGGATATTATCTAACCAAAGCTGAGTGGGTATAAGAAAGAAGGTATTCCAGCTAATATTTTTGTGTAACAAACCACATCCAGCTTAGTGGCATTAAATTAAATAACTACCATTGAATTATACTGATGGATTCTGCAGGTCAGAGATTTGGACAGTGTAGTGAGATGGCTTAATTTTCTTCCATGATCTCTTGTGCATGGTCTAGGAAGACTTGAACTATTGAGGATTAGAATCACTGAGTGTTCTTCCCTTGCATATACACCAAGGATGGGATTGAAGGCTGAGCTCAGTTGTGACTATTGACTGCAGCACCTATACTTGGCCCGGAGTTCCCACAGAATGGCTTCTGTGTTCTAAGGAGGTCTCAGTAGCTAGCATCCCAAGAGAACCAGGAGGAAGCTGCTTGGACTTGTATGATCTCACCTCAGAAGTCACATGCTGTTACTTGCAACACTCTCTGTTGGTTGAAACAATCACAAACCCACATGGATTCAATGAGAAGGACACATACTCCATCTCTAAATAAGAAAAATGTCAGAATCTTTTAAAACTGCCACAGTCTGTCCTTTGGCAATGTATAAAGTATACTGTTCCCTTCTTAAGCCCCCTAAAAGTCTCATCCCATTAACAACCTGCAGCTCAGGCTCAAGGTCCAGAACTTCATCATCAGGTCTAGGCATCGGTGAAACTCTTTGGTTATAGGTTCCTTTCAGTATGAAGACTAGTGGTATAAGAGACAAGTTATCTCTCACCCCTATTCTCTCCCCCCACCCCATCCACAAAATATACAACAGTTGAAGAGCCCTGCAATAAATATTCCAATATGTGACCAGCGGCACAACTTATCAGTTTCAGTGCAAAATTAAATGTAAGGCCCCTTATTCAAATATTACTAAGAATTTCAAGAAGGTGACAAAAGAGAATTAAACTAAGCCTAGGATCCTCCTAACCAATAGGGCCCTTAGCAAATGCACAGTTCACACACCCATGAGACACCAATGAGCCCTTCTCCCATTTTAAAAGTGGGAAAAGGAAGAGAAAAAACAGTTACTGGTCTATAGCAATTCTGACATCCAACAGAGTCCATGTTCTTAATTCTTTATTTTGGGCTCAGAAAAACTGTGGGAGTTGTATTCCATAGCTCTTGGCTCTGCCCTCTGGTCTTCTATTTCTACTTTCTGAATCATTCTTCCTTTTCCATAAATGTATCTCTTGTTTGAGCAGTTTACAAAGTCTGGTTATTTTCTGAGATAAATAGTTTTTTCAGTTTAACTCTTACCTGCAGAAATTTGGGGTTCCAAAAGTCTCATTTCATTTTGTACTGCCTCTGTACCTTTTAGTCCAAGATAATAGAATTCCTTTAAAATCCTGTTTTGTTTTGTTTTTTTAATATATGAAGTTATATTACATTCTATTAAGCAAAAGTCACACCTGCAAATGTTTTTAAAATAAGTCTTTCTCTACTTTGGGTCCTTATGAGGTTGCTGAGGGACAACGCTTTAAGATTCTTAGAAACCTTATTACTCAGTGGAGAGGATATGCAAGGGTTGTCTTTAAGACCCTTAGAATGTGTTGTTTTTCTATCTCAAAGGGTCTATGAGTCACCAATATAAATCTTTCTTAAGTCACAACAAAAGATTTACAATCACACCCTTGACCTCATCCATGACTTTCCCAGAGGCCACATTTCCAGATGGCATCCTGGATTTCATCTTGGCCCTTAGGCCTTTTTTCTAGTGGAGTATATTTTGCTTGGGAGAGGGAGGATTTGAAGTAATTTTATTATCAAATTCAGCAAGTCTTGGATCCTTACATATTTTCTAATTTCTGTTTAAAAATTGAATATTTCCTTCCTTAGCTCACCTTTCTTTACCTGTAGTTTAAGATCTGCAGCTAAAAGAAACTAGTTGACACTTTAAACACTCTGAAGAAAAATTTCCTTAGTCATCTCCACCAGTTCCTTAGGTATATTTACTATTTCCTACATTATAGTAGGTAACAGTTTCACTAAATTTCCTCTCAGTTTATAACAAAGTTCTCCTTTGCTCCAATTTCCAGTAACATTTTTCTACTTGCCTTTAAGCCTCACCAACAGTCTCCTGGATATCCATCAGGCTTCTGCTAACCATATCCTCAGTGCCCTTACAGGTCCTCCCACTGCCTAGTCTGAAAGCTAATGCCATATATTTTAGTGTTTTGTTACAGTGACACCCCATTTCTGATAACAACTTCTGTATCAGTCTGGTTTCTACCAGAATCACTGTGAGTGGCATTGAATCAGACATCCAGTACAGGAATTAAACTTTACACAATTCTGGTTGTTGGTTGAAGTCTATACAAGACTTTTACCTCTGTTCTTAGTACCAGGCCTGACCTACTGACTTAGCTACAGTAGGCCAGCTAAGTCACAATCCAGGAAAGAAAGATGGACATCAGATGGGGAGAGCAATGACTAATTGGAACCCACGGAAAAAAGTAGAATTCATGAGAACATACTGGACCCCATGAGAAGAAGTTGGAACCATTTCTAATCTCAGTGATACAGGGGATATGCAGAGGAAGCTAGCAACTTTCACCACAGTAATGCACATGCCAGGACTTAGAGAAGCTGAAGGAGGAAGGTTGGTGGGAGCTGGTAAAACTGTAGACCCAGGTGCCACCCATACCAGCAGGTGAACCTGCAAATCAATGGCAGGTATGGAGTTATCATGGAGCCTAGCACCACACTGACTTCAGAGCATAAAAAAGGCTGCTTCTTCACTTCCACCTTCCAATTCTCATGCAAACTTCTCTGTCCTCAACCTTAACTGGGAACAGTACAGGGAAGGGAATTCTAGGAACCATAGTCTAGCTAGTTAAATTGACAGAGTTCAGGATCACCACCAAAGGCTTTTTGGAAAATGTGTTGTTTAAGTTGGATCTTTAAAAAATGAGAAGAATTTGTCCAAATGAAGGTGAGAAAGGCAAAGAAGTTACCATAATCGAAGATATGGATTCAAGGAACAGGAGGAGCTCAGAGAACAAAGGGCACTAGAATGGGGGTTGAACGGGATCAGAGACTGGGACGGTTTAGCCACATGGTCCAGAGTGATATGGTACACTTAGTAGGTGCTCTATCATTATTTTTGGAATAAACATGTTGATTGAACAAAATGTGTGAGACAGAGAATAGCAGAATTTGACAAATTTGACTGATTCAATCAGGTAGGCTTTTGTATGTGACTCAAAAAAAAAAAAAAAATCTTAGACAAAGGAGTGGCCTGCTTGTATCTACACTTAAGGGCCCCTCTGGCAGGACGGTGAATCATGGGCTGACCTAAGAGCGGGTTAAAGCATGAGGTGCCTTTTTTATCAGCACAGACCAAAAAGGAAAAAGAAAAGAAAAAAGAAAAAAAAAAGCATTAAATTGAAACAACAGAGGGAGACTTTGAAACTGGCTGGGAAAAGAGTGAGAAAGCTGTGGTTGAAGTGAAGTTTTAACAGAATGTTCCAAAGTGCCTTTAATAAAGAATTTTTCCTAGCAACTGTTCAAACATTTCTTGTCACATTTAATGGAAAAAAAACAAATCATTTGGATCATTTATTTCTGAGAAAATGTGTTACATCTAATGCTGACCACCACCAGTTAATATTAAACATTTTTGTCCTACTTCTTATGGCTTTTTCTCTCCCAGCTCTCTTATTTGTAAAACAAAACAGATTCCTTTGTCAGTGAAGCATAGTATATTATATAGGTAGTTTTTTCTTACACTTGAAATTCATCATTCCTTATGGGCAATCCAACTGAATTATATTTCTATACAGTTAAAGGGAAAAAATGACCAGTCACTGAGAAAGATAAAGACATTTTCCAGTCAACCATTAACATCAGGACACATAGAGTTTGTTTTATTTGGCAATTGGCCTTTGCTTTTCAAACTCCAAAGTAATGCTAATTTAATCATACAAAAAACAGTCCAGTGACAAGAAAACTATTCTGCCCCACCAAAGCCCCTGCATAATTTAAAATCTCTTCAATTCTCAGTCAAGAAAGCCAGAAATCCCTTTGGTCACAAGAGGAAATGGTTTCTGGATCTTCCCTGGCAAAATACAGGAATTAAACCTTCTTATCATGTATTCATGAGAGCCCTGCTAAGCCCATTTAATAGGGTGTGTCAAAGATTAGCTTCAGCAGCAGTTTTCTCTGAGAACATCTGCAAAGAAAGATGCTCTCTGCATACTCTCACAGTTTGGGGCAGAAAAAGCAATTGTGACATGCAATGAAGAGAAAGAAGAAAGAAGAAAAGAATTCCTCTCTTTTCTTGGTTTTCCTTGGTTATCATCAGTGTCTTTCCTCCTTTTATTTGACAAAATCAAGGTTCACATTTTAGGGATCCTTGCTTCACCAAGCTACAGCAAACCAGCAGATTTGTACAAGTACTGATCTCAACATTAGCCTTTTAGAAAGTTGGTATTTAATGTGATACCAGATCACAGACATTTAATGAATCAACACACCTTTATCAATGGATTGTTCTCTGGCACATTTTCCTTATTTAATTCCTTCTTTAAAACTGTAATCAAGACTTCCTTCCTCCATAAATTTGAATTCATCACTCATCCATTTATCCAATAAGGTCAGCTCTCCACCATTTCCATTCTTTCCCATTATAACCTTTATTTCTCTAAGAGTATCCCTAACCTCCTTTAAAAAATGTGTGTGTGTGTGTGTGTGTGTTTCTATTTGCAAACATAGACAGCCACTGCTCAGCGATGTTAACATACATTTATGGACAATTTTTAAAGCACAGATAATGCTCTTATTTATACAGATGTATACATTCGCCATCACTGGAAGCTGCCAAGGAAAAATTGTGAAGATTTGAGACTGGACAGAAATTGTCAGTGACTTTTTCAGCTCGATATAAAGTAGAACAGCTAGAAGAGAGGAAGGGCTCTGGATTACAGCTGTTGGGAAACCCAGAATGTATTTTGCAATTGCCTTGCAATCTCACATCTTCAAGCTCCAGGCAGTGATTCATTCCTCAGCTGCTATCTGGATTTGGGCATAGTATCAGAATGAGAGGATCTTTGGTACAGGCTCCTTTTCTCTAGTTTAAGAAACCTCAGATATAGGATACAAACTCATGTCTGCATGCCCCAGGCAATCATATGTGTCATGGAAGGATTCTTGGAGAAAGTGAGAGAGCTTGGAGTCCTCAGGAAAACCTCTATATAATGAGCAAAGATTAAAAATCCTTATAATGTTCTCATTCATTTTGGTTCCACTTCCATGGGATAGGCAAGAAGCAAAATCAGAAATTAATTCTAAGATTATTTTCCCCCAGCATCACTCACCAACCCTTTCAGCATTTAGAACATTCAGCAATGCTACATAAGATGTGTTTCCTGTCCTCAGGGATCTCCTAGTATGTAATGAGATATACAAAGTAGAATGAAGATCGCAATTAGAGGTGTGCACTACACTGTAGGAGGGTAAAGGAAGGAGACACGGATTCTAGCTGAATTCTTCACTGAAAGAACAGAGAAGCCATCATGAGGAGGTGACATCTGAATTGAACACTGAAGCGTGGGTAATTGCCTGACTCATGGAGAATAGGAGAAAGGGCACTGGAGGCTGAATCTGAGCAAAAGTAAATGGCAAATAACACTTGGTCTCCTCCATTAAGTGCAATTATCCTCAAAGCTAAATGTCATGTCTTCTAATTACTTTTAACTTTCTTAAATATTCTGTATAGACACACTCAGTATCTTAGACAAAGAAACAGCTGACAGAAACTCATCACAACAGCATTCCAGTCTGTCTCCATAGCCTGAACTGAGTGATGACCTCTGGCCTCACACAAGATATGAAACTTCCTTGTACGAATGCCACCACACACACTTAAAACAATCATATCTACAAAGAAAATTGGTTCTTTAAATTCTAGAAATTTGGCCCTGTAGACTTCCTATCACATCTGATAAATGTTTCTCAGAAAAGTCAAATCTTGCTGTATAAGGAGGCCCCAGTGAGTGCTCATACAATATCCCAGTGTTTGAAAATCTGGGTATGAAAGGTAGATTCTTTTGAACATTGCAACCAAGACATGTGTTTTCCCTTTATTGATTCCATGTCAGATCCTGTTGGCATTTACCATCCCTCAGCCTGACCAGTTGGAGATGGATCTGTTCTTTCACTCCATTCCTCAGTTATTATCATTACAGCATTTGACTCATCACACACACATTCAGCTTAGGGAACAGGGCTCAATCTAAATAAGAATACAGTAGGACAATAGCCGGATACCAATGTCCAAATGTGCAATATTTGAAGACAATACATTGCCTAGTATGGATTTCTTTCTTGTAAGGAAAACTTTACCTTGTGTTCCTCTGTAAAACATGAACACAATGATGTGGGAATAACAAAACAAAAATTAGTTTTGTGTTTTACTTATGTATAAAATTTTCCTTATAATTTTCATTTTTGAAAAGACAAAGAAAGGAAATTCAAGTATATTTTCAGAGATTTCCTGTTTAGCTTTGCTTCTTGATGCTTTAGACAGATTTTTGCCTTTGCTTGAATACACTAATGGCCATATCTATTTTTTAAATTACATATAAAGTCACACAAACATGTTCTATATTAAAACAGGGAACTGATCTAAGAAGGATCTTGAAAACCATTTCCACATTCTACTTAACTGTCCATTAGCATTGCTGGACAATTAATGCATTCTCCAAATAGAAATCTGAAGTGCACTGGGAACAGAGAAGGAACTTGAAGAGTTTGTTTTCATGCTTTTTAAAAAAACGCTTTTGAAGTTTGGTTTGGAGTATAAAACAGTCATGGAATATTGTTCAGGTAGACAGATATCTTAAAATAAACCTCAGAAGAAATAGAGTACCTCCCTAAGAATAATTTGAACTCCTTTATTTGTTTTAGATGCTGACACCAAAAGGCAAAATGATGACCAGAGATAATAATTATTGCAGTATTTATTTTTTAAATAATTTTATACACAACATGCATTTAAACCATGATCTGTTGCTCATGTCTATTTATTCCTACAACATATTTATAACTTTGTGGTAATATGGGACAAATTTCCCTATCCAATGTGAGCAAAATAAGGCCTCCTCAATGAGAATGTGTTGTTCTTCATACACTGGTGAAAAGCTCTGCATTTCTTGATGGAATGTTCTATTTGACTTTGTTAATCTTTATCCAGTAAAAGAGTAATTTCTTTGAACCGAATTTACAAAACAGTCTGTCTGTTCCCTGCAGGGTCGCTGCATATGGTTGACATGTCGTGCCCTGGACAATAGGACCTGGTGACAGCAATGTAGGAGTGAAAATTTGATCTCCTCAATGTTCACTAACCTTGCAGTCTAGCTCTGGGCTGGTCCCTCCATAGGAAATGAAGCTGATTTCTAATTCACCACATGGGTTGGAAGCAGCTCTGTGAGTATAAACACCAATTCTTTTTTTGTTTGGTTTCTATTGACTTAAAAAAAAAAACAACAACAATTCTAACCAGGCTGTACATGTAGACACAAACAGAAACAATCGAGTTCAAGGATTAGTATTGTTTTCTACAGTTCCTTGAACCTTTTGGATTTTTCCCATCAGTCCAGGAATGTGGAGTAATGCACATTTATGACTAGAGCAGGGTATTCTACAACATATTACAGATAGCTCAGAAACAATTCTTAGCTTTTTAGTGTAGCCATTCTTTTATCAGGATAGCTAGAAATAACTTTACAGAGAAATGACCACAAACCAAATGCATATCTTCCATTAAATCCAAACTAAATGTATCTTCAATTCAATCTCCCTTAACAGATTCTGTCCCACACTGCTGATGAGACAATCAATAATCACCAATTATCCAGACAATATAATAAGAACAAAAAACACAACTCAAAATCCTATTCCCAGCCTGTCCTCCAACTCATCCTCTGACCATTGCATCTAACCTTTCACCAATTGAACTGTTATTTCTGTCCTCCCCAGATTATAGAGCCCTCTGGCACCTCCCAGGACGTTTAGCCTGGCTTTACTTAAGTTCTTCAGGTCCATTTTTTTCTCCTACATCTAAGGCATCTCAGGGTTTGGATCAGGCAATGATAATTTACCATCTGGTCAATAACTCATTTTTAAATTTTTTTTTATTCTTTAAGACCAAGTTCAAATGTCACTGTTTCTTTGAAGCTTTTATTGCAAAACAATTCATTGTTTATTTTTATGGCTGATTTTGTTCACAGCATTTTTTTTCCCATCACATCTTGAACTCTCCAGACCATTTTTGTTTTCTCTCCTCAGGGGAGATTGGGTTGCAAGGTCCCAAGCAGCAGTTCACTGAAGACTCTCTCTTTCTTGAATTGTAATGGCATTAAGTGTTGATCACAAACTCAAATGTCTACATTAGCCTGGCAGGTTACTAAAAGAGTGAAGGAGTATCATTGTAGACTTCTAACTGACAAGCATACACCCTAACTAAAGGAGACAACTCTAAACAGTGGTTTTCACGTGGGAATGCCATATTTGCCAGACTTTCCAATTTTTCAAAGGAAGGTAGAAATATGCATTTTAATGGGCAATCTCCTGAAGTTTAAATAAAAATTCAATTACATACTGATCAAAACCAAACCTCTAGGCTTGGGTGGGTGAATTGCAGCCCATAATTCACCTATTTATAATCTGTTCCCTAAAGGCCCAGTTGAGAATTATACTAGAAAGAACTGGCCACTGTTAGTAGCAGTCATGGAGGAAAAATTTATCTAATCTTAGAAAGAAACATGGGTTGGTTACTCAACAGTTGATATCTCCACTCCACTTTCTGGAGTGAGGTGTATCAGGGTCCCAAACTTTTATGTTCCCAACCTTGGCAAAATGGCCTGGAACACAAGCTTGGCTTAAAACCTCTATGCATTTCCTATTGCTGCTGTAACATAAAACCATAAACATAGTAGCTTAAAATAACACAAATTCTCTTACAATTCTAGAGGCTAGAAATCAGAAAAATTAGTTTCATTGAGTTATAGCTAATGTGTTAGCAGGACTGGTTCTTTCTGGAGGCTCTAGGAAAAATCCATTTTCTTGCCTTTCTAGCTTCTGGAGACTACCTGCATATTTCTTGGCTCATGACCTCTTCCTGAAATTACCTCAAAATCTTGCTTCCATTATCACATCTGCTACTTCCTCCTTTGACTTTCTTTCTGCCCTCTTATAAGGACCTTTGTGATTCCATTAAGGCCCATCTGGATAAAAGAGGATAATCTCTCCATCTCAAGATCTATCAATCACTTAATCACATCTGCAAGTCACCTTTGCAATATAAGGTAACACTAACTGGTTCCAGCGATTAAGACGTCGGTACCTTTTGTGAGGCCATTTTTCAGCCTACCACAAGCATCTAACTGCCAAATAAAGTATTATATGGGTTGGGACAATGATGGATAATACCTCTCATCTTTTTCATGTAGCCAACGATCCTATTGAAGTCTTCTGTAAAGCCTAATGAAGGCACAGGCTACCTAACAGCAAATGAGATAGGATTTTCCTTCAGTGCAGTGGGAGGAAGGCTTGAGAACATTTACCTTAATTTAAAGTGTGACATTTCTTTGCCTTTGTGGAGTAAGATTCATACCTACCACAGTAACCCTGACCTCCTCACATGGAGTTTTTCTTTCCTCTGTGTTTTTTAGAACTATCTCCATATTCTACATCCTCTACAGTGGAGCTTACTACGTTTACTAAAATTGTGTATTTATTTGTGTGTCTATGTTCTGGAGTAAAAGAGTTATTTATCTTTGTATTAACAACCCTTCCCCAGGGCCAAGCACATTAAATAAATTTTGAACTGAGTGAATAAGTAAATAAATAAGATGCAAGATAAGAATATTCCAAAAATGCTTTAAACATGTTATGTTTTTATTTTTCTTTTTTTGTAGTTCACTAAAGAATTAAGTGAAGAGAAAGATTGAAGGGCAGAAAAATTCATTGGGAATCACTTATTTTTCACTTTCAAAACAACCTTCCAGGAGGATTATTTGAATTTTTAATAACATTAAGGCTTAGAAATTAGGTAATTTTTCATTTAATGACTAAGCAGTAAAACTGTATTTAGAGTAACATTGTCTGATTCTTGAGACCATATTCCTTTGACATTGAAACCTTTCTTATTAATAAAAATATTATATTTATGCAGAATTTTTTCATCAGATTTTTTTCTAGATTCCTATCACTTGGTCAAATCATTGCTCTGTTTGCTGAAGATAGTGCATGCTCTTTTTTCCCTTGTTTTTTTTTTTTTTTTTTTTTTTTCCCCAACTCCCACTGCCCCTTCAGGCATAAAGCACAGTTACTTCCTGGGGCTGAGCAGGATCCTGTGGTGCTTGAACACAGGAAAGAAGCTGTGCTTCTTCCTCTCCCCACTCCCTCCCCTGCATAAATCCCAGCAGCTCCAGAGAGTGTTTATTCAGGCGAGCTTTTCCACCCCACAGGGAAGAAAACCAGGCTCATTAAATCCTGAATAGTACTTATTATTGCTTGGATAAAAAAAAATTTTAAAGAGGATTTATTCTTGAATATTAGAAAAAAAGATGTATGTACTGGCACATAAAATGATCTCCTCAGGAAACTGTTGAAATCCCTATAATTTGAGTTACAAATTTTAGGAAGCACAGAAAACAAGTAGATGCTGGCTGAAGAATGAAGTACATCTATAAGTAAGGTCCATCTCCATTTCTCATGGTTTCATAATCTATCCCTAAAGTACATATTTCAGTAGTCTTCTCAACCAGACACTCTTGTCACAATTACAAGTACACTCTTGAATCTCCCTGCCTATTTTCCAATGTGAAGAGAGCAAGCTTCCTTGTCTTCACACAAAGATGAGACTGAACTCTCACTGAAACGTTGAATGGATATTGTTATAACTACTCCATTTCAAAATAATATGCTTTTTATTGTCTTGTAAATAACCACCATATCAAATGCAGCCCACTGGCTGTCATAGAGCTACACTGACAGAATAAGTGGACAAAATCAGTCTGGCAAATCTGAGAAATTCTTCACTTTTAAATACTGAAAAGAGTTGGCAGTCAGTAGTAACTATTTCAACTAGATTTTGTTTAGATTTGTAATGTTTACAGTTTCAGATCTCTAAGAAATTTTCCTCTTAAAGCTCCCTTTAAAGTCTATATTTTAATTGTTTGTTTCATAAGAACAAATATGTTTTGAGGGGGACATTTCTTTCTCTAATATTTTTTTAATTTTCTTTACATTTTATACACATCATTCTACCCAAATTAAAGATAACTTATTGTAGGTATAGTCCATATAATTTTGGATTTTTTCTTCTTTGTGTAATATTTTATATGGTTTTTAATTCATCTTCACAAGAAGTGAAGAATTATCAAACAGGACTTTTTACTGGAAAGACTTATATCCTAAATGAAATTAAATAACTAAAAATCAAAGACTCTGCTTAAATTTATTTTGTTCAATATTATGAATGACAGTTATTCTTAAAGGTTTAGTAGACACATAGCTTATAAACAAACAATACTATAAATATTAAATATTAATATATTAATATATGTTAATATATAAATATTACAATTATAACTTTTCTATTACTTTATCTCAAATTATTATTTAATATTTATAAACATGTGCTGGTTCAAAAATGTTTTTCATACAATTATTGAGCTAATAGACCCTCATGATAATTATATTAACTGTGAATGTTTTCCCCTCTTCATTTTGAAGTTTCTTCATAACTTTCTATATATAAAGTTAAAAATTTTAACAATCTTGCAATATTAACTATAATTTATATTTTATATGACTGATTGAATTTAACCATGAAAAGCACACACACAAAAGATTTTACTCCATATTACATTCAGAATGCTGACCAATATTTGAAAGTGAGTATTCAGACATTAAAAATGAATGTAAATGACATATATCATTCTTAATAATAATGTCATTTTGCTTTTAGATAAGTTGTTACCCTATGTAATCACTGTCAGTGATAATACACAAATTCAAGGTTACAAGGAAAACATCGTTGAAGTAGGCATTTGGTTACTTGACTTTACAAGACTGAAATTGCACTGGAAAAGCAGATTTTGGCCAGAGAGTAGATAGCATAATATTAAGCCAAATCAAAAATTTGGTATGTCCTAAGTAATTCTAGTTAGCCAACAAGATGGGGCAGTTAACAAAATTGAAGTTCTAACGTGTAAAACTATTGAAAATTTTAAATACCTCTAGTGCTAAACCTCAGAAATCCCCTTAAGCATGCCGACCACCAAATAAATCTTGGGTCTAATACTTCTTTCTACTTACTGTTCTATTTAAGCTAGTTACCTCACCTTGATTCATCTTGGTTCTTCTAGCATAAAGTGAAAACAATGATAACCCATGTTGTAGGTTTGCCATGAGGAGTTAAGATAAGAAAGTTCCTGTCATACAGTATGTCCCCCTCCTCCAAAAAAATAGCCAAATTTTGTTATAGATTCTAACACTAGCAAATCAATGAGCCAAAATTCATAGAGCCTTAGTTATATGCAGGCACTCTTTTAAACACTGGACATATGTCAAATAGTTCATTCTTAAAAATTATCTTGTGAACTACTCTTATTATCATGATTTTTCAGACGAGGAAACTGAGGCAGACAGCTATTTAATTGTCCAAGGCTACTCAGCTAGTGAGTGGACGCACTGGGTTT
This sequence comes from Balaenoptera musculus, assembly GCF_009873245.2. NCBI lineage: Eukaryota > Metazoa > Chordata > Mammalia > Artiodactyla > Balaenopteridae > Balaenoptera > Balaenoptera musculus. The sequence goes on along the minus strand of NC_045801.1, from coordinate 49,756,098 downwards.
TGAATACAGGTAGTTTCAGGGTTTGTGTTGTTAAAGTCTATGCTGTACTATTACACAAATGAAATTAGAACTCCAGCTTCTACCCTTTGCATCGATCATTCACCATACTCATTTATTATTGAAGAACTAGCATCAAGGCAAATAAAATTTGCCTTTCATAATCATTTTTATATTTCATATAGTAGAGGAAATTTAAATAGTGCCATTTAAGATTCACTGAAATCTTTTAGCCTATCATTCTATTGGCTCAACTGACTGAACATCCAGATTGTCAGGATACTTTTCTAATAACATTTATTTAAAACAAAAACAAAACAAGACAAAAACCTCCATGTGGTAGTTAGCCTCTAAGATGACCCCAATGATTCTCAACTTCTCATCCTCATACTCTACTGCAGTCTCCTCTCACAGGCTGACCTGTGTAACCACTAGGATGCTATGGAAATTGCAGTGTTTGAATTCTGAGCATAGGTCATAAAAAACACTGCTACTTCTGCCTTACTCCTTCTAGGACCGCTTGCTCTGAAGGAAAGCTATGATATTGTGAGGACAGTTAGGCAGTCTTTTGAAGAGGCCCATGTTCAAGAAGGATATACATGGCCAACTGCCAGCACCAATCACCTAGATATAGAAAAATCATACTGGAAGTAGACCCTGCAATCCCAGTCAGATCTTTAATGACTGCAGCCCTGGAGGGCATCTTGACTACAACTTCATGAAAGATCCCAAGCAGGAACCATCATAGGAAGCCTCTCCCAAATTTGTGACCCACATGAACTATGTGAGCTGATAAATGTTAGTTATTATAGTGAGATGCTAAATTTTGGAGTTATGTGTTCTGCAACTAATATACTCCATTTGATAAAAAAATAGTAATAATAACAAGGTCCAGATAATTTATTGGACCACTAAGAGCTAGCCCCTCAAAAAATAAAATAAATGAGGATCAGGGTCTTCAAAAAGTCCTTGTAAACTGTAATTGATAGCTAACTATTCACAATATCATTGTCTTGTTTTATTAACATTTTTTATTTGACCTCTACAATAATATGGCCTTGATGTAATAAAAAGTTACTGGTTTTAATTGCAGAATAATAAGATATTTTACTGGCCTTATTAAGGATATGTTGTGGGGTTAGTGATGTCACAAGTTCAAAAAAGCTAAGCTGCAATACAAATTATATAGGTCAATTGGTCTCTATATTTTGTACCATTTTTTTTAATAATCCTCTTCAAATTCAAACTCCCTCCAAACATTTCAGTACCCATATCCCATAATAAACAATAAAGATTTATTAGAAGAATATGGAGAGGAGGAACAATTGGGTAACTATATTACCCAAATGTATATGTTGTCTACATAGAAGATTCTCTAGCAATTAAAAATGGCTACTCAAGATGAAAGGTAAACTGAGACATCTATGTTTATGTAGTAGAACAAATTGGACTTCATGGCAGCTAGTATAAGAAAGAGTATATGTTATTCCTATCATGGATACAAGTGGTGTTCTGGAGTTGGCTCTTACTGACTAACAGGAACAAATTCATACATTTCAGGAATTTTGTGAGAAGCTGTTGAACCATTGTTAACTTCAAATTAGCTTGGTGGGAATATTTACACCATGGAAATTGGCAAATACTACTACAAATGAGGGCTTGTTTTTTGCTGTGATGGTGATGATGGTGATGTTTGTTCTGTTTTGTTCTTTTCCTTTCCAGAAAGCCATTTTACCAGCACACTACTAGCTACAACCTTAATATTGAATTCAAACATTTGAAAATCTAGACAGAAACTTGACCTTGGATTCATATATTTTGACAATTTTATAAAAATAGATGACAATTTAGATTCTGTGTTTTGTATTTTTACATTCATAATTTGTTTTCTTTGACCCTCATGAGCAAAATTCAGTAGCTTTTCTGCTGTCAAGTATGTATTTCATTAGATTGTCCATGGTATAACAGATGTGAAAAGTAATTTTTGATTTAAAAAAAGCACATTTTAATGCTCAATACAACAGATATTTTCAAAGACATCTTTAGAGCAAACATCAGTACTATCTGGATGACTTGTCACCATATGCAGACAGGAAATTGCCACTTAGTAATTTCTCTTAAAAGGGCAGTATAAAATATTATAGCATTTAAAATCAAGTGATCTTTGCATATCCAAAGTAGATATCATTTTCATATGTTTCTCAATTCACTGATTATTATGATTTATCCCATAAATTCTTTAAAAGAAAATAAAATTAAACTATTTTCTATAAACTCTCAAAGATTTGTTATTTAGTTGCTGAGATTTGCCATATAGTAACATATAATTTTATCTTTAAAGGAAATATGTAAAATGTGAGTATATATGTCCAGAATAAACAAAGCAAAAAAACACCCTATTGACACCTCTAATAATATTCTGTCTTTATTTAAACTGCCACGTAGTTTTTGCAAAAATCTCCTGATCTGAGTACTGAAAACTGTGAAGAAAAGGATATTATTATTATTTGCAGTGAGAAAATTCTCTATTTCAATATTCAACAGTCCATCTTACCACTTTTCACTCCTTATTTATTTTTCCTTTTACTGAGAAGTAAATTCCTAATGATGAGAGGAAATTTTAAAAACTGGAACAGCAAAGTATAACAGGATAAGCAGTAACAAATATACATAGGGTTGCCATCTAGATAGATCTAAACTATGTATGGTAACTATCAATAAATCTATCAATTCTTATGCAACGCCAATTCAGAAGATCAAGAAAAATGAAAAATAGCCAACCTTAATTGTTTATACATGTGACTTATTATCCTAAATAAAGCTATTTTCAGAAAGTAGGCAATTACTTTGTTAGGAGTTTCCAAATAATTCTGAGTGTTCAAAAACATCTAATCTCTGAATGTTTGTTCTCCTATTATATTAGCACAAGAAATGAAATGTAAGGCAGTTTAAAAGTGAATTTGGATACACTTTAAAATATGTAATTAATATGCAATCAGTATGTATGTGTAATATATGTGATATGCAATGAATATGCATGCACATACATACAAAACAACAAAACCACATACTTAATTTCCCTCTAAAATTTATAAACATTTGAGGGAAGATTCAGTATCTAGTGTACTCTCAAGCTCCTTTCCCCACCGACCCTCCCCAAAGCTCTGCACATAGGAGTCTTTCAATAATCATTCTATGAAAGAACGAAGCAATGAATAAACAATGAATGAAAAGCTATTCAAGTTTCGATTTTTTCCATTAAAACACATCCACATACACAAACTATGTATTACAAATTCTCCGTAGTATTTCATGTTTTAAAATCCTTCTCTAACTCAAGGATAGAATCAATGGATGCATTCATAAAGCTGAATGATAAAAAAGCAGTCTGTAGAAAGAAAATGATTCATTATGTTGTGCTTCAGTATTTTTACTTTGGACAGTATCTTACCAGGATTAGTTCCATTTACAAGCAAGGCACCTAAACTACAGTCTCTCAGTGTGCTGCCTTCTAACTATTGTGAGAGGAGATGGGTAAACTTCTCTTTTGCTGTAAAGTTGTATCCTCTGTGGGATGAAAGAAACCTTAGTGTTATAACTTGAACAGTGCTTTCTTGTAAAGCCTGTGAAAACACTTTATGTCCTGTAGGAACTGAGTCAAAATCTCCTTTTGAGGCCACAGGATGTCATTTTAGTGAACTACAGTGTCTCTTTCAGTGTATTATACACTATTTAACTATAGTCTTCAGATGCACAAAGGAAGCTGTATGAATCAGAAAGTCCTTGTTTTCTCGTAAACAGATCCAACGGACTCTCTTCAACTGATTTTAGAAGCATTTAAGCTAATCAGTTAGCATGTCAGTCTGTCAAAATATTTTTACCTTATATAATAACTGGTGACTCTATTCAGACAAGAAAAATTAATCAAAAGATGCTGACTAATTTCAGAAGACTAAATTTAAGCTAGAGACTTACAAATTATATGAATAAAAAATTAGGGGTATTTGTTTAGTTAAATTATATTTCAACAAAACTAATCTGCCTATGTTATTTATCTTCTAAATTCAAAATGCTTTTTCAAGCCACTGAATGCTTAGGTGGGCTGTCTTCTCAACCTGAGAGGCTTTCTTCCTCTTTGTCTCTCTAGCATTCTGTTTACTAACGCTTCAAACCCCAGTTGAGATGTCATTTGCTCTGACAAATCTTCACTGCTCGACTCATCCCTTCTTAAGATATGATTATTTATTTATTTATTCATTTATTCATAATTAATAAACTTTATTTTTTAGAGCAGTTTTAGATTCAAGACAAAGTTGAGTGGAAAGTATAGAGAGTTCCCATATACACCCTGCCCTCTCATACACACTCTTTCTTCCACTATCAACATATTGCACCAGAGTGGTACATTTGTTATAATCAGTAAACCTACATTGACACATCACAATCACCCGAAGTCCATAATTCATATTAGAGTTCACTCTTGGTGTTGTACATTCTAGAGAGTTTGACAAATGTATAATGGCATGTATCCACCATTGCAGTTACATGGAATAGTTTTGCTGTCCTAAAATCCCTTCGTGCTCTGTTTACTCACTACCCTCCTCCTCCTTAACCCCTGGAAACCACTGATCTTTTTACCATCTCCATAGTTTTACCTTTTCCAAAATGTCATATAGTTGGAATCACAATGTATGTAGCCTCTTCAGATTGCCTTCTTTCACTTAGTAATATGTATTTAAAGTTCCTCCCTGTCTTTTCATGGCTTAATAGCTCATTTCCTTTCAGCACTGAATAATATTCCACTATCTGGATGAACCGGTTTATTAATTGATTCACCTACGGAAGGACATCTTTGTGGCTTTGAAATTTTGGAAATTATGAATAAAGCTGCTATAAACATCCATGTGCAGGTTTTTGTTGAATATTTATGGAATCAACACATACGTAATGAGTGCCTACACTCTGGCGAGCTCTGCGGTAGGTAATGATATACATGTGACATCTGCTATGACAGAGGCATGACCTATGGGAAGATTATGAGAGGTATTATTAGGAATATAATGAGAAGCATGGAACCTCCCCATAAAAATAGGCAGCAGCAGCAGCAAAAACATAAAAATATAATACAGCTATAACACTAGCATAAAGCATGCTTGTAGATCAGACACATTGCTCAGGGCTTGACATGTATCATGGCATTCTTAAAACTCATAAAGTCTATTCACAGATCTCCAAAGGTAAAAAGTTACAAACAGGAGAAATAGATCAACATTACAAATACTACTGAGAGCTCAACAAAGAAAAGTATTACTAAAAAGTTTTATTGGATTTTTCTTTTTTCTTTTGGAATCCATTTTTATTAAGATGAAGCAACAAGGGGGCAGCCCAGGAAAGAATGAACTAAGAATAGAATTTAAAGCAGAAACGCAGGGTTTTCACAGATTTCTATCAAGAGTATATATGGTTCTTTGATGCTGATAAGAATCCTTGCTTTCACTTCTCCCCTGGAAGCTAGGGAGTCAGGGAAGTCAAGTAGTGACAACAGAGCAGCTACTTAAGGGCTCTGAACCTCGGGGAAAATTGCTTCTGAGCCTCAGTTTCTTTATATGTAGAGTGTATTAACATAATACATCATAATATTGTGCATTTACTGCCAGACACTGCGCTTAATGTTTTGCATGCACTTATTAATTCATTCAAATATTTACTGAGCACCTACTATGTGCAGGCATGCTTCTAGGCTCTGGCTATATAACAGTAAACAAAGTCCCTGTGCTTCAGGATCCTACATTCAATGAGTCCACCCAGTGACCTTCTCATGTCAACATTATTGTTACCCCTATTTGACAGATGATGAAATTGAAACTAAACGTGGTTAGGTAAAATCTGCCCCCAGGGAATTCCCTAGTGGTCCAATGGTTAGGTCTCCGAGCTTCCACTGTAGGGGGCACGGGTTTGATCTCTGGTCAGGGAACTAAGATTCCACATGCTGCAAGGTGCGGCCAAAGGAAAAAAATATCTGCCCCTAGATCACACATGGTAAGCAGTTGAGCTGTGATTTGAACTTTGTACAGCCCATCCTTGGGCCGTGCAGTGCCCCTGAAAAAAGGAATTAATAGGAACAGCCTAGAGGGATGTTTCAAGGCTAAAGAATGGAAAGCTGGTAAGGGCTTTAACTGCAGAGAGTCCCCTGGGAATTTGAGAAAGTGTAAGTAAAGGAGCCGAGAACACTTTCACCACTTTGTGGCTTGAGAACAGAGCTAAGGTTGGCTTGGAATCTTTCCCCCTAATCCGGGGCAGGGGCAGCATGTCATTTCATACAATTATCTAGTTTTGAGGGTCCCATGGACATATTTGGGAAATTCATGTGTGTAAGGGATACTACCCTTTCCTCCCTTTGGTGTTTTTACAGAATTCTACAATAAGAGGTAAACACTGGTGTTTGTAGAGAACAGGTCTAGAAACTATAATCACTGAAAGGGTGAGGGTCATTAACTTCTGTTTGCTCACCCCCCCACCCCACCACACACAAGTTGACTTAGGACCTTCCAGGTTGCCTCTGTTATTCTGCTATTCATTCCTTCTAGTGTAGTTTTCATTTCAGTTATTGTATTGTTCATCTGTTTGTTTATTCTTTAATTCTTCTAGGTCTTTGTTAAACATTTCTTGCATCTTCTTGATCTTTGCCTCCATTCTTTTTCCAAGATCCTGGATCATCTTCACTATCATTATTCTGAATTCTTTTTCTGGAAGGTTGCTTATCTCCACTTCATTTAGTTGTTTTTCTGGAGTTTTATCTTGTTCCTTCATCTGGTACAAAGTCCTCTGCCTTTTCATTTTGTCTTTCTGTGAATATGGTTTTCCTTCTGCAAGCTGCAGAATTGTAGTTCTTGCTTCTGCTGTCTGCCCTCTGGTCTGGACTTTGTAATTGGAAGTTTATTGGTAAACTTAGGAAGTGTGTTTAAGTGGAGGGCTGGTAATAAAAGGCTGGCTGCAGCGGATTTAGGAGTGAAATGAAAATGAAAACTATAGGAAGGTAAATGTCTTAAGAATCTCATAATAATATCATAGCAATAAAAATAATAAGAGCAGGAAACATTTGTCAAATGCTTACTGTTTTCCAGGAACTGTTTCTCTATGTCAGATATTATTCCAACCATTTTGCATCTAATAGGTGATTTAATCCACACAATAAAACTATAGAGAAGTATTATCATTATCCCCAATTTACACATGAGAAAACAACACTGAAGTATATAGAGACTCAGTAATTTGCCCTACACTACACAATTAGTACCAGCTGAAACTAGGATATAAACTGGCAGTTGGCTAAAAGCCTCACATTCACTATGCTATACTACCTCTTAGCTTATGATCACAAGCATTCCTAGTTGAAAATTGCTTATGTCATTTCCAGGGCATCCAATACATCCAAGGGAGTCTTGATTTGAGCATAATTGTTTAACCCAATATAATTCTTTTTCCCACATTTTCCAGCAATCTCCATCTCCACGCAAGAATTTTCCAAAGCAATTCCATTCTAATTTATTTTAGGCTATTTCTCTGCACCATCTACATACTATGTAATCTGACAATATTGTTTCTAACTAGCACTATTATAATAGGTAGCACCACTTCTACTGAAATTGTAACAGCCCTACAGCACAGTCCTTTCGGTGTTTTAAAAACAAATAGTCTATGGAAAGAATTCAAGTGGGCCTACTTTACAGTGAATGTCTCTCCATAACAAATTACTTTTATTTGAAACATGCTTTATAAATATAAAATTGCATGGTGTAGTGGTTGGCACAGGCTTTGGAGTCAGAAAAACTCGATGCCACCACCTCCTGACTAGGAGATTTCAGGTAGACCTTAACCAGTTTGACAACTCTTATTTCTATTTTTAAAAATAACCCTTACACACTTCATAATGAGGGCTGTAAATATAAAATGTAAATCAGCAAGAACAGGATTTGCAGCTTTTATACAGTATTCCACATATGTTAAATTGAATTATATTCAAAGGAGTTCTCCTGAGGGCATTGTGGCTATTATCTCAATTGATCAATACAACAGCCTGATAAGTGGGGTCCCATTATACAGATGAAGATATTGAAGCTCACAGAAAGTTAGGTGACTTGCTACAATTCAGAGAGCTGGTGAGTCAAGGGAGCTAGAGTCTAACCCTGAATGAACTCGCATAGGGAACAATGACAGACTGGGGTTCAAATGTATTGGAAGTCTCTGAAACACACAGCAAAAAAATGAAGCTATACATAAATAATTTTTCTATATAACTGCATTCTATATCAACTCTAAAATTCCATTTAAAATATCTGAATAATTTAAACATTTTTCTGTAAATTACACTTCTCTAAATTGTACTTATAAAATGTTTTGCAGAAGAAATAGCCCAATTATTTTTTTCCTTTTCTGGAATATTTATATCTTATAGTGTTTCTTTTTTTTTTTTAAACATCTGTATTGAAGTATAATTGCTTTACAATGGTGTGTTAGTTTCTGCTTTATAACAAAGTGAATCAGTTATAAATATACATATGTTCCCATATCTCTTCCCTCTTGCATCTCCTTCCCTCCCACCCTCCCCATCCCACACCTCTAGATGGTCAAAAAGCACCGAGCTGATCTCCCTGTGCTATGCGGCTGCTTCCCACTAGCTATCTATTTTACATTTGGTAGTGTATATATGTCCATGACACTCTCTCACCCTGTCACATTTCACCCCTCCCCCTCCCCATATCCTCGAGTCCATTCTCTAGTAGGTCTGCGTCTTTATTCCCGTCTTGCCACTAGGTTCCTCATGGCCTTTTTTCTTTTTTTTTCCTTAGAGTCCATATATATGTGTTAGCATACTGTATTTGTTTTTCTCTTTCTAACTTACTTCACTCTGTATGACAGACTCTAAATCCATCCACCTCATTACAAATACCTCCATTTCATTTCTTTTTATGGCTGAGTAATATTCCATTGTATATATGTGCCACATCTTCTTTATCCATTCATCTGTCGATGGACATTAAGATTGCTTCCATGTCCTGGCTATTGTAAATAGAGCTACAATGAACATTTTGGTACATGACTCTTTTTGAACTATGGTTTTCTCAGGGTATATGCCCAGTAGTGAGATTGCTAGGTCGTATGGTTGTTCTATTTGTAGTTTTTTAAGGAACCTCCATACTGTTCTCCAAAGTGGCTCTATCAATTTACATTCCCACCAACAGTGCAAGAGTGTTCCCTTTCCTCCACACCCTCTCCAGCATTTATTGTTTCTAGATTTTTTGATGATGGCCATTCTGACCGGTGTGAGATGATATCTCATTGTAGTTTTGATTTGCATTTCTCTAATGATTAATGATGTTGAGCATTCTTTCATGTGTCTGTTGGAAATCTGTATATCTTCTTTGGAGAAATGTCTATTTAGGTCTTCTGCCCATTTTTGGATTGGGTTGTTCGTTCTTTTGTTATTGAGCTGCATGAGCTGCTTGTAAATCTTGGAGATTAATCCTTTGTCAGTTGCTTCGTTTGCAAATATTTTCTCCCATTCTGATGGTTGTCTTTTGGCCTTGTTTATGGTTTCCTTTGCTGTGCAAAAGCTTTTAAGTTTCATTAGGTCCCATTTGTTTATTTGTGTTTTTATTTCCATTTCTCTAGGAACTGGGTCAAAAAGAATCTTGCTGTGATGTATTCCATAGAGTGTTCTGTCTATGTTTTCCTCTAAGAGTTTGATAGTGTCTGGCCTTACATTTAGGTCTTTAATCCATTTTGAGTTTATTTTTGTGCATGGTGTCAGGGAGTGTTCTAATTTCATACTTTTACATGTATCTGTCCAATTTTCCCAGCACCACTTATTGAAGAGGCTGTCTTTTCTCCACTGTATACGCTTGCCTCCTTTATCAAAGATAAGGTGACCATATGTGTGCGGGTTTATCTCTGGGCTTTCTATCCTGTTCCATTGATCTATATTTCTGTTTTTGTGCCAGTACCAAACTGTCTTGATTACTGTAGCTTTGTAATATAGTCTGAAGTCAGGGAGCCTGATTCCCCCAGCTCCATTTATCATTCTCAAGATTGCTTTGGCTATTCGGGGTCTTTTGTGTTTCCATACAAATTGTGAAATGTTTTGTTCTAGTTCTGTGAAAAATGCCAGTGGTAGTTTGATAGGGATTGCATTGAATCTGTAGATTGCTTTGGGTAGTAGAATCATTTTCACAATGTTGATTCTTCCAATCCAAGAACATGGTATATCTCTCCATCTATTTGTATCATCTTTAATTTCTTTCATCAGTGTCTTATAATTTTCTGCATACAGGTCTTTTGTCTCCTTAGGTAGGTTTATTCCTAGATATCTTATTCTTTTTGTTGCAATGGTAAACGGGAGTGTTTTCTTAATTTCACTTTCAGATTTTTCGTCATTAGTGTATAGAAATGCAAGAGATTTCTGTGCATTAATTTTGTATCCTGCTACTTTACCAAATTCATTGATTAGCTCTAGTAATTTTCTGGTAGCATCATTAGGATTCTCTATGTATAGTATCATTTAATCTACAAACAGTGACAGCTTTACTTCTTCTTTTCCAATTTGTATTCCTTTTATTTCTTTTTCTTCCCTGATTGCTGTGGCTAACACTTCCAAAACTATGTTGAATAATAGTGGTGAGAGTGGGCAACCTTGTCTTGTTCCTGATCTTAGTGGAAATGGTTTCAGTTTTTCACCATTGAGGACAATGTTGGCTGTGGGTTTGTCATATATGGCCTTTATGATGTTGAGGAAAGTTCCCTCTATGCCTACTTTCTGGAGGGCTTTTATCATAAATGGGTGTTGAATTTTGTCAAAAGCTTTCTCTGCATCTATTGAGATGATCATATGTTTTTTCTCCTTCAATTTGTTAATATGGTGTATCACGTTGATTGATTTGCGTATATTGAAGAATCCTTGCATTCCTGGGATAAACCCCACTTGATCATGGTGTATGATCCTTTTAATGTGCTGTTGGATTCTGTTTGCTAGTATTTTGTTGAGGATTTTTGCATCTATGTTCATCAGTGATATTGGCCTTTAGTTTTCTTTCTTTGTGACATCTTTGTCTGGTTTTGGTATCAGGGTGATGGTGGCCTCATAGAATGAGTTGGAGAGTGTTCCTCCCTCTGCAATATTTTGGAAGAGTTTGAGAAGGATAGGTGTTAGGTGTTCTCTAAATGTTTGATAGAATTCACCTGTGAAGCCATCTGGTCCTGGGCTTTTGATTGTTGGAAGGTTTTTAATCACAGTTTCAGTTTCAGTGCTTGTGATTGGTCTGTTCATATTTTCTATTTCTTCCTGGTTCAGTCTGGGCAGGTTGTGCATTTCTAAGAATCTGTCCATTTCTTCCAGGTTGTCCATTTTATTGGCATAGAGTTGCTTGTAGTAATCTCTCATGATCGTTTGTATTTCTGCAGTGTCAGTGGTTACTTCTCCTTTTTCATTTCTAATTCTATTGATTTGAGTCTTCTCCCTTTTTCTCTTGATGAGTCTGGCTAATGGTTTATCAATTTTGTTTATCTTCTCAAAGAACCCGCTTTTAGTTTCATTGATTTTTCCTATTGTTTCCTTCATTTCTTTTTCATTTATTTCTGACCTGATCTTTATGATTTCTTTCCTTCTGCTAGCTTTGGGTTTTTTTTTTGTTCTTCTTTCTCTAATTGCTATAGGTGCAAGGTTAGGTTGTTTATTCGAGATGTTTCCTGTTTCTTGAGGTAGGCTTGTATTGCTATAAACTTCCCTCTTAGCACTGCTTTTGCTGCGTCCCATAGGTTTTGGCTCATCGTGTCTCCATTGTCATTTGTTTCTAGGTATTTTTTTGATTTCCCCTTTGATTTCTTCAGTGATCACTTCGTTATTAAGTAGTGTATTGTGTAGCCTCCATGTGTTTGTATTTTTTACAGATCTTTTCCTGTAATTGATATCTAGTCTCATAGCATTGTGGTCAGAAAAGATACTTGATACGATTTCAATTTTCTGAAATTTACCAAGGCTTGATTTGTGACCCAACATATGATCCATCCTGGAGAATGTTCCATGAGCACTTGAGAAAAATGTGTATTCTGTTGTTTTTGGGTGGAATGTCCTATAAATATCAATTAAGTCCATCTTGTTTAATGTATCAATTAAAGCTTGTGTTTCCTTATTTATTTTCATTTTGGATGATCTGTCCATTGGTGAAAGTGGGGTGTTAAAGTCCCCTACTATGATTGTGTTGCTGTAGATTTCCCCTTTTATGGCTGTTAGTATTTGTCTTTTGTATTGAGGTGCTCCTATGTTGGGTGCATAAATATTTACAATTGTTATACCTTCCTCTTGGATCAATCCCTTGATCATTATATAGTGTACCTTCTTTGTCTCTTGTAATAGTCTTTATTTTAATGTCTATTTTCTCTGATATGAGAATTGCTACTCCAGCTTTCTTTTGATTTCCATTTGCATGGCATATCTTTTTCCATCCCCTCACTTTCAGTCTGTATGTGTCCCTAGGTCTGAAGTGGGTCTCTTGTAGACAGCATATATATGGGTCTTGTTTTTGTATCCATTCAGCCAGCCTGTGTCTTTTGGTGGGAGTATTTAATCCATTTACATTCAAGGTAATTATCGATATGTATGTTCCTATTCCCATTTTCCTAAATGTTTTGGGTTTGTTATTGTAGGTGTTTTCCTTCTCTTGTGTTTCTTGCCTAGAGAAGTTCCTTTAGCATTTGTTGTAAAGCTGGTTTGGTGGTGCTGAACTCTCTCAGCTTTTGCTTGTCTGTAAAGGTTTTAATGTCTCCATCACATCTGAATGAGATCCTTGCTGTGTAGAGTAATCTTGGTTGTAGGTTTTTCTCCTTCATCAGTTTAAGTATATCCTGCCACTCCCTTCTGGCTTGCAGAGTTTCTGCTGAAAGATCAGATGTTAACCTTATGGGGATTCCCTTGTGTGTTATTTGTTGTTTCTTCCTTGCTGCTTTTAATATGTTTTCTTTATATTTAATTTTTGACAGTTTGATTAATATGTGTGTTGGTGTGTTTCTCCTTGGATTTATCCTGTATGGGACTCTCTGTGCTTCCAGGACTTGATTAACTATTTCTTTTCCCATATTAGGGACGTTTTCAACTATAATCTCTTTAAATATTTTCTCAGTCCCTTTCTTTTTCTCTTCTTCCTCTGGGACCCCTATAATTCGAATGTTGGTGCGTTTAATGTTGTCCCAGAGGTCTCTGAGACTGTCCTCAGTTCTTTTCATTCTTTTTTCTTTATCCTGCTCTGCAGTAGTTATTTCTACCATTTTATCTTCCAGGTCACTTATCCGTTCTTCTGCCTCAGTTATTCTGCTATTGATCCCATCTAGAGTAGTTTTAATTTCATGTATTGTGTTTTTCATCGTTGCTTGATTCCTCTTTAGTTCTTCTTCGTCCTTGTTAAATGTTTCTTGTATTTTGTCTATTCTATTTCCAAGATTTTGGATCCTCCTTACTATCATTATTCTGAATTCTTTTTCAGGTAGACTACCTATTTCCTCTTCATTTGTTAGGTCTGGTGTGTTTTGACCCTGCTCCTTCATCTGCTGTGTGTTTTTCTGTCGTCTCATTTTGCTTATCTTACTGTGTTTGGGGTCTCCTTTTCACAGGCTGCAGGTTCGTAGTTCCCATTGTTTTTGGTATCTGTCTCCAGTGGCTAAGGTTGGTTCAGTGGGTTGTGTAGGCTTCCTGGTGGAGGGGACTAGTGCCTGTGTTCTGGTGAATGAGGTTGGATCTTGTATTTCTGGTGGGCACATCCACGTCTGGTGGTGTGTTTTGGGGTGTCTGTGGCCTTATTATGATTTTAGGCAGCCTCTCTGCTAATGGATGGGGATGTATTCTTGTCTTGCTAGTCGTCTGGCATAGGGTGTCCAGCACTGTAGCTTGCTGGTCGTTGAGTGAAGCTGGGTCTTGATGTTGAGATGGAGATCTCTGAGAGATTTTTGCCGTTTGTTATTACGTGGAGCTGGGAGTTCTCTTGTGGACCAGAATCCTGAAGTTGGCTTTCCCACCTCAGAGGCATGGCACTGATGCCTTGCTGGAGCACCAAGAGCCTTTCATCCACACGGCTCCAGTAGCTCCTCTCAACCTGTGGCACCCAGCCAGCCCCTCTCTCTATATTATAGTGTGTCTTACAATGTGTTGATCCTTCCATGTATTTTAAAATTAATATTAATAAATACGTACTTTGCAACTCTACAGCCTTAATTGTCAATTTGTCTTCACTTGAATAGTCACAAAGTGTTTTTATTTAGCTTTAATGTTCATTACTGGCCACTGAAACAAAATAGATTTTCTTTTATTTAAATAAACAAGAATTGTGTATTTTGAGGTTTTATATATTCATTTTATGATGCTGAAATCCTTAGTGGGTAATATATAATGTTTTTTGTTTTTTCTCATTATTTAAGAAAAGGACTTTGATTGCTAAGATAGAGAAAATGTTTATATATATATAATAAAAGTAATAATCATAAAGCTGCCTTAAAGCAAAACAAACTCCACCCAAATATCTATAAATACTTCATTAATAATACAATTACGTGCAGTTTTTATACCCAGAACACCATCTAAATAAAGATGCAGTCATCGTAATTAGCAACACTATCAATTTGCATTAACCACATTAAAGTCGCATAAGGGGAACAAAATTTTTGCCTCATTTCTTGTGTAAATGATTTAGAAATTACACCACGTTTGTAGCAAAATAATAAACCCTGAAGAATTGCTCCCTATTTTTTTCACTTCATACCAACCTTATTTTTAAAGAGCTGTAATTTATTTATTTAATTGTTTGAACATCTTGAATTATCCAAATCACATCTTTTCTGCATTCCTGTTTTTCTGTATTCTATGCATTTGAGAACTGTTTCATGGTCACTCTTACCAAAAATGTTAACTCAGCCTTGCTCTTTCTTAGCAGTGTTCTCCTCAGGATGGCTTGCTAGTGCTTATGCACGATTCCAAGCAGGATTTCAGGAGAGTACATAGTAGTTTCTATTCTTAGGAGGGAACCTATTTAATCAGCAGGGTCATGATTAAAGTTTTAAAATTCTGTTTAATTATTAATATCTGGTTGACAGTGTTTGGCTGAATTTCATATTGAGCCTTCTAGTATCACAGTAGCATATGTTCTGCTTTCAAGAGAGAATTCTGCATCATGGAAAGAATCACTGCTAGCCTTCATAAAAATAGAAAAAAAGAATTCCCTCTGGGAGAAAAAAGAGAAGGGAAAGAAGGAGGAGGAAGGAAGGAAGGAAGGAAGGAAGGAAGAGGAGAAGGAAGGGAGAAAGACGTGTCTCCTGTAGAGGAGAGAGAACAATTTACTGAACTCAAGGCCTGGCAGATGAGTACAAGCTGGACTTTGGCTCTACTCATCCCTGGGATAGGTACCTCCACACAGTAGTGAACCTGAACAACTGTGCATGAACTTTCAAAATCATATTACTTTGTTGCAAATACTTTTCTCAAAACCAGGAGAGCGATAAATGTTGTTGTTCAAGAACACATAATGCTGATTCAGAGTACTCTTTCTCCTTTTTAAAACAGTTTCATTGTGGGCCATCCCTAATATATGATCACACTGTACTTTTAGATGTTACCTGTAAGGTCACATTTTCCCACATAAACAATGTTGTTCACCATCATCAGGCTTATGCTTAAACCTGGGTACAATATTGCTCATTGTGCCACCCTGAGAAATTTCCTGTACATCTGTGATCTTCCATCTCCTGTAGGAATGAAATAATATTAACCACACAGGGTTATTGTGAAGGTTAAGTGAACAAGTCTGGTAAACTACCTGGCACAGCATCTGATGTGTAAGGCAGAGACATAGCCAAGTTCTCATATCAGGAGGTTCACCTGGGGAGATGGATTCCTGGAATCACCTTTCCCTTCACACTCTGATGCTGATATCATTTTTTGTCATTGTTGCCATAATCCTCAGAGCAACTTAGTACAATTCTCTTTAATATGTGTTTTAGTACATATCTTCTGAAGCTAGACTCTCAAAAAATGGTCTTTATTATTAAAAAGGAGGAGGAGTTAAAAGAAAAAGAAGGAAAATAGGAAAAAGAGAAGGCAAGAAAAAAGTGAGAAAATGTCCTCTTTATTTCTGGTAGTGTAGCCTGTTGTAGCCATTTTCAAACTATGTACCTCTGGAAGCCCTGATCTACTACATGCAAAACAAACAAACAAAAATTTAAATAGCATATTTTTCCTCTACTTGTCTTTAGGACCCTTTCTAACTTCCTTTATGCCCTGTTCCCTAACTCTCAAATAATTCAGAGTCCTGAAGCTACTTTACATTTCCCACTACAGCTTCCCAAAGAAGCTTTACCCCAAATTCTTATCTGTCCCCCAATTCTTCAAAATGATCTCACCCTGATAAAAGCCCTCATTCTTTCAAAGAGTTGGTTTCAACTAGGTATTACAAAGGAATTCATTTATTGAATTGATTTATGTGAATATATGAATGGCCATTAGCTCCTTCACCCTGCTTGTGATTACACTGTAAAGAGAGGAAGGAGGTACACAAATATGTTTTTGATAGACTTTCAGAGACTTACACTACAACAAAAGGAAAAAACACAATGTCAGAGAAAAATCTTGCATGAGGGCAAGAAGCGTCATCTTTAATCAAACCAGAAAATCTACCCCACTGCCCCAGGATCAGACCCTCCAATACTTTCCACTTTTCAAAATAAATCATCATCATCTATTTCCAAACCTGCAGCTTTTTTTTTTTTTTTCTACAGCTCTGAGTATTTTGTTGTTTTGTATTTTACACATTGACTCCCACTGAGAAGTCCCAGGAGGCTCCCAAGATAAAAGGAAAGGAGCAAGGTCAGAGCCATCTGTGTGCCTGTGTCATTTGTAAAGTTGATGTTTATTTGCCAAGGAACCTTGCTCTATTCAGAGGCTGTGTCCAATAACAGCCTCAGAACTGATTATGCTGCATGAAGCAAAGGCATCATCTAATATCTCTGGGTCCATGGACAGTATGTAGCATTTCTTTAAGCTGCTTACTTATACATTTCTGACCTCTGGAAAACTTCATGTTGTTCCTGTCATCATCCCTAGACCCATGTAAATTGTTCACTCAGGATTTTAGCAAGAAAAAAGAAACTAAACATCTTGCATATGATGCTCAATTAGTAGAGATGATTCATGAATTCGGTAAAGATACAAAAAAGAATAATTGACACTATAAAAATATGGTCAATGGATGTTTTTACTAACCCACACTCAATTGGATTAGTAAATTGGCTTTCAATAGGGATCTCAACTAAAAGGGAAGCTGCCACGATTGAATATCTGCTTAGCAATTGCTATCTTAATTTCTTTTCTCTGAAGGACAACTATACCCAGTGACTTGTTGAAGCCCCATTAATTTACTGGGTTAAATGTGCATTCTCAACCATCTAATCCAAATATAGTAAACTGGAAATAGTGAAACGACTTTTCACAGACTGACATTTTGAGATGGTGTACAAAGGTGGATAGATTACAGCAATTCATTTAAATTTCTTTGTTGCATGTGCATGTTCACGATGACTCAGAAGCACCCTCTGATACTCACAGTGTGTCAATCACTTTGAGATTCATTCACTCAGTTCCGCGATCAGGGCAGCTTTTCAAGGCTGGGCCACTGAAGAGCGGAAGCTTTGTGAGTGCCTGGACTCCTCTGCTGCCACCTGCTCTTCCTCTCCTTGGCTTTCACATAAGTTGCTTTGTTCCAGGGATGTTGGCACATGCTCAGTACCGCTTAGGACAAGATTAATACTGTGAAGTGACATGTCTTTCCTGGATGTCTATGTCTTCTCATTTCTCTAACACACTCCACTTACTTCCTTTAACATCTAATATCACTGCTCACACAACACGGAAAAAAAGTCTCATATTCTGTCTTTAGGCAACACTTTAGCTGAAAATTCCACAATTACTGAAAGTTTCATCACTTTTGAGATACATATAATAATTATGACAAGATGGACCTTAGAGGAAATTTAACAGTAAGATGGAAAGAAAATATCCTGAAGATCATAAGTCTATTTTTCCTGGCCCTGAATACTCACTTTATTTTACCACTCTGTAAAAGGCTAGATCCTTAATTTGGCAGATTGGACTTTTAATAAAATAAATATTTCATTTATGTAAACCTGTGGAAATTCAAAGTGAAATGTTATGCATAATGCAAGTGATTTGTGGGGTTTGACTAGAAATTACTCTTAGTTGGAAGGAACATATATTGCCTGTCCAGTTCTCCATTGGCTTACTACAAGCTCTCACTAGCAGGTGATACAGGTGTACAGATTTGAAAAACATATTTTTATTGATTCTCTACTAAAAAATGATATTTACAAATCAAAGAAACACAACTGATACAGAGCTTATTGAAAAGAAGTGAGAAAGGCAAAATCTCTTAGTAATTTTGTCTTCAAATGGAGAAAATGGCAGGCGTTGGGCTCATTTTGGGCACAGTCAATAGTAACTCAGTTCAGAAGACCATGAAGGAAGAATGACTGCTTCATTAACAAATAACAGTAATTCATCAGCAGCCCTAGCTATTCAGCGGGAGCTTTAAAATAAAGCCATACTCTGACATTTTCCCAGAAACTCAAATTTAGTTGGAATGAGCTCTCCTTTGGTGGGACTTACATATAAATCATTTTAAAACTCTCCCATAAGATGCTAATCTGCACTTACGGTTGAGAATAAAGATCTAGTCCATTCTTTGGACCCATGTAGTCACTTTCAATATAATTGTTTCAATTGGTAGATACTCATTTGTGCAAAATTTCCCAATCAAACATTGGTGATAGATATGTGTTGAAAGAATGAATGAATGAAGAGGTATATAAAAGCAGTACTCAAGAAACTATTTTTCTGAGAAGATTAAGAATATATGGCATCCTTCTTAAGTTTGTTGCATAGATATGAGAGTATCCTCTGTGCAGGAATAAGGTAGCCAAAAATTTAGATCATTTGAATTCTCAGACTCCTCAGAGATATTTCTCAATGTGTAAGTCAAAAACAAAAATGAATGCTAGTTGTTGTACTACCCAGGAAATTGCCTTCTCAATCCTGTAATCCTTTTTTTTTTTTTTTTTTGGTAAAAAGCCTTGATTACCTTATCCTTTCCAAAACACCAGGTTTCCACTGCAATATTTCTAGCAGAATTGCTATTTAAGACAGTAGGTGTTCAATTCTGTCTCTTCCCCAGGGTTGAAATCCTCAAGTTTCACTTATAATATAGGTTTCCAAACACCATTTTAACACATTTGTCATTGGACAGAAGTTTATCAGGAGTCAAGAACTAACCCCAAGAGAAAATATGTTCTAATTTATATGCAAGTTCTTAAATGCTATTTGCATTTTTCTGCACACACATCATCCTCAGCTACTCTCCAACAGTAAAGTTTAAATTCATACATACTTTAAAACCATTATTTTTTACTGGTGCTGGCTGTATATCTATGAACAACATAGACAGAGGTCTTGCCACCTGAAAGCTTACATACAACTGGGAGAGACAGATGATTAACAAGCTAACCACCAACAAATGAATACAAATAATCTAAAAATAATCTAATTTAAGACAATGGTGTCCCTTTCTCCTTTGGAATGACAAATTATTGTATTTTCAACTTACACATTCACTTTACCATGATAATATACTACTTTAGTTAGGTAGTTAGGGTTGTTGGTTTGTTTATTTAATTTCAAGGAGCATATGTTATCTCATTGCTCAAAGAGACTTTTTTGTTTGTTTGTCTTTGTTTTCTTCCCTCTGAAAAAAACACAAGTTGAACAAAACTGGAACTTTTGCAAATCATGACAACTCTAAGAACCAACTCTTTTATTCCTCTAAGGATTGCTCACTGTCTATCTGAAACCGTGCACCTCAGACTGGGACTTGAACCCCCGTGCCAGGACTCGAGCCCAGCCTAAACCCAGATTGGGACTTGAACCCATGTGGCCGGGACTCGAACCCGGCCAAAACCCACAGGCTTCCAACTGAGATCACACACCTGGTTTCAGGACTTAATGAAGCTCAGGTTCTTGATGTCTCATCACAGAAAGTATTCAGTGAGAGACAAAGTGATAGGTAAGATGTGGATTTATTTAGAGAGAAACACACTCCACAGACAGAGTGTGGGCCATCTCAGAAGGTGAGAAAAGCACCAGGGTATGGGGTTGTCAGTTTTTATAAGAGTGGGTAATTTCATAGGCTAATGAGTGGGAGGAATATTCCAGCTATTTTAGAAAGGGGCAGGGATTTCCAGGAATTGGGCCACCACCCACTTTTTGATCCTTATGGTCTTGGAACTGTCATGGTGCCTATGGCTCTGCCATTTAGCTTGCTGATGTGAGCGTATACTGAGGCTCAAGGTCTAGTGGAAAAAGTCGACTTGTCCACCATCTTGGACCCATTTGGTTCTAATCAGTTTATGTCATGTCCTTGGTTTATGTCATTCTTTCAAAGGTTGTGCCCTGCCTCCTTCCTTCCTGTTTCATATCTATCTATCTTTCTATCTTCCTGTCTACCTCCTTTCTCCATGTCTGCCTCCACTCAAGAAACCAGTTTATTTGTTTATATTCTAATTAATCCAATATAAATGTATTGGGTACATATTATGTGCAAAGCATTATACTATGTGCTAAACCAAGCAGATTGGGCCCCTGTCCACATGGACCTGTCAGTTCGGGAGGAGAGACAAAAAAATCATAAAAATAAACACATGCTGCCAAAATTTGAAAAGTACTGTAAAAGTTGCTATAAGGGTATATCAGGGAAAGCTAATTTAGACTGGGTAGTAAGGGAACAACCATCTAAAGAAATGCCTGTTGAAAACTGAGGGTGGCTGAGTGGAAGGATGCTCTGAAAATGGCCTTGACATAGAATAGAGCTTAGTCAATTTGAAGAAATGAAAATTAGACAGTGAAAGTAAACCCCAGTGAGTGAGGGGGTGGCGGCATGAGGTGAGGTTTCAGTGGGGGCAGGGAAGAGATCAGGCATCTTTATAGTCTGTGTCAAAGACTTTAGATTTTATTCTAGGCATAGTGGAAAACCTCTGAATCATTTTAGGCAAGCAAGTGATTTGGAACAATTTACATTTATAAAGATCATTCAGTTAACTTTGTGGAAATGGGTAAAAATGAGGTAAAAGTAGGAATCAGAATCTACTTAGACTGTTGGAGGCTTTTGTTGTCCAGTTGAGAAAAGATGGGGAATTAGGTAAGCAGCTGGCAATAGATATGGAACAAAAGTAGTCAGACTTGAAATATATTTTGGAAGTAGGATTTACAGGGCTTGCTGATAGTTTAGACTCGGGAGTGAAGGAGAGGGAGGCTTCATGAATGACACCCAGGTTTCTCACTTGAGCACTAACACAAATCTACAGTACAGAGAAGAAAAAGACCTTAAACAAGTCCTTATGATGAATGTAGCAAGGGCAAGTTCATTATGCTACAGGCAAGGAGATTTAAGACAGTCTAAAGATAAAGGAAGGCCTCCCTGAGGAAGTCAAGTTTGTGCTGAAATTTGCATGACAAGAGTTTATTAGACAAAAAAATTGTCTCTCTCTGCCAAGATATTGCTTTTTAAATTCCTATAGTTAAGTAGTTCATTTACTTCATATTTCTCCCTTCAAATTTTTCAAAGAGGAGATCTGACACCCATTTTATCCTTTCCAACCTAGGCCATACACACATCTAGGTCAATGGCCAGCCTATGTTTGGTTTTTCCTGCATAATATGCCTACAGAAAGAGCCACAGTCAAGATTTCATTTAGAAAGGAAGATATATGTTGGTTAGGGTCAGATGGACAGTTCCAGAAAAGGAGCTTTCTTGCTCCGTGTCCTATAACATTACTTAATGTCACAAGATAACTTATTTCTATATTCTGCTTCTCAGTTGCCCAGATGGAAGGAACACTGATTTTTTTTTTTTTTTTTTTTCTCATGGTTACTAAGGGCCTGGAGGGAAGGTGTGGTCCTTTTCAAGTTGTTTCACATTTAAACTTCAGACAGAAAAGAAACCATTAGTCATAGATGCATAGAGACCTCTGAGACTTAGCAAGTCCAGGGTGGTCAGAAAGTAACATTTTGAGTTATCATTCCCTTGAGAAGATGAGTGGATGGGTGGAGGCTCTGGGGCTTCATCATCCTGTTTGCCAACCCATTTTTAGTATATTTCTTAACATCTGTGAATGGTTTAGTGTTCCAAACAAGGGGTCATTAAATCAGCTTTGTTTATGACTGACTCCAAGAATCTCTGATCTTGTATAAATTCAAAAGGCAACTAGAAATTTTCTCAAGCTCTTAGCCCAAGGAGTTATATTAAATCGTTTTGCAATAGATTGCTTATCTACCTCTTGTTAATGTTACTAATATGATCTACTATGCCCTCTGGGCTTATTTTTTACATTAAGCCACTATGATGGAATTGTTCTAAATAATAATTGGGATTCTAGGCCAGACCACCAGCCTGGTCTCCATGTGTAAGGACAGACAAAAATGACAACCAGGAATTTACTGGGATTAATTTCACATGGGGATTTATAAGTTGGGCTAGGAAGTTGGGATGATAACACCAGCAATGAAGCACATGTAATGGAGCCAGTGCATGCAGATCCCTGGTGCTTTCTCTTTCCTACTTAGGCTCACTCCTGCTGGATCCTTTTAGTAACCCAAAGGAATCAAGGAGGATACCAGGTGAATGGAAGCTGGAGTTGCAAGCTGCCTTTACACCTTCTCAGGCTGAGGGCTTAGAGATGAGAGGCCATGTCCAATTACTGTAAAAGGCAATTCTACTTGCCATTAGTTGCATAGCCTAGTTACTTCTGTGTTGTATTTCTTAAGGTTATACTATAGGGCATTCTCGAGGTTTCAGTGAAGCAGGCTACCCATGACCTAAAACAATAAGACTCTGTATTGTTTAGGGTAGAATTTCCCAGTGTTTCTAATGTCATGACATACTTAGGAAAGGGTTAAACAAAAAAGACTTTTTGGGAAGATGGTGACAAGTCTAAAGGTTCTAGCAGCTTCAGGTTCTACCCAGTCACCCCAAGGGTTGAGATCAATATCTTGGCATGCATGAAATCCATTTGTGGCACACCAGTATTTTGTGTTGCACTGCCAAATTAAATCATTTCAACAAGATAGCAGCTTATTTCCCTTAGGGGACAAAATGATGGTCCAAGTCTTGTATGGCAGCCAGTAACTCAGACAGTTCTAGCTTGTAGCTTCAGTATCCCCTGTCGACAAAAAATGAATCAGTCGATCTAAGAAAGAATTGGAAAATTTTACCTGAGCCAAATTTGAGGATATAACCCAGGAAGAGCATCTCAGAAAGCTCTGAAGACTGTTCTGCCTGTTAGAAATCAAGGTACAGTTATATAAGTTTTTTGAGACAGAGGGCTGTACATCAAATAGTGTATTATTGACAGTTTACATAATCCAGATCCAGTGTCATCCGGGTGGGTCATGTGACCTCTTATAAGATCAGGAAGGAATGTTACCTTTAAGGAGTTGTCTTGTTGATGCTAAGAGAATGCTGCTCTTTATGTTTGAGCAGGGGGATGCCGATGGGGGAGGTTTGGTCGATGCATAATATAGCTACACAATGCACAGTAAGGGGTGAGAGGAGACCAAAGGGAAGAGAAAAAGTTTTATGCTTAAAATTTTCTTGTCTTGACATAAAATATGAATTTTATTTCACATCCCAAAGTAGTTTCTTTGTCCACATGAATCAAGTTAACTCATCACCAACTTCATGTTTCAGGAAGCTGGATGAAGGAATGGGGGAAGGAAGGCATGCACTTTCCTTTTAAGGGTATAACCTAAAAGTGACACATATCCTTTCTTCACACACCATTGCTAAATTTAGGGAAATAGACAGGCATAATTTCAAGGGAACCTGGAGAATGTAGCCTTTGACTGATAAAATAATTTGATTTTTATAAAAAGTGATATTATGGAAGAGTAATTGGGTATTGGAAACTAGTAGTCTTCCTACTGTCTGCCCTTTCATCACCTAACTATCTCTATGTGTATTTTGGGGGGTCTGGTGACTTCTAAATTAAAATAACAAGTTATTCAAATCTCCCCTCCCCCCACACACAAATGACTTGCATAAAACTGTGGAGTCAGAAAAAGATAATGTCACTACAAATTATATTCAGAAAAAGAGAAAATGGGAAATGTACAGCAGCCCCATGTTCACTATAATTATCAAATCCCACTGGATAGAAACTGCAAATATGTCCCTGCCTTGGCAGTGAAGTAAGTTTCTTTCTTATTCCATCCCACAACTCCTGGTTCTGTTCTCTTGGAGGAATAGTCTTATACACTGTCCTTCATTCATCCCAGAATTTTCCCCTGGAAGGTTCTTTCTGTCCATTATCTTCAGTGACCACATCTGAAGTGAACGATAGAGAATTGGCCCTTCTTGACAGCTGCACAGCTTTTACAGCCTTATTCCTGCGGTTGCACTTCTGAGGGCACAGGTATTGCTTAGGTCACATGCCCTTTGTCATGTAGGTTTGACATTTCTTTATCAATACAGCCCTC
The DNA here is from genome assembly GCF_009873245.2 of Balaenoptera musculus. NCBI lineage: Eukaryota > Metazoa > Chordata > Mammalia > Artiodactyla > Balaenopteridae > Balaenoptera > Balaenoptera musculus. The sequence goes on along the minus strand of NC_045801.1, from coordinate 49,731,473 downwards.
TGGAAATTTAATAGATTTCCAGTATATTTACCTCCAACAAATTCCATGTACATGTAACAACTACCAAAGATCCCATTTATTTGTATTTTTTAAGCCCAAAGACTTTATTGTTTTTATTCACTAATCTCTCTTCTCATCCCTCTTTCTTAACCTAGTAGATACCACCTTAAAGCAATCTAAAGAATAGGTTTAGGTGATAAAGAGAAGCCCCTTAATATGATTTATGCCACCAGGATAGCTACCTTTCTGTGGCCTAAAAATCTTAAATTGGAAGTGTTTGAGAAGTACTTGGGGGTATATCTCTTGCTATCTTCAGAGCCACCTCATATAAATGTTTTAGTTTAAGGTACAAAAGCAGTTTTTGTATTTTGTTTTAACTTTCAATGCTACTAGTTACCAGCCACTCAGCCAACTTGGATTGGTGAATGCAGGCAAAGAGAATTCCCCTTATCATCACTGTATATATTTAAATTTCTCCTTGTAAGATGGTTAGCAATAGCCTGAGTTCATTTTTCCTTTACAGGATTTGTTAAAACATCACTACACACAAATGTATATTGGCATTAAGGACTTTTTTAAACACTATTTTTCTAGAGTTATAGTACTGGTCAGCACGTGGTCCGATGTTCAAGATATCATAAGCAACAATTTTACCAAATTCTTTTTAACAACATTCCAACTTTTCAGCCGGGAATATTTGTGTCTTGCTTCCCACCTCCTGACAATTTAGCCAATAAATATTACATATTTCAAGATGTGTCAAAACATCACTTTCAGGTGCCAAATTTTGTGGTAGTTAGAATATATTTCAACTGTTTAACAAAGCTGTTTGAGACTCAAAAGTACTTACATAAGACAGAATTTTATGTCTTTCTTAATAGCAATCTGGATATGGTCTGTCCCGGGCTAATAAAGCAGATCTACTTTACAAGATCACCCAGAGATACAGGATCTTTCAAGAATGTTGTTCCATCTTTCCTAGAGGATCTTCCTTGCCCACATGGTATAAGCTGACTCAACACTGTATCCACATTTCAGAAAACATGAGGAAAGGAGAAAAAAGGAAGATGCATTCTTTTAAGATCATGACTGAGAAGGCATATTATTTCCTTGTATAGACATCATTGGCCAAAATTTAGTAGCAAAGCCAGGACTACAAGGGATTCTGGGAAATGTAGTTTTTGGCTAGGAGGTTACATGCTCACCTTGGAATTCTATCATTATGGAAGAAGAGGAGAATCTAATTTGGATGGAAAGTATGTGTCTCTTTCACAAGTTCCTTTGTTTTTTTAAATTCCCTTACAAAAGAACAGTTAGTTTTGTTTCCTCTAGCTAAAAAGTATATATACTTAGAGAATGCATGACCTTTAGAAATAAAATTTCTGAAAATAGAAAAATAAAGTTGAGAAAATTTCAGATTATGCTTTGTTTTGCCAATGATCATTAGTAGATGCTTGTTAGAAGCTTAAGTTACATGAACCATCCTTTGAAAGAAGGTCCTCTTTTATATTGCTTTTTAATATTGATTTATTTTTAATTATTGCTACCAAATATCTATTTGATCTTTTAACTTAATGGACGTGGAAGGCTTGTTATATGTCTAAGACACACAAAAAAAGCTACCATTATATGTTGAGATTTTCCTAAAATTTTCTCAGAATATGAATTATATCAACTATTTTGGAAGCAGAGGAGAGAGCTGCAGTGAATGAGTTTTTCCAAATCTATGACATATTTGTGTAACTTCTGATTTTGAAATCTGAAAAATTCTGCTATTACTCATCACATAGTAACTAACACTTAGACTATTTAACAAGAAAAGAGTAGCTCCTTGTACTGCTTTATAAAATATCATGCCATACTATTAAATGTCCCAGTTAATACCATTTTGTATATTACCAACAATGTTTATCAGCAAGCTAGGATCTAAAAATTGACTCTTCCCCAAAATCAAGCATGTTTCTTATACATCAACCAAGGTCTTGGTGAAATAACAACATTTCTAATGAGTGGTATGTCTATATTGAGTTTAGACTCTTAGTTCCGGCACTTACAATTGTATATCCTGGGAACATAATTTACCACTCTAAGACTTAGTGTTCACATCAATAAAGTTCAGGTAATAGAACTACCTATGTTTTGGCTTAATGTAATGATTAAATGAGATTATACATAAAATACATTTATACAGCCACTAGCATATGGTTAACATGCAATACTTAGTTGTAACCCCAGTGGGAAGTCCCGTATATATTTGTGTGGAAAATAATTCAAACAAAATACTGCATGATATTAGCTAGACACAAAAGAACACATGCTGAATGACTCTATTTGTAGTTCAAAAACAATAAAACTAATCAATCAACAGTGTTAGAAGTTAGATAGAGTTTGCCCTTGTAGTGGGTAGTGGCTGGCAGGGAGCATAGGGTAGGCTTCTTAACTTTCTGGTAATATGCTGATTTTGGATATGTATGCTGATTAAAATAGTGCGTAAATTTGTAAAATTTTTTGATTTTTATACACTGTCTTGTGACTTGTTTACTTTTCTATGTATGTGCTATACTTCAATTAAAATAAAAAAAAAATTTTAAAGCCTTTTGACAAAAGAGGGTAACCTCTGACTAGAAACCCTTTCAGCCTATTATTAAAACAAGTAACCTTACTAGCAGAAGAAAAAACAGTAAAGCAATAAGATATGTATGTAAAGCATATATTCTTGAAGACTTTGTATTATTCAAAACTCACCTAATCCAGGACTAATTATCTCATAGAAATAAATGCAAAAAAGCATTTACATTATTTTTTTGAAAATTTGGTTCATAAAATGAGGTTTAATTAATATTTTATATTGTACTATTTCAAACTAGCAAAATCTGAATTAGCATAAAATATACAGCATTTATATTTATCAAAATCTCAATAGAGCTAGAAGAGATTGCATCCTACACTCTCTTCAGCATTCTAGGTATCCCTGGTGTCTAACAAAATATTTGGTAAATACTCAATAAATATATACCAAAGGGCTGTTGTTTGAAAGGTGGTTGTTCTCTAATATTTATAAGGATGTTGTTGTTCCTCACAGTATCATAACATGAAGACAGAAAAGGGAACACAAGGGGATGCTAAACACAATAGGCAGTTAACTCTCTACAGTTCAAATTTTCTTACATGGAAGAACCAGTACAAATAATAGCTAAATATTATCTAGTATTTATTGTGTTCTGTCACTGCTCTAAGGAGTTTACCCATGTTTTTGCTTTTAATTTGCACATTGAATGTATACAAGGTATTAATCTTCTCATTTTTGAGATAATGAAACTGAAGCATGGAAAAGCTAAGGAGCTTGGCCAAGATCACCAGCAAGAGGAGGATCAGGACTTGAACCTAACACCCTCTGTCCAGAGAGAGTGAGCATAATTTCTACTGCTCTACCACTGGGTAGGACATTCTGCTGGATTCCCGCCCCCAGTCCCCCAGCAAATCATTTCTTTTGGACAAATATGGGTTTCTACAGAGCAGAATGCAAAATTTGCATGATTATATAATATAAAACACAAAACTACTCAGAAGTTTTAAGCCTTATACGTGCCTTCTTTTTGATGTCTCCAAAAATGCTGGTATTTCCAAGGCAAATTTTAAGGGGTTCTACAAAAGAGTGATAAAGCAGTTAAGTGAGGGCAGCAACAAATGCAAAGTCACTGGAGTTGAATAGAAGGTAGTAAATAACTGAAGAGATTATTTATCAAGTGTAGAATTTTCCCCTTCCTTTTTCATGGGCTCAGTTGAAAAGAAATTCTATTTTATCTATGAATTCAGTTTACATCTTCTAATTTGCCTTCAGTATTTTAAATTCTATGCCATGTGAAAAGAAGTAAGAATTGTTTGCTTTAAAAATTGATAAACTCAAGGTAAAGATATATCTTTCAAAGGAAGTCTTTCTTGTTTAGTTGTAAAAATATTTCTCCCAAGACTTAAGAAAACCTGATTATTGTTAAATCAATTAACTATCAACAACAACATAGTTCATGAACTTTAATGAGGTTGCCCCTTTGCAATTGCTCTAGAGGTTTTCTGATTCTGTGCTCCATGGAACAAAATATCTAATGAATATAATATTTAAAATTTGAATCAATTGAGCAATGCAAAAAAAAACAAAAAACAAAAACTCAACCCACCTTTTTCTTTACTCTATAATGTAGATAAAACAACTGGTTAACTGATTGACAACGATTTTTCACTTTCCAAATGGTTGTTCCAGCTATGCATAGACAGTGCCTGTAACAAATTACGTTACTAGTTGATACCCCTAAGTTTCCTACACCAAAACCTAGGAGCTACAATCTTTTCTCTTAAAGGTTTATTTGTCTACTACAAATAAAGGATTGTGGTCATTTTCAGTTTGAATTTCTTTTCTTCTGCCAATGTTAATTACCATTCTCTCTTCTCAAATCTACCAGGTGCTGCCACTACAATGAATAAACAAATCAAATTTATAAGATATTTAAGAGATCTTCTTTAGCAAGACGTCCTCAGAATACAGAGGCAGCAAACTGAACAAAGATATCCTCTTGCTGAATACAAATATCAGGCTCAAATTTTTAGAAACAAAATTAGGAGTGTTAAAGTAATTAAACAAGGAGGCCACTGGATTGTGGTAGTTCTAATGCCTTGGTAGCCTATGTAAGCAAACTAAAACCTAAACCACAGTCAATACACCAGAATCCAAGACAATCAAATTTAAGAACAACCAATCACAAACAGCCAACCAGTCTTTCCCAAATAAGGCAACCACTTAAACTAAAGCCAATCAAATAATGTTCTTGTTTTGCTTCTCATCTTCTTTATAAAAATATCTCCCCTTGCTCCTGTCAGTGCAGCCTGCCTAACCACTTTACATTTGGTGCTGCCTGACTGCAGTTGATCTTTGCTCAGACTCTCATAAATTTTAATGTGCCTCAGTTTATCTTTTAACAGGGGAAAATGAATAATATTCATTGAGTTATATCAGCTAAAGAATTAATTTGGTCATTTTAAAATCTGAAGAGAGAATTGATTTTTAATCCTGAACACTGCTGAAACTGTATCTTATAATAATGAAAATATTACCTAAAATTTGAACGATCATAAATAACTACTCTATCATGATGTGGAAAAATATATATGCCTGAAAATGTTCATTGTTATTTCATTTTATAACATCTTATGCACACATTCACTACTGTATTTAGGGTATTACATGTAAGTAACAAATATTAGTAAAGAGGATGAATTTACATTTAATCAAGTGATCTTAAAAGCTTTCCACGCTTCATAAATCTAATGGCAACTAAATTAAGTTCTTGGTCTAATTGAAATAATAGGGACATTATAATGAAATATATGTTAATCTGCAGAGTTTTAGGCAGATTTTGTGTGCTTAAAATATTTTAAAGTGACAATAATTTAATTTTGTGTGTGTACCTAATTATTGAAAAGAACTTTGTTCCATATAAGAGTGGTAGACAAAAAGCTATACTTTGATTGTGTTTCAAGAACCTTCTCAAAACAACCCTCAAATAATCAATATACACTTATTTAAAAATAAGTTGAGGCTTTACACACTTTTTCTCCTCCACTTTTCAGAATAAAACTGATTAGCCTTCCCTTTCTTATTAACAAGGAAACTGTGAAAATAGAGTCTGGAATTCCTGAAGGGGGAGCTCTCAGCAGGTATCTCCTGCAGCCTACTTCACCAGCAGGAAGAAAGAAGATAAGAATTATTCTGACAAGGGAGAACACTTTTCACTGGAGAATTTTATCTCCTGCTATTAAGAAAGAAAAAAAAAAAAAAAAAAAAAAGGGAGATCTCTCGCTACAGCAGTGACAATGTTCTAACCCTTATAGCCAATGAGAAACCACCGCATCCTTGAACTCTTGCTCTCCAAAAACTTTTGTTCTCAACAACCCTCCCCAATTTCCTCCTGAGACCTAATAAAAAGACCTTTCCTTTGTAGGATTTGCCTATAGTTCTCCATAACTGGCTTGTCCTGAATTGCAATTCCTCTGCCATTCCCAAATAACTCAATTTTGCTTTTATAATTTGTCGATTATTTTTTTTTTCAAGTTGACAAAACTAAAACTGAAAACTTAAGTAAGTAGCACAAGATCTAGAACTCTAAAATGAGAGCACCATGGATGGAAGCCAGGGCGTTTTATCTCCACAGTCCATGCAGGGACTGCTTATCTGTGCCACATAAACTGCTATGGCCTTTTCCTGAGTGCATGACAGACATAGCTAATCAATTTCAATACTCTTTTTCTCTTTGCTTCCATGTTGTCCCAGAATCTCTTTCTACCCAGCACTTCAAGAAGCCATTACCAATAAATTGGCTTTGGGTACAACTTAAAACCTGTTCTCTTTCTCTGGTCCTTGCATTTTTCACTAGAGCAGGCTGCCTTGAGAAATGATTAAATAGTGGCTACTTCCCAGATGCTCTGAGGTTTAAAATGTAAAATCCCAGATCATCATGTGGTAGATTAATGTTTTCAAAGTCTTCAGTGAGTGAATATTAAATAGATTCTGTTCAGTGCATCAGCTACTCTGTGGAAGCATATTTTCCTCTTTGGAAAGCTGCTTTGGGACAGTTCATTAACGTGACATGATAAATTAGTAATTTTGCAAACTAAAGAGTTCTTTAGTACATTTAAGTGCTCTATATGCAACAAAGGAATTGAAAACTATGTAGGAGCGGGATTGTTAACTTATTTTAAGGCTTCAAGCAGGATGAGATTAGAAAACAAACAGTGCCTCTCAGTTTGAGTGTGTTGGTAGGGGCGGGTGAAGTACTGATCACATTCTGGCTTCAATGATTGTACTATGACTCTCTTGTTCTTAATGGTGCCAGTGACAGTGGCACTGATTGGGGGTGAGAGATCAGGTACAGGTGGGACCTAGTGGAACACTCTCTATCATGGGGGGATATGATTTAATTTAAGGATTTGAATGGTTTTTTGCTTTCACTGAAACATAGTTTTCCGTATAGAGCACAACTATGTTTTAGTTAGAGCTGATGTATGAATTGTTTTCACATTTATTTTTTCTAGGCTCCTAGATATGCTCTTCCTAGTTTAGTCACATTGATAGTCGAAAGACTTCAAAAGAGGGAGGCTAAAAGATATCCTCAAATAAGTGACTGCATATCCCATAAGATCCAGATACTCTCTTAGACATATCTATAGAAAGAAACTGACTTAAAAAGTGTTATGAATTCCAAGATTTCTATTTAGATTGAGGTAGAAATAAACATCCTTTTCTTATTCTTGTCAAGTTAGGGTGAATAGAGATTCCAGGAAGTTCAATTAAAAATTAAAAATAAAAGAAATATCTGGGGTAACAGAAAAAAAATTAAATTTTGAGTTCCATCCATCTAACTTTTGTTTCTTTGCATTTTTCCAATTCCGCTCTATTTTGACAGAGAAATTTTGCGGGTGCCCCCAGTTGTCCAAATGAAAAGTCAGGTGTGTGTAAGCTAAGGATACTTTTCCTTTACAAAACGTGTAACAACGCATCTAACTGCCGGTCTCACCTCATACAAATGAAAAAACTAGGCAGCTAAACAATTGACAGAATTGACAGCTAAGTCTCTGGTCAAGTCTGTGGGTTTCATAGTGGAGACTCCTGGTTGTGACTGAATGTTGGGCTATTGCTGCTTGTTTGGTGGTTTCCTCTTTACAATCTTTGACAAAGTGTGCCTTGAAGTTTGTGGGATTTTTCTCTCCTTTTAAAAATTCTCAATACAATGACATGGAAAGAAATGCAAAAGCAACGGGGACAAATGAGACAAGCACAACTTCAGAGCAATGGTAAAACAGCATGGGATATTTAAAACAGTTGTCTTTGTGACTATCAGCAAACTGCAGCCGGGCATTTTTAGTATGTACAAACAGCCCACTATTGATTTAATAAAAACTTAAATCATTTTCAAATGATGATTTTCATGCAAGACAAAAATAAATGGTCTCTTCAACTGTCCTTAACATTGTAAAGCTTAGTCTTTCCTTCAAACCATCAGGAAATGGACTGGTGAGGGGATGCCAGCATTCCACTGAGGAGAGACTAGTTCCTAAGAAATTATTTTGAGGATAGGAAAAACTATATATGACTAAGTACAAATGCTTGCATTTGTTTGATGTCTTATACCCTTTGCCTTTACTGCTTTTCTCTTTCTTCACAGACCTGCCTCTCTGCCTACAGGTACCAGAGAAATGGACGTGCTCTCTTCATAGGCAAATCATACAAGTTCTTTATAAATTGTGGCCTTACCTAACAGTCTGTGCTTTTCTACACTCAAATAATCTACCAGTTAGCATTCTCCAGTCTAAATGCAGAATACTATTCAAACTGAAAAATATTTCTGGCTTCTTTTGTCAAACATAGGACTGCAGATATTTGGAGTTCTCCTTTTCTTTAATTTGACCACTAAAATGATTTTGTCCTTTTGTCCAGAAAATGAACATAGTTTTAAAGAGGTTTAGATATATACATGTTCACAAAAGCCTGGATAAGGGTCACCTATAAAGAACTGAACATACACCTGCACCCACTGGTTCATAACTGTACACATTGTCTCAGCTCTGCTACAAAAGTAAATCAGGAATTGGCAACAGGACTTGAGACAGTCACAGAAATGCCATTCTTCTCATTTGAATACACTTGTTATCCACAAAATAAGGTACTACTAAGCATTTTATGGTACCAGAAATCAACTAATACTGAATTTGATAGACCCCAGATGACTTTTCCTCCTCTCTAGATAGAGCACAAAGGTCTTAGGGTTATTAAGCCCTTGCTCTGTGGCAGGCAATGACCTCAGTAGTTTTTCCCTCATTTCATTTCATTCTATCATCACCCAGAGGAGATATGTATTATTATCCTTTCTTTTCCAAATGAGGAAGGGGACAAAAAACACATAGGTCGGGCTTCCCTGGTGGTGCAGTGGTTAGGAATCCTCCTGCCAATGCAGGGGACGTGGGTTTGAGCCCTGATCCGGGAAGATCCCACATGCCGTGGAGCAACTGGGCCCGCGGGCCACAGCTACTGAGCCTGCGCTCTAGAGTCCGCATGCCTAGGGCCCGTGCTCCGCAACAAGAGAAGACACTGCAATGAGAAGCCCGCGCACCGCAACGAAGAGTGGCCCCCGCTCGCCACAACTAGAGAAAGCCCGCCCCCAGCAACAAAGACCCAACGCAGCCAAAAATAAATAAAATAAACATAAATTTAAAAATACAAAACAAAACAAAACACATAGGTAGACACATCTGGATTTGAAGACTTGTTTGTCTATTTCCAAAGCAAACTCTTGACTATGGCATGGAAGGTGGGGGATGTTGCTCTAATTTATCTGATGTGCTCACTCTTCTAAATATCCTAATTAAATCAATGGAGTTTACTCTCAGCTTGTGTTCAGAAATGACAGCTGCTGGGACCTGTTGTTAATATGTCTATTTAAACATATGGCATATTTTGATTTAATATAGTCTAGAAAATCTACATATGAACAAATACATTTGAACACTAAGTGTGTAATGGAAGGCAGACATGGAAGGAAACAATCAAACCAAAATTGCTGGCCTACTGGTGGCCGCGTTATTATTTCCAATACACCTATCCTAAGATAAGTATTCAAAAGAAGAAAAAAGGTATAAACTACAAGTTTTTCTTTTTTTCTAAGACCAGGGGAAGGGCAGGGGAGGAGGAAAACAAACTATCTAGCAAAAGAGGATTGATCAGGTAAGTAAATCTCCATCGACTTAATAAAATATTTCTGAGCTATTACAATATGAAAGTTGAGAAGACTATGGAAACTTGAGGTACTATTTAAAAATATAAATGAATTTGGACAAAGAAGGTCTTTAAAATTACATTGAAACCATAAAACAGTGAATGTATTATAGTGGTATGGAGTGGAAGGGTAAATTTTTTCTTTCTAAATTTAAACTTTTTCTTAAAATGTTTAAATTAAAATTTTTTCTTAAAACTTTCCTTTTAAGCATTGTCAAAAAATTTTTAAAGTATTGTTTGGAAAAAAAGTTACTAGCATTGAGCCTTCCATACTGAAAATGCCATATGCAAAATGTAATATGATTTTGCATGTGCCTACAATGTACATTTATTCCATGTAATCCTGAGTAAATAAGATATTCAAAAAACATGAGAGAATTGGAGGCAATGTCTCTTCTATACCATATTCTATCTACCATCTTGGAAGATGCACAAACCAAAAGCATTGCAAAGGGAGTTAAATGATGAGAGAGATCACTTGCTCACTTACCAACATGATCTGCATTTCAGACTAAGAAACAAATATATGTATTCAAATAAACATATTCTCTGTAAAAAACTGCATTATGTAAAAAATTTTGATATAATAGAGAATATCTAAATCAAATATTTTCAAAAAACTATCTTAAGTAAAGCTTATCCCTTGCTCATATAGATATATAAAATCAGTTATTAACATATTCTACTTGTGATCGATACACAAAATCCCAAGAAACTCACTAAAATATCCACAAAGTAAAGGTACAACTGAATTCATTATAAAAGGATATTGAATTTTCCAGGGAAATCTAAAAGCCCAAATTCTTCCTCAGCATCCTCTATCAGTATTAGATCTGAAAACTTGGAACTTTACAACTGTCCCTCATTTCTGCATTCAAATGTGGCCAACATGCACATATTTCTCCACAGTAGCTCATGCATTTGTGTCATCTGTGCAGGCTTTCTTCTTTTTTTTTCTCTACAATCTACCCTGGTAGTCAATGATCCTCTAACACATCTCAGTAACCAGAAAGGTTTTAAAAGGTAATCCCTGGACCCATAGAAGGTTTGCTGAAACCTCAAGAAAACCCATTCTTTCAAATTTCAGAAATATAGGTCCTGGGGACCTAGTCAAGTCCTTGTAACAGCTTCCAGAAACTATTTTGGGTGTTTTCTCCAACTCTGGGTTATCAATACGGCCTATGAATCTGATATCTGGGGAGAAGTCTTCAATCTATATTTTTTTCAGGGATGTTCTGAAATCAAAGAGCATACTCTTTGAGATAAACTCCCTGGAGAGATTATGTATTTCCACAGCCTGCTTAAAATTGACCACTGAAACTTAGATACAAAACTTCACAGCCTAACAATTCAGGGACAGGCCTGGGAACCTCTAGTGGTGGCCTCCTTCTCTAATTCCCAGTGTTTTTTCATCCATTCACTCTGTCTCAGCATACTTAAGAAGTTATCTCTCTGCAACACAAGAGCTACTTCTTTTGCATCTTCCATGTTTCTGCTTAAAAGTCAGCTCCATAAAAAAAAAATCATCCATTCAGTAGAGTTTGATGACAGTGACCCAGAAATACCTCTGATTGTCACACCACCTCTCATCAGGTAGATAGTGTGTGCATTCAAGAACCCAAGAAAGCTTCAATCTATGGTTTCTCATCTAAAATACACTAATTAATAGGAATTATGGCTGCTTGTAACTATCTCAGTTTATGCCATTACAATGCATATAAAACCATGGTTGGCCATCGAGTCCTCCCTAGCTGACCACCCATAACTGGATTTTACAAATATTGCTAATTAAAACTTATTGGATGAGAGAGCATAAGTAAAACAGTGCAAGCTCAATTTAGAACTGATGCTGAGAATATTTAATTAAAAACTATCATTATTCATTAATTTGGACTTTTACCTCTTATTGTTTGCATGTTCCCTAAAAATAGAAAACTTGCATTCTTGTTGTTTGTTTTCATGGATCATAGCATAGTATCATTCTTTTCTCAAAAGTGGAACAAATATGCCTATAATGGTTATAATAACTTTACCGCAAGACCCTCTAGCTATGCCTTTATTGCATGCCCACTTAAACATAAAAATTTGGATGTAACAAATCATATGTGAATCAGTTGATGAAATATCCTGTAATAGTTTGGGAGTTGAGATCTTTATGACCAAACAGTATCAACTAGACAATAATATAAGAATATGAAATGAGTGAAAAGATAAATGTATGTGCATAGCATAGATTACATATTCACTTGTGCTTTTTTATGTATCCTTAAGACTCCACCAAGATTGTGATATACAGAAATATTACTAATACGTATGCAAAGAAAATAAGGAGATAGCTCCTGTGTAATAATTTTAAAAAGAGATAACCAATGTATATGTATATACTATATATAGTTGATCTTCATTAGTCACATGTTCAGCATTTGTGAATTTGCCTATGCACTAAAATTTATTTGTTGCATAACCCTAAAATTAATATTTCTGGTGCTTTTTCAGTCTTTCATGGACATGTGCACAGCAGTGAAATATTTGAGTTGCCCAAAAGCACACATTCCCAGTTGAGGTCAAAGAAGGTGACACTCTGCTTCCTTGTTACAGTTCTTATACCATAAACAAATGTTTTTGCAGACACACTTTTAGCACTTTGTGAGTTTTTTTTTTTTTTTTTGATGATTTTGCTATTTAAGATGGTCCCCAAGTGTAGTGATAAAGTGCTGTCTAGTGTTCCTAAGTGCAAAAGGCTGTGATGTGCCTTTTGGAGAAAATAAGTGTGTTAGTAGTTTTTTTGTTCAGGCATGAATTATAGTGCTGCTGGCCATGAGTTCAGTGTTAATGAATCGACAATAAATATTCAATAAGGAGTCGTTAACCAGAAACACACATAAAACAAAGTTATATATTGCTCAGTTGATAAAAATGTGACTGGTGGCTCACAGGAACCTAACCTTTCATATCCCTTATGTGTAATGATTCAGTATTCACTAACTTAATCTTTTTGATAACTTTATAGAACATAATTAATAATAATAATAACTGACTGTATATACATATATGTTTTTAAGTGTATATAAACACAGATGTATATGTTTGTATGAGTATAAACTAGATTTCTGTTTATATCTCTATCTCTATATGTATGAATCTATCTCTTCACTGTTCAAATCCACTTTTTCTTCCTCAATTCATAGAATTTCAGCTGTCTCTATACACTATATTTCTTGCATTGCTTTAAAATCTCTTGCTGTTGATTAGGTATTATTATTTCTTTTATACTTTGATCCCTAAAATTGTATTGGCATCAAGCTATGACAGTTAATCCAATATCACATCCCTAAAATACTTAACACATAGAGTTTTGGAGTCTTGACAGTAGAACGCTTTAAAAATAGGACAAGACCACCATTATAGAATATCTGAATATTATATGGTGTCCATACAGTGGCCCAAAGGGTTAGTAAAGGCAACCAGAGGACATTGGAGCATTATTGCTCTAGAAGCACGCTGTTATGTTTCCCTAAGTGTCATATACAACCACAATTTTCTACAAGATTGTTTTATATACTAGAATGTCAGATCCAGCTGATACAAAAATGAAGAATGCAACACATTTAATTTGTAGTGATATCCTGCTCCTAATTATGTATTCCTTGTGATCTTGAAGCTACTTGTCTTCAGAACTTGTCAAGTCACGATCACCCTTCATTTTTTAATCAGGTAAACCATTCCTCCTTCACTCTCCTGTCACTTTTATCTTGGTATCAGCCAGTTAGCATCGAGCTGTAGATACACCACGTGCAGATTTTTATCCCCATAATATAAGTCTATAGTCCCATCCTGAAGATAAATAATTAGATACATTTTTTCTTCTTTCTTCAAAGTACATGTTATCTTTGGTTCTCTTTGAGTCACTAATTATTCTGTTTATCTTCACAAGAATACAATGTTTTCAACTGGAATGGCCAAATTAGGATCAATGATCTCATTGCAATCTCAAAGTAAGCCAACTGAATAAAATGCATTACAAACTGGGCCCTTGCATTCTAAAAGTACTCCATCAGGACACACTGAAATTCTTCTTTTCTTCTAAATAAGATGGCTTTAGAAAATCTTAAAGATCCACAACATACCTATAAGACTTACTGAAGGTAAATTCCAATGCACTCATTGATTTTGGAAAAATCATAAGTCATGAACTAGGAACCTAGTCACAATACCTTGGAAAATTATCTTACAGAGTCTAATATATAGCTTACATTGCAAATGAAAAGAGTGTAGCCAGGAACCATAGGAAACTATGTAGAAGCACAATATCAACCCCTTTTTATTGTTTCCATTGTCTGTCCAGAAATAGCATCATCCTCTGGGTGATGGCCCACATGTGCTGGCTGCTGCACCACACTGACCTTCATTTATATACCTTTGCCTGATGGCCAGACATCCAATAGTAGATGGAAAGTCTGATTTCCCAAGCAAAGCATTTACTTAGCATGACCCAGAATGGGAGTAGGTGATCCCCAGAAGTCTTGATGGCAGGGACGTAGGTAAGTGTTACTACCAGGCCAGGTTATGGTTGAAGGATTTCTAGTCCTCATTCATCCCAGATTAGTTGACATGAACGGGTGGCTGTGAGGTAAGCGGCAAGGGGCAGTAAGGAATACAAGCCCCACACTATATATTGAAATATTTTAATTTCTGTCTTATTTTGTGAAAGAAAGATGAACTTGATGACTCTCATATCCATTGCCTTTTCCATTTCTTTAATGAAAAGCTCCTTTTTCACTTATATTTTCACTGTATATTGTTTTTTCCTCACAGAGAGACATAATGCTATAAATGAAATTCAAAACAACTTTATGTATTCCTTTCCATCTTTGTAAATCAATCTTCAAAAGAAATATTTAATTTTCCTCTATTTTCTAAAGGATAAAAAGGACCAAAAAATGGCAACCTAAAAGGGAAATCACAACTTATACAAAGCCTAAAAATTTGTGAAAGAGAACAGACTTGAAGAAATTATCCCATTTCCTGATGGTCTTATCCATCCATAAGTGAAATGACAGCCAGTTTTGTGAGACACTCCAAGGTCAAGACCAACTTATATTAGCAGATAATTATGTGTCTTCTCTTATATGGGAGATTTTCCAAATGTGATGGTATGGGCTTTCTTTTTTCAGTTAATGATTAAATGCATCTATTAAGGTCTCATATTGAAATATTCAGTATATTACAAAAATTTAAATACACATGTTTATACATGATAGACAATTATCCTACAGTAGAATGTTGCTAAACACTCTTAAGATCTATCCTTGACCATGAACGTCTCATGGTGAATTGAATATGAAATAATTGTCAATGAAAAAAATAGATTATGTCGTGAGTATATATAAATGATAACTGAGTCCAATGGAAAAATATCGTTTTTCCCAACCATAAACAATGTTTTCAAATCTCCTCTTTCCAGAAATAAAGCTCAGCCTTTGTCAAATAACATGCTATGGATTGAGCCAACTTTTCTATGTGAAGCACATATTTAGGGCTACAGCAACATAGAGTCACAACCTTTACTTAGTCTTCCTTTTGATGTTGTGTACCTCCACACAACTACACACTTGAAAGGGATGATGCAAAATTATTCCTCGAAATCAAGATAGTTTCACTTAATCCAGCTTAACTGACATACTTGAATTATTTTATGCCTTTCAAACTTAATAAATTCCCTGTTTGGAGTCATCTAATTCTTTTCACAAATAAAACAAAGAAAGTGCTAATCTACTAACTGCATGTGCCTTGGGCTTCAAAGTTATAATTAAAAAAATAAGGTCCATTGTGGGCAGTACCAAATTTTGAACATTCTGTGCAGTTATTTGAGATGATGCCTCATTCTATTTGTGCAATTCAAACAAGGATTTTTTTTTAAATTTCAAACTTGTATTATTATCAATAAAGTATCCTGAGCTAGACAAATAAGTCCTCATTTTAGGACAAATTTTTAAGGTTAGATAACTGATTCTAAGCAAGGAATGACAGTTTTCATGAAAGGTCTGAATTCATTGTTATAATTAGTGATCTCTAGGTTTTAATAGTAGAAATACATATTTAGATGGACTAACTAAAATGAGGAAATAATAAATATCTTCATAGCCCAGAATCACAATATCTCAGAACTAGAAGATAACGTGGTCCATTTTGAAAACTCTTATTTTACAGACGATGGAAGGCAAGAGACTATAATAGCTAGGAGCAAAGATTCTGTGCTCAGACAGAACTAACATCAAATCAGCTCTGCTTTTCTCTTTCTCACTTACTTCAATCTAGAAAAATGGTTCAGATGAACCTATTTGCAGGGCAGGAATAGAGACTCAGAAGTAGAGAACGGACTTGTAGACATGGGGAGGAGGGAAGAGGGGTGGGATGAATTGGGAGATTGGGAGTGACATGTATACACTACCACGTGTAAAACAGATAGCTAGTGGGAACCAGCTGTATAGCACAGGGGACTCAGCTTGGTGCTCTGTGATGACCTAGATGGGTGGGATGGGGGGGGTGTCCAAGAGGGAGGGGATATATGTGTACATATAGCTGATTCACTTTGTTGTACAGCAGAAACTAACACAACCTTGTGTAAAGCAACTATACCCCAATTTAAAAAACAAAATCAGCTCTGCCACTTCTGGGTCAGTATCTTGGTCATATAAATTATGAAAGTTACTAATAGTATATACCTATATAACTAATATTTATTGAATACTGACCATGTGCCAAACACCTTATATGCATACCCATTTAATTCTGACAACTATATGAAGTAGGTATTATCATCATGCCCAAGTTATAGAAGAGGAAATGAGGCTTGGCAATTTTTAATAAATTGCCTAAGTTGGTAGAAGCTCTGGTACTAAAATCATATTGGGTTGACACTGAAGACTGCTATTATGTGCTACCCTATCCCTATCCTATACTGTTTTTTTTTTTTTAATGTTCTGAGCCTCAATTTTCTCAACTGTAATATTGTGCAACAATAGCATTTTTGTGATAATTAAATAAATGAATATGTGAAAGTACCTGGAAATAGTAAACCCAAACTCTCAGTGATTAAAATTCCTATTTCTCAATATCTAACCCGGTGATTTATTCTTGTTGTTAAACAGAGTGTGTCATTTGAGCTTCATGTTTATTTCAAGCTAAATGGCGTATAATGATAATGAATTTTATCTGTTAACAGTGTATTGCTTCACTCTTCTACTTTACCTCATTTCTTAGGACACACAAATCTAGTATAAAAACAATTTCATATTTTTTTAAGAAATGAGATAATTTGAATTATTTAGAAAGCAAGGAAACAGTCAGCTTCTGTAAAGTGGGCAAATTGGAGTTTAAGGGAATTACAGTTTCTTGAACAAAATGGGAACAGTAACTTACTGGATCTGATTTGTCCATCTTATTTTGTGTTCTCAAATTGTAATGTGGAATTTTTAGTTGGAATTCTCTGATAAAAGCTGGGAAATTAGAGCATACAAATCTTGTTATAGTACAGGATTAAAGACTCCATAATCATACTCCTCAGTGGTATCCCATAAATAGCTGCACTTGGACTTGCTCTTCGGCCAGCTTTTCTCTAGATAATGATGCAGGGACTGATGAAGAGGCAGTATGGCTAAATGGGTACTGTGGGCACGAAGGCATGAGTACTGCTTAGGGCATGGTTTGAAGTGGTTTAGTACAAGGCATTTAACATCTCTCAGTGAAATAATATGTGGGAAAGTTGTAAAGTGCTATTCAGCTGAGACTCATTATGGCTAATGCTAATCCAAATCTATTTCTTCTGCTCTAAAATGAAGAGTAGGATTGGGAAGTACTTTGTAAACATACAGTGACTTGTGAATATATAATTATAAAGTAATGAATTCTGCATTTAAAATTTTCATTTCATAAATGCATTCAGCAAACATTTATTGAGTGCCTAAATGTATTATGAAATGAATATATTTCATTTACATGTCAAATTAAACATTTTAGAGAAATAGGAATCCCAGGATCAGGATTGGAAAGCAGCACCTTCAACCAACCTGCTTTTCAGATAACAGACAAGCTAGGATTCTCAACAATCATCTGTATTTGGGGATCTGAATTTAGAGTGTTTTTCAATGGAAGATCAATATCCAAAATATAAATTATAACAAAATTTTCATTCATAAAATTAGCTGATATATATATTAAGTAACAATCTTAATTAGAAAGAATGCCTTAAATTGGCACTCATGAAAGGTTGTTGGAAGAATGATTTGATATGAGATTTCCAGAGATCAAATTTGGCTTTGCACATTTGTTTCCCCAGAAATTTGGCACCTAAGAATATTTCCTAAGTAAATAATATGAGAATTTCACAAGTTATGCACAAAAGTCATTATCTAGGTATTATTTATAGTAGTGAAAACTTTGAAGTAATATACACATCCAACAGAAAGGATAATACAACAGAAAGTCTAAATAAACTGTGGTCCATTCCTGTTGTTGAATACCATACAAATATTAAAATCATATGTTACGAGAATATTTAGTGATACTGAAAAATATTCATCATCCAAAGAAAGAGAAAAAGCACTATATAGAATTGTATAAGCAATAGGATTTCAATGTTCTAATTATCTCATAGGACAAACACTAAAATATCATAGGATAGTAATTACATATGGGTGGTAGAATAATGGATACTTTTTATTTGGGATTTTATTTGATGGATTACTTTTAATTTTCTTTTTTTTTTTTTACATTTCTAAATATTCCTCAATGAGCACATATTATTTTCATAAGTAAAAGTGTTATAAAACTACTGAATTTTTGAACTAACTGAGAAAAGTTTAAATGCCACCTCTTCAGATAAGTCATCCCTGACATCCCATAAAAATAGTACATATCCACCATCAATCATTATGCCTATAACTATGTCTTGTTTCAAACTTTTTTACATTTATTTCCTCCTGGAATATTATATGTCATTGTGAATTTGTATTTTGATTCTTTCCCATCCCGTTCCCAATAAAATGTAAGTTTCCTCAGAGCAAGGATTTTGAATGTAAAACCCAAAACACTGTTTGACACACAATAAGTACATAGTAAATATTTGTTGATTAGATAAATGAATGAATGAATAACTTAATGAATGAATCACTTTCAGTTATGTGATGTTGGGTAAATCCCTTAAATCTGGGTATCAATTTCCTTATACATAAAGCAAGGATAATACTAGTATCTATCTGTGAAAAGAAAAGAAATATATATATGTATATGTGTATATATATATATATATATATGCATATATATATTGGTCTCTGCCCCCGTTCTGGTACAGAGGTCCTAATAAATTCTTAAGTGATCAGAGCACTAGGAGCACCTTTCCTTCTTTTGAGGCAACTGTGGGCGGGCTCCTGGATGGTTCCTGGATAAGTTGTCACCGGAAAAACCAAGTAATGATTGGAAGCTTGGCACTTTCAGCTCCACCCTGCTTCCTCCAGAGACTGAGAGGAGCTGGAAATGGAGTTAATAATTGATCACAACTACAAGAAGAAGCCTCCATAAAATCCCAGCAGTACGGGATTCAGAGCTTCTAGGTTGGTGAACAGCTCCACACCAGCACAACTCCACACACCCCAACTTCACAGGGAATAGAAACTCCTGTGTTGGTAAATGTTAGTGTTTGCCTGAGTTCTGTGAGCTGGTCTAGCAAATTAATTGAACCCAAAGAGGGGGGTTATTGGAACCTCTGGTCAGAAGCATAGATGAAAACCAGGCCGTGAGACTGGCATCTGACATTGAGGGGGAGGGGAGGGCAGTCTTGTGGGTTAGTGTCAGAATTGAGTTGAATTGTAGGACACCCAGCTGGTGTTGCAGAGAATCACTTGCTCTGGAGAAAAGTCTCCACACATTTGGTAACCAGCAGTGTCCTGTGTGACTGTGGTAGTAGTGTGATAGTAAAGGAGACACACAGGAAAGAAAGACATAGGAGGTGAAAAACTGGGTAGTTTTTCTAATACTACACTATCTCATAAAAGTGTGAAGAAAAAAATAAACTGACCTAAAATGTTAGCTATGCTATTTATTCACTATGGTTTATTTATTATTATTTATATGAGCTTATCTCCTGCACCCCCCCCCCCAACCTCTCCTGGGTTATGAATATCTTTGATGATCAGATGTTTCAGTTAGTTTAATGTTTTCCATTGCCTTTTACAGAGCTTTGCACAAAGTAGATATTATAGGCCTATTTATTATTATAAATATAAAATATTAATACATCAATTATCTGAATATTTAATTTCCTAATAATGATTTAGAATCTTACTGGATAATTATCTAAACACTTCAGTGTTTATGACCACAGTAGTAGACTAAGTGACGGCCATTACAACACACACACACACCTTACACACACATCACTATGTAGACCATATTAAATGGTCAATTACTACTGTGGAGAAATAGTGAAAGTCTGCTTTTATAAGTCAGATGATAGCTTCCAACTGTGATGCACTGTCTAGTCACCTCCCTATTCCAGGGTGTCTATATTAGGAACAGATAATTTGGCAACTTTCAGCATGCTGTATAAAGAGATGAGAAAATAGATAAAGTTTGAAATTAAACATGCCAAGAAAAATAATGCAAGTTTTAAGGCTTAAAAGTACTACCTAGTACATTTATTTGGAGCCGATAACTAGCTGAACATATACCTAGCTTTGAGAGTTGGCTGCCTGTATCCTGACTTGAGGATAGACAATGCCCTTGTCTTGCTGAGCTAACAAGAATCCCCAATTCTACACTTTCCAATTCCAGGGCTCTAACTATACACCATTTCTCTTCTTTAATGACAGTACACTTGATTGTATGACTTGTGTAGGGGATGGTTCAACCTGCTGTTGTAATAAAAAGTAAAGGACTTTAATGCCTCTGCTTGCATATAGCATTTAAATCATGGTATAGTTCACAAATGAGCTAGAATTAAGTGTCCTAGAATTAGATGTTTGTTTTACCATTAGTGACAATTTGATGATTCCATGGTTGGTTGCCTCCTTGTTTAGAATTCAAAGAACCTGTTCAAAATCTCTTAATTTATGTCTCCTAAAGTCAAGAATGCTGGCTGTTTTCTTTTGTTTACATTTTGAGAGACATTTATAGTGAAGGAGACAAAGAAAGAGCACAAGTATTACATTTTCATTCTGTTGTGATTTTTCTTTCAATAGCTATTTTATTTTGTAGAGTATATAGTTCTGCTGACATAACCAATTTTTATTATTTTCATTTACACTTTTGACAAAGCTCATGAAAACACCAGGCTAAATCCTTTAGATTTCATTCAAGTAAGGATTTTTTTAGCAGTTCTGTTTTATTTTTTCTTTCACTTTTTCAACTTTGTTGACAAAGTTCATTCCAACAAAACTAAAAATATGCCATTCAGCACCTGGATCTCTTATCTGTTCCTAGCATTACGAGAGAAATTTTAAACTAAATAGCATGAAATAGCATTTTATTATATGAGGTCAGCTGTCAAGCTAAACTGTACATTCTACTGATGAAAAATAAAATTTTTTTCCAAAGCAAGAGCAGCTGGAACTAGTGCTGTTTTCTTTCTAATAAAGATAAAATCCTATTATAAACAACTCTGGAGGACACCTGAGTTGTTCTGTTGCAGTGGAATTTTAGTAAAAGTAATTTGAGTCTATAAATCACATTCTAGTCTGCCCTAACAGAATGTGAAAACCACACATGGAACATGCTTCAAACCCATTAAGAAAGAAAGAGCCTATGGTTTTTCTCCTCCGATTTGTTAATATGGTGTATCACGTTGATTGATTTGCATATATTGAAGAATCCTTGCATTCCTGGAATAAACCCCACTTGGTCATGGTGTATGATCCTTTTAATGTGCTGTTGGATTCTGTTTGCTAGTATTTTGTTGAGGATTTTTGCATCTTTGTTCATCAGTGATATTAGCTTTTAGTTTTTTTCTTTGTGACATCTTTGTCTGGTTTTGGTATCAGGGTGATGGTGGCCTCGTAGAATGAATTGGGGAGTGTTCCTCCCTCTGCAATATTTTGGAAGAGTTTGAGAAGGATAGGTGTTAGCTCTTCTCTAAAAGTTTGATAGAATTCGCCTGTGAAGCCATCTGGTCCTGGGCTTTTGTTTGTTGGAAGATTTTTAATCACAACTTCAATTTCAGTGCTTGTGATTGGTCTGTTCGTATTTTCTATTTCTTCCTGGTTCAGTTTCAGCAGGTTGTGCATTTCTAAGAATTTGTCCATTTCTTCCAGGTTGTCCATTTTATTGGCATAGAGTTGCTTGTAGTAATCTCTCATGATTCTTTGTATTTCTGCAGTGTCAGTTGTTACTTCTCCTTTTTCATTTCTACTTCTATGGATTTGAGTCTTTTCCCTTTTTTTCTTGATGAGTCTGGCTAATGGTTTATCAATTTTGTTTATCTTCTCAAAGAACCAGCTTTTAGTTTTATTGATCTTTGCTATCGTTTCCTTCATTTCTTTTTCATTTATTTCTGACCTGATCTTTATGATTTCTTTCATTCTGCTAACTTTGGGGTATTTTTGTTCTTCTTTCTCTAATTGCTTTAGGTGCAAGGTTAGGTTGTTTATTCGAGATGTTTCCTGTTTCTTAAGGTAGGCTTGTATTGCTATAAACTTCCCTCTTAGAATTGCTTTTGCTTCATCCCATAGGTTTTGGGTCGTCGTGTCTCCATTGTCATTTGTTTCTAGGTATTTTTTGATTTCCGCTTTGATTTCTTCAGTGATCACTTAGTTATTAAATAGTGTATTGTTTAGCCTCCATGTGTTTGTAATTTTTACAGATCTTTTCCTGTATTTGATATCTAGCCTCATAGCGTTTTGGTTGGAAAAGATACTTGATACGATTTCAATTTTCTTAAATTTACCAAGGCTTGATTTGTGACCCAAGATATGATCTATCCTGGAGAATGTTCCATGAGCACTTGAGAAAAATGTGTATTCTGTTGTTTTTGGGTGGAATATCCTATAAATATCAATTAAGTCCATCTTGTTTAATGTATCAATTAAAACTTGTGTTTCCTTATTTATTTTCATTTTGGATGATCTATCCACTGGTGAAACTGGGGTGTTAAAGTCCCCTGCTATGATTGTGTTACTGTCGATTTCCCCTTTTATGGCTGTCAGTATTTGCCTTATGTATTTTGGTGCTCCTATGTTGGGTGCATAAACATTTACAATTGTTATATCTTCTTCTTGGTTCGATCCCTTGATCATTATGTAGTGTCCTTATTTGTCTACTGTATTAGTCTTTATTTTAAAGTCTACTTTGTCTGATATGAGAACTGCTACTCCAGCTTTCTTTTGATTTCCATTTGCATGGAATATCTTTTTCCATCCCCTCACTTTCTGTCTGTATGTGTCCCTAGGTCTGAAGTAGGTCTCTTGTAAACAGCATATATATGTGTCTTGTTTTTGTATCCATTCAGCCAGTCTGTGTCTTTTGGTGGGAGCATTTAATCCATTTACATTTAAGGTAATTATCGATATATATGCTACTGTTCCCATTTTCTTAAATGTTTTGGGTTTGTTACTGTAGGCGTTTTCCTTCATATGATCATCTCAATAGATGCAGAGAAAGCTTTTGACAAAATTCAACACCCATTTATGATAAAAGCCCTGCAGAAAGTAGGCATAGAGGGAACTTTCCTCAACATAATAAAGGCCATATATTAAAAACCCACAGCCAACATCATCCTCAATGGTGAAAAACTGAAACCATTTCCACTAAGATCAGGAACAAGACAAGGTTGCCCATTCTCACCACTATTATTCAACATAGTTTTGGAAGTGTTAGCCACAACAATCAGAGAAGAAAAAGAAATAAAAGGAATCTAAATCAGAAAAGAAGAAGTAAAGCTGTCACTGTTTGCAGATGACATGATACTATACATAGAGAATCCTAAAGAAGCTACCAGAAAATTACTAGAGCTAATCAATGAATTTGGTAAAGGAGCAGGATACAAAATTAATGCACAGAAATCTCTTGCATTCCTACCCACTAATGATGAAAAATCTGAAAGTGAAACTAAGGAAACACTCCCATTTACCATTGCAACAAAAAGAATAAAATATCTAGGAATAAACCTACCTAAGGAGTGAAAAGACCTGTATGCAGAAAATTATAAGACACTGATGAAAGAAAATAAAGATGATACAAATAGATGGAGAGATATACCATGTTCTTGGATTGGAAGAATCAACATTGTGAAAATGACTCTACTACCCAAAGCAATCTACACATCCGATGCAATCCCTATCAAACTACCACTGGCATTTTTCACAGAACTAAAACAAAAAATTTCACAATTTGTATGGAAACACTAAAGACCCCGAATAGTCAAAGCAATCTTGAGAACTAAAAATGGAGCTGGAGGAATCAGGCTTCCTGACTTCAGCATATACTACAAAGGTACAGTAATCAAGAGAGTATGGCACTGGCACAAAAACAGAAATATAGATCAATGGAACAGGATAGAAAGCCCAGAGATAAACCCACACACATATGGTTACCTTATCTTTGATAAAGGAGGCAAGCATATACAGTGGAGAAAAGACAGCCTCTTCAATAAGTGGTGCTGGGAAAACTAGACAGGTACATGTAAAAGTATGAAATTAGAACACTCCCTAACACCATACACAAAAATAAACTCAAAATGGATTAAAGACCTAAATGTAAGCCCAGACACTGTCAAACTCTTAGAGGAAAACATAAGCAGGACACTCTATGACATAAATAACAGCAAGATCCTTTTTGACCCACCTCCTAGAGAAATGGAAATAAAAACAAAAATAAACAAATGGGACCTAATGAAACTTAAAAGCTTTTGCACAGCAAAGGAAACCATAAAGAAAACAAAAAGACAACCATCAGAATGGGAGAAAATATTTGCAAATCAAGCAACTGACAAAGGATTAATCTCCAAAATTTGCAAGCAGCTCATGCAGCTCAATAACAAAGAAACAAACAACCCAATCCAAAAATGGGCAGAAGACCTAAATAGACATTTCTCCAAAGAAGATATACAGATTGCCAAGAAACACATGAAAGAATGCTCAGCAGCATTAATCATTAGAGAAATGCAAATCAAAACTACAGTGAGATATCATCTCACACCAGTCAGAATGGCCATCATCAAAAAATCTACAAATAATAAATGCTGGAGAGGGTGTGGAGAAAAGGGAACCCTCTTGCACTGTTGGTGGGAATGTAAATTGATACAGCCACTATGGAGAACAGTATGGAGGTTCCTTAAAAAACTAAAAATAGAACTACCATATTACCCAGCAATCCCACTACTGGGCATATACCCTGAGAAAATCATAATTCAAAAAGAGTCATGTACCAAAATGTTCATTGCAGCTCTATTTACAATAACCAGGACATGGAAGCAACCTAATTGTCCATCATCGGATGAATGGATAAAGAAGATGTGGCACATATATACAATGAAATATTACTCAGCCATAAAAAGAAACGAAATTGAGTTATTTGTAGTGAGGTGGATGGAGTTAGAGTCTGTCATACAGAGTGAAGTAAGTCAGAAAGAGAAAAACAAATACAGTATGGTAACACATATATATGGAATCTAAGGGAAAAAAAATAAAGGTCATGAAGAACCTAGGGGCAAGACGGGAATAAAGACACAGACCTAGTAGAGAATGGACTTGAGGATATGGGGAGGGGGAAGGTTAATCTGTGACAAAGTGAGAGAGTGTCATGGATATATATACACTACCAAACGTAGAATAGATAGCTTGTGGGAAGCAACCGCATAACACAGGGAGATCAGCTCGGTGCTTTGTGATCACCTAGAGAGATGGGATAGGGAGGGTGGGAGGGAGGGAGACTCAAGAGGGAAGAGATATGGGAACATATGTATATGTATAACTGATTCACTTTGTTATAAAGCAGAAACTAACACACCATTGTAAAACAATTATACGCCAAAAGATGTTAAAAAAAATTTAAAAATTAAAAAAGAGCCAACATACACCCACTTTACTCTTTTTTCCCTCTGAATATTTGCTTCTGTGATTTTTTATCTTTGTGGTGGTTTGGGAATTACTTAGACTTTAGGTTGCTGGAATATCTGAGTGAGGAGGAACTAAGTGGAGACAGTTGATACTTGACAGCAGAGGAAATGAAGAACAAAAGGCTTGACTATGAGAGACAGGCTCCCAGTCCTTTCCATTACTGAATGAAGCAATTTGGTTACAACAGGTATTATCATTTAGAGAGGAAATCAGATAAAGTTCAGACTATTCTTTGCAAGGAAACAATGTAATTAGTTTAACAAAATACTACTGCTTTCATGGGCAATCAGCCAGGACATAGGTCTAATTTGGCTGAATAAAAAGATTTTGTGCTGACATTGTTGGACTGGTATTTTATCTGTAGTTTTTTTGGTTTTGCCTGAAAAGCAATACTTTCCTATCTGCCCAGTGCCTTAAAAACAAAGAATGCAGATTCTTTGTCAAGTGTGCTTACTTACCCAGGAATTGGTATCATTTGTGCTGATGCCCAATTTCTTTTCACCACCTTATTCCACAGATGTCAGGGAGAAGAGGAAAGTAAACACCTGTCTGTCCTTTGTTCCTGAAACCAATGTGTTCATCTCTTTATCATTGTGCGTTTCAGCTTATGTGTAATGATTCGTCTTCTCTGAAATTGCACACCTGGAGAGCTGTGCCTAGCATAGTGCCTGGTGGGATGTCAGTGTATATTTATTTATTAAGAGAGAAGGTTTTTGTATCTGTATACCTGTCAGTGTTGTTGTCATATATTTCTCACATTGTTAGGCTGAATAGCCTAAAAGTGTTTGCTTAAAATGAAATTTGAAGAATGAGTTTCTTGAGAGGAACATATCCCAAGGTTTGGGGATTTATTTTTGTTTATTACCTACCATTTATTATGTACAAGATGGTTTTCATGCATGATCTCACTTAAACCCCACAAAACTCTATTGAAGTAAGGATTATTGTGCCCATTTTAGAAAGAGGAAAATTGAGGCTCAGAGAATTATGTGGCTTGCTTAAGGTCTCTCTATCGGTAAATGACCAAGTCAGTACTAATAGTATTGATAGACACCTCAGTTGGAATGTAGGGATAAAGAGAGATAAGGGTCTGTTTTCTTTCTGTGGGTACATAATCCAAACTGGTGACTTCTCAGTATATTTCAGGTCGTATGTCAACAGGAAGTTTCTTAGACCAGAGGAAAAGGTATATTAGAAGGTAGTATGAAATAAATTTTTGAAGAATTAAGGGCAGGAGATTTGGAGAATTGATGTAAGCTGGAGCCTTTTTGTTATTTTGTTTTAATTTGCCTGCTTATTCATTAACTAGAGAATTGACTTGCTTACTCTACTAGTACCATATCAGATTAGAATCCAAATCTTTGTATTACAAAGCCCCCGCTCTGATTGACCACATCATACTGCTTCCTTAATTTTCCATTTCAATTTAGATGTGTCCTTGGGGTTTACTTTTTTGTCTTGGTAGCCACTTGTGACCTCAGGATTTCTAATTTGAAGACTGTAAAGGGAAGAAAGAGTGGATATCACCTACCTTCCTCCATACATAAGTTTTGAGAGGTACAGTAGGCTGAAAAATGGCCACCCAAAGATAGCTACATCCTGAAGTCTGGATCTGTGAATATGTTGTCTTATATAGCAAAAAGATATTTACAAATGTGATCAAGTTAAGGATCTTTAGATGAAGGAGAATATCCTGAATTATCTCAGTGGACCAGATAATCACAAGAGTTCTTATAAGAGGGAGGCAGTAGGTTTAGAGTCTGTGAAAGAGATCTGACCATGTTAAGATGCTGACTTTGAAGATGGAGGAAGAGGCATGAGCCAAAAAATGCAGGTGGCCTCCAGAAACATGCAAAAGCAGAGAAACGGATTCTGCCTTAGAGCCTCCAGAAGGAAATAGCCCTGCTGACACCTTGATTTTCAGACTTCTGACTTCCAGAACTGTAAGAGAATAAATCTGTGTTTTTTTTAAGCCACTGTTTGTGGTAATCTGTTACAGTGTCAATAGGAAACTAGTATGAGTGATTACTACAAAATAACCCCTCCCTTCCCTCTACTGTGAGCTGAGAAAGCTATCGAGAATTTATCTCTTCACAGGTATCATATAATCCTAAGAATTGTCAAAAGATCTGAAGTTTCTTGTGATCAATAGATGGAACATACTAGAAGTGGTTCAAGGACCTAGGTAGAAGTTAAGCTGTATGACTTTCTACTTTTCCCTGTTATTGTGATACTTGAGACCTTGAGTTTTCTCTTTTATCTATCTCTCTGTAAATGAGGATAAAGCAATGGGCTTGCCCATCTCATAGAAAGGCTGTTTAGCTTCATTTGTTAAATCTTGTAAAATGCTGTGATGACAATAAACACTAATCTTTATTTAATCAACTAGGCAAGAAGACAATTAAATGAAAGACCAGGAGTACGCCTTGCAGCACAGTATCTGATAGAGTTTTTTTTTTTAGCTCAAACCAATGGAGACCTATATTTAAAATACAATTTCCATAATCTGTTCTATCGAAGTGATAAATTAAGGTTTAGGGCTTCCATTTCCTTGTTTATCTCTCAGCTGCTTAAATTCAATTGCTTTAATTAAAATTGCACTGAGAATGCATTTTCCAATTTAGACTTTCAAAGGCCATTGGGGGTTTTATTCTATTATATCCATTTCATCTTATAATGTTTTAAGAATCATGACTTATTTTTCTTAACAGTAAAAAGAAATGTTCTTTCTTAAATTAATAGCTATTTTTTCAACTAATATGTCATAGAGCAGGTCACAAAATTGACAGTTTCTAGGTTAGTTGTGGGTAGAGACTTTTTATAACCATTTTAGCTCTGAAATATGCCTTTACCTTACTGTTGAAACATATGGAGACATTATATTGCAACAAAAAGACACATTCCAATTCAATAAAGTAGCAAATAGTAAGTACACACCAACCAGATCAGTTTAGCATTTCCTTGGTGAACCAAAAAGTAACCTGTATTTTATTGTATTTTGAGTGTCATAAGTGAGGAATAAAACAGTAGCAGAGTACCACCAAATCTGGTAACTGACCCAACAGGAATAAATTTGGATGATTGGTCATGCAAAAGTCCGGCCCATCCATTGCTTACCCCTTCATTCTAAACAGTGCAAACCATCAAGCCAGAGAAAGCCCATTCTACCTCACGGTCATGGCCGACCTCCCTCCCCCTCCCCCCCTTCCTTCCTTCCTTCCTTCCTTCCTTCCTTCCTTCCTTCCTTCCTTCCTTCCTTCCCTTTACATTTTAATATAATTTCAGTAGATATTTTCAAGAATAATATAAGGAACTCTTATATACCCTTTGTCAAGATTCACAATTTTTTACATTTTGCCCCATTTGCTTTACCAACAATTCTTTCTCTGTTTTGCTTCTCTCTCTCACCCTTTTGAGAGTTAGGTGTAAGCATCATGCCTCTTTACTTCTAAGTGCTTCATTATATATTTCCTGAGTAAAATTATATTCTCTTGGACAAATTGTCAAAATCAGGAAATTTAATATTGATGCAAAATATTTCTCTAATCCATAGCTCATACCTAAATTTGTCGAATGCCCAATAAAATACTTTATAGCTGTTATTTTCTTAGTCCAGGATCAAGCATTGCAATTAGTTGTTGTGTCTATTTAATCTCCTTTCATTGGAAAGAATTCCTTAGATTTTGTTTTTATGCACCTCGACATTATTGAAGCATACAGGCCAATTATTTTGTAGAGAATTCCCCAGTTTGGGATTTTTTGGTATTTCCTCATAATTAGTTTCAGGTTATATATTTTGGGGAGGAATACCATGATCTTCTTCTTCCTTAGTGCATCCTATTAGAAAGCATGCATTATGTTTCTGATTATGTTTCTGATGTTGGTAACTTTAGTACTTGGTTATTGTTGTATCTACCAAGTTTCTTCACACAAAAGTTACTTTTTCCATTGTAATTAATAAGTAATTTGTGGGGTGATAATTTGAGACTATATAAATATTCTATACCTCATTAAACTTTAACCCACCAACTTTTGCTCCATTGATGATTTTCTAATTTCATCTTTCTTTCTATATTTATTGACTAACATCCTGCTATAACGAAGAGTGTTTCTTTCTCTTCCATTTATATTCATTTATATATGTGTAGGAACACGTGGGTTTTTTAGTCAGTGAGTTATAATCTATAGCTATCTTTTTTTATATTCAAATTGTTCCATATTTGACTACTTTGATGACTTGAAGTCCCTTCAAGATGATTCCTGTGTTCTTTTGAATTACCTCATCCCTCTTGAACACTTCCTTACTTTCTGGCATAACAAGATATTCCAGGTACTTCTTATACTTTCTCTTTTTCATCCCTGGAACCAGCCTTCTCCCTAAGAAACCATGGTTAATTTTAACGGATAAAGGTATTTAGAAATCAAGATTTGAGTGATTTACTTTCTCTCATTGCTACTAGTAGGTCATTGCTTATAGGACCTCTTAGTTAACAGAGCTAGGGTAACATGTATATGTATCTGTATATACATATACATAGCCATATCTAAACATATTTTCATATCTGCCAATCTCTACGTATATATTAAAAACCGTGAATTCATACTGATGACTTAATCTAACCACGTATAGTACATTCTGCTCTTTCCAAAGTTGCCCAGCTATTAAGTAAAAGAACTTGAATTTGATCTCAGATTTCTCTGATTCTAAAAGTCCACATTCAAAAACCACTGAGGTTAGAACTTATTGTCCAAGCCCCATCTACTCTACAGATACACCCTCTACTCATTACTCCTCAGTCAGTTATGCTAATTGAATGCCCCATCACTATTCACTCTTTCTGAAGGTAAAAAAAAATGATTTAGACAAAAGTTACTTTTTGTCATATCTGACAGAAGATTGCAGTTCATGTTGCTTTCCAGGTCTAACAAAATGACTTGTGATACTTTTTTAAAATTTTGTTTCTTGGCCTTGATGAGAGGCACAGTTAACAGGTTCAGAAATGAATTTGCTCTCTAGTCTACTTCCAGCAACTCTGAAGTGATTTCCAGAGTATCCCTTTCACATATTAATTTGATAACTTCCCTCAATTTCTGTAGAAAAAAATATATTCTCCTCTAAAAAGTGAACTGTACACCTCAGATAAATATACGTCATATTGTTTCTCCTGCTTTTATTTCATTTACAACACACCAGAATTTTTTTCACACCTGTTTCAATAAACTTTCACTGAACTAGTTGAATGAGGTAGCATTTGTGGCTTTCTGTTTCTTTAAATCCCGGAAAGGCTGAAAATCAGGAGTGAGCATAGAACAACATTCATCATAGCTTTTCTCCAATACATGAAAATTATTTTTAGAACTTCCAGAGATTTTCTAAGACTCTTGAAATCCTCCATTTGATATTGCCTTAATCATTCAAATGATAAACACAATTCAGCATTTACATTCAGATTTCAGAAGACTTCTGTGGCTATTAACCTTACTTGCTTAGGAGCCTGTTACAAGTGTGTATTTGAGTATTTGATTCCAACACTGACAAAGCCTTCTAGGGGGATTCTGGGGAGATAAAGACTATGAGAAAATTCAAGTAGAAATTGATGAAGTTGCTAAAGGAAGAAACCAACAGGTTTTTTCCCTGTCAGAAGCTAGAGCAATATATAGAAAACAATTATTCTGATACTTCTAATATCAGATATCAAAAGTATGGACACTCCTTGTTTTTAGCAAAGTCCATGGGAATGAAATATCAATAGCTTTTATTATTAACATTAATTATACTTACTATATAAAAATGACACTGCGAAAATAAAATCCAAAATAGTTTCTGCTTTACTAGTTTTTGTTTCTGTAATTAAAAGTCTGCAAAATAAACCACCCTTTTTAAATACTAATTTGTTTCCTTTTTTCTCCTTTAATTGGTATTTTTAAATTATTTTAAAGAGATCTCATTTTAAAAGTAAGAACAGTTTCTGACTGTGAGTAAGAGTTAGAGATCAGTATACTTTTTCCTTAATTAGATGCTGGAAATATTCTGCTCTTCTATAGACTGTATTAATTATTTTTCCTTAAAAAGAAATATTTTTGCCTCAGGCAGATGATATGTTCAGAGTCTTAAAAAATTTCATTAACATGAAATTAACAGTAGTGTTTAATTTATAAATATAACTCACCTAAGTGGTCTTGGAATGCTTAAATTGCAAAATTCCAGAAAGAAAGAAGGGGGAAAAACACCTGATTGTGAGATACAAAATTTACCAAACAATGATTTTGGCATGGGGAAGAATTTTGGTTGGCAGACAACATAGACATTGTTTTCTTCCAGTCCTGAAGCACTCTTATATAAACCCTTCCCACCACCACAATGAGCAACAGAGAGAAAAAATATTTTGATAGCTGACTTGCAACATGCATTTTGCAGAGGTTATGAATCTGTATCTCAAGTATTCCATGATACTGTACCATAGAAAATAGAAAAAGGAATAGCTATAAACATATAGGTTATTTATGATTAAACTATAAACATTTGCAAAGAGAAAGAGAGAGATGTTAAAAATTCTAAGACATGGAAAAGACTATTCAGTTACATCCATTGTGGCCAAAGAAGCAAAAAAAAAAAAAAAAAAAAAAAAAAGGATCAGCAAACAACATAGAAACATAATAATGAAAGTGTAAGAGCATTCAAGTAGGGATGGAACTGAACAGTCCTTTAGCCCTAGCAGTCTGACTCCTAGACCTGGGCAATTGGGTCCCTCTCCTAGGTCTCTGCTTTTGAGCTCTTCTGGCTGTAGTCTTCTTCACAAGGTGAGGAGTCCACAAGACTGAGCAGATGTGCCCATCTGGAGATGATGCACACACATGCTCTGGCACCTGAGCACCTGGAATTCTCTGCCCAAATAACTCTGAAGCTGCTTCCAGAGCTTGTGTGGGTCTGTCTTTTTGAGAGTAGACCATGTCATCAGGATTGTAGGGAGCAACCATCAGTTGTTGGTCTGGTGGAAGGAGTTTGGAGGTGTGGCTACTTGAGATGCAGGATCAAGCCAGGGATGGAAAGAGAAATGGGGCAGTCCTGGGCCGGGCCTGCATTCACATGTTGGTTCTACTCCACCCCAATCTGGGGCAGAAGTCTGAGATTTCTAAATTAAAGCCTAACTTTCAAGTTATTAGGAAGGTCTATTTGTCAAGGTAGAAGAGTAGAATGCATTTTATCTTGGCTTGGCTTATAATGATTAATATCAATATTTAGATATTTGGTATGTGGGCATCATTTTGTACTTTTGGCCTAGGCCTCATAAATGTTGGGTATAGGGCATGATTAGCCAATCTCATTCTGAGTTTTATTAACTCACTACAGAGAAGAGATATTTTAGTTAATACAAGGACAAACTAAAAATCATATATAATCTCTTATATATATATCTTTTAGTTTTGCTTTTGAGTATATGTTTGATTTGTATATCACTAAAGTAACTTTTCATTAACTCTATATGCTTTCTGGTAGAAAGTTCACTCTCATTTAATTTTTTTTTTTTTTTTCATTATGAAGTCCTTTACATATTGTTGGATATGGATGCTAGACCCAAAGAAATTCAAATGCCATCAAGATTTTGATACCCAGGTTATACTAAACAGTGCCCACATATGAACTAGAGATGTATAAGACCCAGTTCTGCATGACCATGTCCCATACGAGCCATGAAGAATCAATTTACATTCTTTTTTTTTTTTAATTGAAACACCTGACCCTTGGGTCATTTGCATTCTTTTTTTATTTTTTATTTTTAAACATCTTTATTGGAGTATAATTGCTTTACAATGGTGTGTTAGTTTCTGCTTTATAACAAAGTGAATCAGTTATACATATACATATG
Organism: Balaenoptera musculus; assembly: GCF_009873245.2. Lineage (NCBI taxonomy): Eukaryota > Metazoa > Chordata > Mammalia > Artiodactyla > Balaenopteridae > Balaenoptera > Balaenoptera musculus. Next base: position 49,697,679 of record NC_045801.1, on the reverse strand, counting down.
TTCCCATATCTCTTCCCTCTTGAGTCTCCCTCCCTCCCACCCTCCCTATCCCACCCCTCTAGGTGGTCACAAAGCACTGAGCTGATCTCCCTGTGCTATGCAGCTGCTTCCCACTAGCTATCTAGTTTACATTTGGTAGTGTATATATGTCCATGCCACTCTCTCACCCTGTCACATCTTACCCCTCCCCCTCCCCATATCCTCAAGTCCATTCTCTAGTAGGTCTGGTTTTTATTCCCATCTTGCCACTAGGTTCTTCATGACCTTTATTTTCCCTTAGATTCCATATATATATGTTAGCATACTGTATTGGTTTTTCTCTTTCTGACTTACGTCACTCTGTATGACAGACTCTAACTCCATCCACCTCACTACAAATACCTCCATTTCATCTCTTTTTATGGCTGAGTAATATTCCATTGTATATATGTGCCACATCTTCTTTATCCATTCATCCGATGATGGACACTTAGGTTGCTTCCATGTCCTGGTTATTGTAAATAGAGCTGCAGTGAACATTTTGGTACATGACTCTTTTTGAATTAAGGTTTTCTCAGGGTATATGCCCAGTAGTGGCATTGCTGGGTCGTATGGTAGTTCTATTTTTAGTTTTTTAAGGAACCTCCATACTGTTCTCCATAGTGGCTGTATCAATTTACATTCCCACCAACAGTGCAAGAGGGTTCCCTTTTCTCCACTCCCTCTCCAGCATTTATTGTTAGTAGATTTTTTCATGCTGGCCATTCTGACCGGTGTGAGATGATATCTCATTGTAGTTTTGACTTGCATTTCTCTAATGATTAATGATGTTGAGCATTCTTTCATGTGTCTGTTGGCAATCTGTATACCTTCTTTGGAGAAATGTCTATTTGGGTCTTCTGCCCATTTTTGGATTGGGTTGTTTGCTTTTTTGTTATTGAGCTGCATGAGCTGCTTGTAAATTTTGGAGATTAACCCTTTGTCAGTTGCTTGATTTGCAAATATTTTCTCCCATTCTGAGGGTTACCTTTTGGTCTTGTTTATGGTTTCCTTTGCTGTGCAAAAGCTTTTAAGTTTCATTAGGTCCCATTTGTTTATTTTTATTTTTATTTCCATTTCTCTAGGAGCTGGGTCAAAAAGGATCTTGCTGTGATTTATGTCATAGAGTGTCCTGCCTATGTTTTCCTCTAAGAGTTTTAGAGTGTCTGGCCTTACACTTAGGTATTTAATCCATTTTGAGTTTATTTTTGTGTATGGTGTCAGGGAGTGTTCTAATTTCATACTTTTACATGTATCTGTCCAGTTTTCCCAGCACCACTTATTGAAGAGGCTGTCTTTTCTTCACTGTATATGCTTGCCTCCTTTATCAAAGATAAGGTGACCATATGTGTGTGGGTTTATCTCTGGGCTTTCTATCCTGTTCCATTGATCTATGTTTCTGTTTCTGTGCCAGTACCAAACTGTCTTGATTACTGTAGCTTTGTAATATAGTCTGAAGTCAAGGAGCCTGATTCCCCCAGCTCCATTTTTCTTTCTCAAGATTGCTTTGGCTATTCGGGGTCTTTTGTGTTTCCTTACAAATTGTGAACTGTTTTGTTCTAGTTCTGTGAAAAATACCAGTGGTAGTTTGATAGGGATTGCATTGAATCTGTAGATTGCTCTGGGTATTAGAGACATTTTCACAATGTTGATTCTTCCAATCCAAGAACATGGTATATCTCTCCATCTATTTGTATCATCTTTGATTTCTTTTATCAGTGTCTTATAATTTTCTGCATACATGTCTTTTGTCTCCTTAGGTAGGTTTATTCCTAGATAGTTTATTTTTTTTTTGCAATGGTAAACAGGAGTGTTTTCTTAATTTCACTTTCAGATTTTTCATCATTAGTGGGTAAGAATGCAAGAGATTTCTGTGCATTAATTTTGTATCCTGCTACTTTACCAAATTCATTGATTAGCTCCAGTAATTTTCTGGTAGCATCTTTAGGATTCTCTATGTATAGTATCATGTCATCTGCAAACAGGGACAGCTTTACTTCTTCTTTTGTGATTTGGATTCCTTTTATTTCTTTTTCTTCTCTGATTGTTGTGGCTAACACTTCCAAAACTATGTTGAATAATAGTGGTGAGAATGGGCAACCTTGTCTTGTTCCTAATCTTAGTGGAAATGGTTGCAGTTTTTCACCATTGAGGACGATGTTGGCTGTGTGTTTGTCATATATGGCCTTTATGATGTTGAGGAAAGTTCCCTCTATGCCTACTTTCTGCAGGGCTTTTATCATAAATGGGTGTTGAATTTTGTCAAAAGCTTTCTCTGCATCTATTGAGATGATCATATGGTTTTTGTCCTTAAGTTTGTTAATATGACGTATCACGTTGATTGATTTGCATATATTGAAGAATCCTTGCATTCCTCGAATAAACCACACTTGATCATGGGGTATGATCCTTTTAATGTGCTGTTGGATTCTGTTTGCTAGTATTTTGTTGAGGATTTTTGCATCTATGTTCATCAGTGATATTGGCCTTTAGTTTTCTTTCTTTGTGACATCTTTGTTTGGTTTTGGTATCAGGGTGATGGTGGCCTCGTAGAATGAGTTTGGGAGTGTTCCTCCCTCTGCAATATTTTGGAAGAGTTTGAGAAGGATAGGTGTTAGCTCTTCTCTAAATGTTTGATAGAATTCACCTGTGAAGCCATCTGGTCCTGGGCATTTGATTGTTGGAAGGTTTTTAATCACAGTTTCAATTTCAGTGCTTGTGATTGGTCTGTTCATATTTTCTATTTCTTCCTGGTTCAGTCTAGGCAGGTTGTGCATTTCTAAGAATCTGTCCATTTCTTCCAGGTTGTCCATTTTATTGGCATAGAGTTGCTTGTAGTAATCTCTCATGATCTTTTGTATTTCTGCAGTGTCAGTGGTTACTTCTTTTTCATTTCTAATTCTATTAATTTGAGTCTTCTCCCTTTTTCTGTTGATGAGTCTGGCTAATGGTTTATCAATTTTGTTTATCTTCTCAAAGAACCCGCTTTTAGTTTCATTGATTTTTCCTATTGTTTCCTTCATTTCTTTTTCATTTATTTCTGACCTGATCTTTATGATTTCTTTCCTTCTGCTAGCTTTGGGGTTTTTTTGTTCTTCTTTCTCTAATTGCTTTCGGTGCAAGGATAGGTTGTTTTTTCGAGATGTTTCCTGTTTCTTGAGGTAGGATTGTATTGCTATAAACTTCCCTCTTAGCACTGCTTTTGCTGCGTCCCATAGGTTTTGGGTTGTTGTGTCTCCATTGTCATTTGTTTCTAGGTATTTATTGATTTCCCCTTTGATTTCTTCAGTGATCACTTCGTTATTAAGTAGTGTATTGTGTAGCCTCCATGTGTTTGTATTTTTTACAGATCTTTTCCTGTAATTGATATCTAGTCTCATAGCGTTGTGGTCGGAAAAGATACTTGATACGATTTCAATTTTCTTAAATTTACCAAGGCTTGATTTGTGACCCAAGATATGATCTATCCTGGAGAATGTTCCATGAGCACTTGAGAAAAATGTGTATTCTGTTGTTTTGGGGTGGAATGTCCTATAAATATCAATTAAGTCCATCTTGTTTAATGTATCATTTAAAGCTTGTGTTTCCTTATTTATTTTCATTTTGGATGATCTGTCCATTGGTGAAACTGGGGTGTTAAAGTCCCCTACTATGATTGTGTTACTGTCGATTTCCCCTTTTACGGCTGTTAGTATTTGCCTTATGTATTGAGGTGCTCCTATGTTGGGTGCATAAATATTTACAATTGTTATACCTTCTTCCTGGATCGATCCCTTGATCATTATATAGTGTCCTTCTTTGTCTCTTGTAATAGTCTTTATTTTAATGTCTATTTTCTCTGATATGAGAATTGCTACTCCAGCTTTCTTTTGATTTCCATTTGCATGGAAAATCTTTTTCCATCCCCTCACTTTCAGTCTGTATGTGTCCCTAGGTCTGAAGTGGGTCTCTTGTAGACAGCATATATATGGGTCTTGTTTTTGTATCCATTCAGCCAGTCTGTGTCTTTTGGTGGGAGCATTTAATCCATTTACATTCAAGGTAATTATCGATATGTATGTTCCTATTCCCATTTTCCTAAATGTTTCGGGTTTGTTATTGTAGGTGTTTTCCTTCTCTTGTGTTTCTTGCCTAGAGAAGTTCCTTTAGCATTTGCTGTAAAGCTGGTTTGGTGGTGCTGAACTCTCTCAGCTTTTGCTTGTCTGTAAAGGTTTTAATTTCTCCATCACATCTGAATGAGATCCTTGCTGGGTAGAGTAATCTTGGTTGTAGGTTTTTCTCCTTCATCAGTTTAAGTATATCCTGCCACTCCCTTCTGGCCTGCAGAGTTTCTGCTGAAAGATCAGATGTTAACCTTATGTGGATTCCCTTGTGTTTTATTTGTTGTTTTTCCCTTGCTGCTTTTAATATGTTTTCTTTATATTTAATTTTTGACAGTTTGATTAATATGTGTCTTGGCGTGTTTCTCCTTGGATTTATCCTGTATGGGACCCTCTGTGCTTCCAGGACTTGATTAACTATTTCCTTTCCCATATTAGGGAAGTTTTCAACTATAATCTCTTCAAATATTTTCTCAGTCCCCTTCTTTTTCTCTTCTTCTTCTGGGACCCCTATAATTCGAATGTTGGTGTGTTTAATGTTGTCCCAGAGGTCTCTAAGACTGTCCTCAGTTCTTTTCATTCTTTATTCTTTATTCTGCTCTGCAGTAGTTATTTCCACTATTTTACCTTCCAGGTCACTTCTCCGTTCTTCTGTCTCAGTTATTCTGCTATTGATCTCGTCTAGAGTATTTTTAATTTCATTTCTTGTGTTTTTCATCATTGCTTTGTTCCTCCTTAGTTCTTCTACGTCCTTGTTAAATGTTTTTGCATTTTGTCTATTCTATTTCCAAGATTTTGGATCATCTTTACTATCATTATTCTGAATTTTTTTTGAGGTAGACTGCCTATTTCCTCTTCATTTGTTAGGTCTGGTGTGTTTTGACCCTGCTCCTTCATCTGCTGTGTGTTTTTCTGTCTTCTCATTTTGCTTATCTTACTGTGTTTGGGGTCTCCTTTTCACAGGCTGCAGGTTCGTTCCCGTTGTTTTTGGTATCTGTCCCCAGTGGCTAAGGTTGGTTCAGTGGGTTGTGTAGGCTTCCTGGTGCAGGGGACTAGTGCCTGTGTTCTGGTGGATGATGCTGGATCTTATCTTTCTGGTGGGCACATCCACGTCTGGTGGTGTGTTTTGGTGTGTCTGTGGCCTTATTATGATTTTAGGCAGCCTCTCTGCTAATGGATGGGGCTGTGTTCCTGTCTTACTAGTTGTTTGGCCTAGGGTGTCCAGCACTGTAGCTTGCTGGTCGTTGAGTGAAGCTGGGTCTTGAGGTTGAGATGGAGATCTCCGAGATTTTCGCCATTTGGTATTACGTGGAGCTGGGAGGTCTCTTATGGACCAGTGTCCTGAAGTTGGCTCTCCCACCTCAGAGGCACAGCCCTGATGCCTGGCTGGAGCACCAAGAGCCTTTCATCCACGTGGCTCAGAATAAAAGGGAGAAAAAATAGAAAGAAAGAAAGAAAGAGGATAAAATAAAATAGAGCTATTATAATAAAAAATAAGAAAAAAATTATTAAGAAAAAATTTTTTAAAATTTTTTACAATCAATTTATTATTTTTTTATAATAAAAAATAAGAAAAAAATTATTAAGTAACAAATTTATTAAGAAATTTTTTTTTAATTTTTTAAAATAAAAAATATGAAAAAACTTATTATGAAAATTTTTTTTTAATTTTTAAAAATAGAAAATAAGGAAAACATTATTAAGAAAATAGTTATTAAGAAAAAAAATTTTTTTTAATTCCAAAAAAAAAAAAAAAACCCCGACGGACCGAACCCTAGGACAAATGGTGCAAGCAAAGCTATACAGACAAAATCTCACCCAGAAGCATACACATATACACTCACAAAAAATGGAAAAGGGGAAAAATTAATATATCCTGCTCCCAAAGTCCACCTCCTGAATTTGAGATGATTCGTTGTCTATTCATGTATTCCACAGATGCAGGTACATCAAGTTGTTTGTGGAGATTTAATCCGCTGCTTCTGAGGCTGCTGGGAGAAATTTCCCTTTCTCTTCTTTGTTCGCACAGCTCTTAGGGTTCAGCTTTAGATTTGGACCGGCCTCTGTGTGTAGGTTGCCTGAGGGCATCTGTTCCTCGCCCAGACAAAACGGGGTTAAAGGAGCATCTGCTTCGGGGGTTCTGGCTCACTCAGGCGTGGGGGAGGGAAGGGTACGTATTCGGGGCGAGCCTGCGGCGGCAGAGGCTGGCGTGATGTTGCAGCAGCCTGAGGCGTGCCGTGCGTTCTCCCAGGGAAGTTGTCCCTGGATCACGGGACCCTGGCAGTGGCGGGCTGCACAGGCTCCTGGGAGGGGTGGTGTGGATAGTGACCTGTGCTCGCACACAGCCTTCTTGGTGGGGGCAGCAGCAACCTTAGCGTCTCATGCCCGTCTCTGGGGTCTGCGCTGATAGCCGCTGCTCGCGCCCGTCTCTGGAGCTCATTTAGGCGGTGCTCTGAATCCCCTCTCCTTGCGCACCGTGAAACAAAGAGGCAAGAAAAAGTCTCTTGCCTCTTCGGCAGCTGCAGACTTTTTCCTGGACTCTCTCCCGGCTAGCTGTGGTGCACTAACCCCTTCAGGCTGTGTTCACGCCGCCAACCCCAGTCCTCTCCCTGTGATCCGACCAAAGCCCAAGCCTCAGCTCCCAGACCCCGCCCGCCCCGGCGGGTGAGCAGACAAACCTCTCAGGCTGGTGAGTGCTGCTCGGCGCTAACCCTCTGTGCGGGAATCTCTCCACTTTGCCCTCTGCACCACTGTGGCTGCGCTCTCCTCCGTGGTTCCGAAGCTTCCCCCCTCTGCCATCCACAGTCTCTGCCCGCGAAGGGGCTTCCTAGTGTGTGGAAACCTTTTCTCCTTCACAGCTCCCTCCCACTGGTGCAGGTCCCTTCCCTATTCTTTTGTCTCTGTTATTTCTTTTTTCTTTTGCCCTACCCAAGTACGTGGGGAGTTTCTTGCCTTTTGGGAGGTCTGACGTCTTCTGCTAGCATTCAGTGGGTGTTCTGTAGGAGCAGTTCCACGTGTAGATGTATTTCTAATATATCTGTGGGAAGGAAGGTGATCTCCGTGTCTTACTCTTCCGCCATCTTGCCCAGACCCCTTGCATTCTTTATTTATTTATTTATTTTTGGCTGTGTTGGGTCTTCGTTTCTGTGCGAGGGTTTTCTCTAGTTGCGGCGAGTGGGGGCCACTCTTCATTGCGGTGCACAGACCTCTCACTATCGCGGCCTCTCTTGTTGCGGAGCACAGGCTCCAGACGCGCAAGCTCAGTAGTTGTGGCTCATGGGCCAAGTTGCTCCACGGCATGTGGGGTCTTCCCAGACCAGGGCTCGAACCCATGTCCCCTGCATTGGCAGGCAGATTCTCAACCACTGCGCCACCAGGGAAGCCCAATTTACATTCTTAAGACGCTGAAATTTTGGAGCTGGAAGTGACTTTGAATAATCTAGTTCAATAATTTTATTTTACAGTTTAGAGAACTGAGGCCCAGGAAGACATCATTTAACACCAACTGATAACCTCTCCTACACCAAAATAAAAGTAATTTACTTCCCCTAAAAGATAGAAATCTCTGAGAGTTTTTAAAAAGTGATTTTTAAACATTTTTAACTCCATGAGGTGTCCCAGTTTTGAGGCAGGATGTCTATTGATTTTCAAGGTTGCTATCAAAATGCAGATACCTCTAGGAGACATACAGGTTTATACATTTTAAGCTAAGCTACTTGATAGCTGAGATCTTTAAAACTGAGCACAATCTAGAAGCTTACAGTTTGAAAGGCAGAAAATAGGGGTGGGTTAAGGAGGTGTGCTGACAAGTGAGCTGGGGGAGAGCCAAAAAAGCTTTGCCTACTAGTTGGTTTTGATTAAGGTCAGTCCTAATATGTAGGGAGATGCTGACTAAAGAAAAAGTGGTCCAGTTGTTGAAACTGCAGAAGAGAACCTGCTTTGTGTTAAACAGGAAGTGACAAAAATAACTACATTTTCAACACAAGCAGCAGATTTAAATGGTAGGCAATACATTTTTTTATCTATCAATTAGATTACAAACTAGAAAGCCATGGATAACAGGGATGCCTCTGTGTGTCACTTCAGGGGACTGTTTAAAAATAGAAGACTGCAGGAAAACAGGAGAAGCATAATCAATACTGTGATTAATGGCAGTAATTTCACACAAACATCTGAACAATTAAATATGCTCTTTAGAAGGTGTTTCGCCTCGTGACTAGTGAAGGAATGAATGAGTTTCAAATCGAACATCACTGTCAGTATATTGGATAATTCACAGCCACAAACAAATTCAAGTTGGAACATTTCCATCTGTCAAATATATTAAAGGTCTTTATTTAGAAGGAAATATACTCTGGATTGCCTCTTCAATCCTTGTTCATTAAATTAATTATATAATGACAATTATATATATACATACACAATACTACATCCCCAAACTTGAGCTAGGAATTATAGAAAATGATAGGACTCGGTCACATTCCCAGGAAAGGAAAGATTTCTGTTGGCTAAGCAAAGAATATTCTCAGGAAAGAATTAGCCAGAAATGTCAAACGGCTGTGTTCCCAAACCATAGCCAAACATCAAAAATATTTGAAGTGTTTGTTAAATTTAACTCAGCAAGGCTGAGATGGAACTCAGCAATCAGTATGGCCACTTAATGCATTAAAAGTTCTTGATAATTAGCCATCTTTGAGAAACACTGCAGTATTAAATTAAAGGAAGTATGATATAAAATCAACATCTAAAATATATGATCCAAGAGATGGAACTCATAGCTCCAAAATGAACTATTATATTAACACCTTATTCACATTATCATATAAATGTTTGTTTTTTTAATGAAACCTTGTCATCTTAATAATCCTGTCATTTCAATCACCTTTAGAATCCTGGAATAGAAAAGGACTAGTAAAACAATGATTTTAATAGATAGAAAACAAAAACGTTAAGGATATGATTTCCTTGGTTCTCAAAATTTAGTTAGTGATTCATTGGACTCCTATCCAGTTCTATTCACCACATTATACTAGCCCTCTTGGTGAAAGTGATACTATTAGTTAAAATATTTTAGGGGCTTTGCATCTAGTTTAAATGCTTGGATATCAGCTGACTATGTTACATCTCATACCTTTTGGGAAAAAAAAAAATATGTTCTTACATCTAAAGTGTTATGATATTTTATAGCCTGGAAACTCAAACCATGAGCAATGCTATCAGTTAAATAGATCATGATTTTGGTTATGAGAAAGCATTGTTGTGAAAAGAGACTACTCTGTTTCTAAAAACTGAAACAATGAAGAAAATCCACTGGCAAATTGGTTACTGTGATTCCAGTCTTGTCCCCTTCAACTGCCAGATCATCCAGTAAAACTATTACCCACTATCTCTGCAGCAGTATAGACAGTTATTTCTGACTATCTCTCCTCCTGTGCAAAGTGAATATTTATCACTTCAAGAATTTCTTTTCCCTGCTTTCCTTCAGAGCCACCTGAATTGAACTCTTGCACTGCAACAGTCCTCTTCGGTTGGTGTCAGCATATCAAATAACCAGTAAAACAGACTGGAAATGTTTCCTCCTCAGGCTATTGCTGTGCCTTGAGGAAGGCGTGATCTTGCAGGAGGTGCAGGTAATTGGGAATGTGTATTATCTTTTCATGCAACTTGTGCAATCAGGACCTGCTTCGGCCTCATCCAGTATATACCACTTCCACTTGATATTGGAGTCCTACTGGCATGCTTAACTTTCATTCAGTTCACAGAAAATGCCAGAATCTCGTGGTTGGTGATTCAATATCTAATAGGGCATAGTAGCAAGTCAAGAATTATTTTTCAAAATAAGAATAGTTACTTGACGTAAAGTGCATGATTCTCATTCCAGAGCTTTGAAGATTTCTCCTATTATGGGTTGTTGTATGTTGAATATGCTAAACACACTTTGAGCATAAGTAAATACACTGAGTAATGATAGCCAGAAAGCAAATCCTTTAAACTATGGACACATACCTCTTTCTCTGAGTCCACTCAAATCAAGCAGTCTTAGATTATTGAATAAATGAGTTGAAGAGCATATCCAAAATGGTACATGCAACTCTTTCTTGATAGTAGTGTCTATAAGGAAAACAACTTATTAATAATTTTTAATTATTACTTTATATTATTAATTCAGGGACTATTCTAGCTTGCCCTAAATAATTAGACACGTAGAAATTTCTTTGGATTGACCAAACCTCCTTCTTACATTTATTTTCCATATGTTGACCTGAATGCATCTGCTTCTCCTAGCTCATCCTATTCAGATTCTATCATCAGCATGCTGTCATCAGTGTAGATGGCAGACAAGAATTCTATGTAAGGGTAAGAATGATTTATTTCATTTCAAACTAAATTATAACACAGATTTGACATAACATGGTACAATATGGCAAAGGTGTACTGCTATCATTGGCAAGTGAGAAAACTCAATAAGATATTCTGTACTAATTGGAATAAATTTAAAAAAAAATAATTTGTCAGATCAAGCCAAGTGACAGAGAATGAACAATTTATTCCAGTAAGGAGATCACATCTGAGATACTCATGACAATTTAAATCACCATCTGATTATCACTATGATGATCCATCATCATTCTCCAAAACCCATTCATATTCTTAACTGGCTAAAGTGGGGAGTTAAATGGTGATGTAGTAGCAATAACAATCTTTGAATTTTTAAAACCTTTTATGATGACCCTTTTTGTGTGCATTATTCCAGGGAAGTAGTTTTAAGTTTTGTATGAAGAAGGAGACCTGGGAGATTTCTTTGGGTGCTACTTATTGCTATCACTCTTCACTTAGATGAATACTGAAGGTAAAGACTCTACAAGATGCTAAATGTAATATTCCCAACTCATTAGGGAGATAACCCTAGCACTTGTTAGGATTTTGTTGGGGCTGCCTTGAATCAAAAACTCTCTCCATAAAATACCTGCCTAGAAGACCAGAGTAGCTATTTAGGTTCTTAGGAATTAGAGTTAGTGCAAAGTCTGTGTTAAAATATCTCTAGAAATGAGATGGGGGAGTCAAGATGGTAGAGGAGTAGGAGAATGTAGAGTTCACCTTTCCCCTCAAAGGAATCAAGAATACATATACAAATGGAACAGTTCTCACAGGGAACTCGCTGAACACTAGCAGAGGACCTTGGACACCTAAAAGGACAAGAAAAATCACCACATAACCAGGTAGGACAAAAGAAAGAAGAAGGAAAAAGGAAGAGGAGAGGATGTGGGTTGAGACTTGCACCCCTGGGGGTAACTGAAGGAGAAGAACAGTTCCCACATCCAGGGAAGCCCCTCACCAGTGAGGAGATCATCTGGAACAGAAGGGGAGCTTCAGGGGCTCGGAGGAGAGCACAGCAACCAGTTTGCAGCAGACAGGACAAAGTGAGAACTACACAGAAGGTCCGAGCCACAGCCCTGTGTGTCCCAGCCTGAGACATGTGTCTGCTGGTGTGGACTGGGGCTGGGTGGTGGAACATGGGGTTTGGAGAGCAGACCTGGAGAGAAGACTGCTGTTGGCTGTGAGGAGACAGCCTGAGGGGAACAGAAGCGAGGAGCTATGCAAGCAGGAATGCTCCTGGAGGAAGCCCAGACCACCAGAGAAGTGAAGCACCATTGTTGAGTGACGTGTAAAGGGCGGGGCCGCCATTGCAGCCTCTCTCCCCACACACCAGCCCCTGCCTCCCCAGGCACTAGGAAAGGCTCCTGCCAGGGCTGGCTGTCTCACACTGGCAGCCACCAGCTCCCGAGTGAGACCTGTCCCCACTGGGATGGGCTCATGTGCTCTGGGGCAGTCTTGGGGGCAGACACTTGTGGGTGGAGCTAAAACCACAGCTGAGCCCCAGAGTCCATGAAAGGAAGAAGAGCTGAAATCTCTCCTCACAGCTGGAATCACAGCCCCACAACTGGCTTTGTAAATTCAATGCCTGCAGAATATCTGAATGGGCAACAAGTGCCGCCGTAGTCAAGACAGGTATAAGCTTTAGCAGCTGTGGACTTTATGGACACATACACACAGGTGATGGGCCAGACGAGAGTCTGAGCTGCCCCATAGTGTCTGCAGTGTGTCCAGATCCATGATTACTGCAATTGTAGAACCTGACTTCAGCAGATCTATGCTGGTGGCCTGGTGAAAACAACGCCTGAGAGACACTAAGGCCAATTGCTGTCAAACCCATGGTTAAGGTGGGACCGAGAGCAGTGCCAACAACAGAGTAACCTGTGAGCTCACACAATGGGTGAAATGTGACACAACAGAGCATGCTCACAGGTGAACAGCTCCAAAGGAGGAATATTCATTGGCTTCTCTCCTAGTGGGAGTGCTCCAATCCTGCCTACCTCACACCACAGATCAGAAACTCAGCTAAGAAACAGATCTGGGAGCCTCTATTCCAACAACTAGGGAGCAGACCCTGCCTCTGACAAGGCAGTGACAACCACAGAGCAAAGGGGAGGCCCTGCTTAATATCCAGGGCAGGGTCTGGTCACCACAACATCACTCACACCTCCCATAAAGGGGATAACAGCTAGCATACACTGAGGACAGAGGTGGCAGACATCTATACTAAAAACAGCCCTTATACCAAAAAAAAAATATATATATATATATATATTCTCTATGTAGCCCATGCAGGCTACATAGAGATATTTCCACATAAAAATAACCCTCCAAGACAGTCTGAAAGTCTGGGGTCAGAAGGAGAAACCCCCAGAGCATTTAGCCTTGAAAGTCAGCAGGACTTTGGGCAGGAGTTCCAGAGGGCTGAAGGAAACACAGACTCAATTCTTGGAATGTGCACACAAGACCTCACATGCACTGGGACATAGCACAAAGAAGTACATCCATAAGAACCTGGGCTAGACCCAACTAGGGGTCTTGGAGTGTCTCCTGGGTAGGCAGGGGTTGGCTCTAGCTCACTGTGGGGGCAAGGACACAGATAGCAGAAGCCCCAGGGAATATGGATCAAAGTGAGCTCTCCCAGAGGTCCCCATTTCAGCACCAAGACCCAGTCCCACCAAACAGCCTGCAAGCTCCAGTGCTGGAATGTCTCTGGCCAAACAACCAACAAGACAGGAACAAAACCCCATCCATTTGCAAACAGGATACCTAAAGTCATACTAAGCTCACAGACACTCCAAAACACACCACTTGACATGGGCCTCCCCACCAGAGGGACAAGACACAGTTCCACCCAACAGAGGGCAGGCATCAGCCCCCTCTGCCAGGAAGCCTGCACAAGCCCCTGGACCAAACTCACCCACGAGGGGCAGACACCAGAGCAAGAGGAACTATGATTCTATCAGCCTGTGGAAAGGAGACCACTAACACAGTAAGTTAGACAAAATGAGATGACAGAGAAATATGTTGCAGATAAAGGAGCAAGATAAAAACGTCCAAGAACAACAAAATGAAGAGGAGATATGCAATCTACCTGAAAAACAATTCAGAGTGATGATAACAAAGATGACCCAAAATCTCAGAAAAAGAATGGAGGCATAGACCAAGAAGATACAAGAAAATCTCCTCCACAAGGAACTAAAAGATGTAAGAACGAACAAATAGCAATGAGCACCACAGTAACTGAAAGGAAAAATACACTAGAAGGACAGTAGAAAAATAACTGAAGCAGAAGAATGAATAAGTGAGTTGGAAGCCAGAGTAGTGGAAATCACTGTTACATAATAGAATAAAGAAAAAAGAATGAAAAGAAATGAGGACAGTCTCAAAGACCACTGGGACAACATTAAATGAACCAACATTTGCATAATAGAGGTCTCAGGAGGAGAAGGGAGAGAGAAAAGCCCTGAGAAAATATTTGAAGAGATAATAGCTGAAAACTTCCCTAACTTGGGAAAGGAAACAGTCACCCAAATCCAGGAAATGCAGAGAGTCCCATATAGGATTAACCCAAGGAGGAACATGCCAAGACATATAGTAATCAAATTGACAAAAATTAAAGATAAAGAGAAAATATTAAAAGCAACACGGGAAAAGAAACAAATAACATACAAGGAAATCCCTAAGTTGATCAGCTGATTTTTCAGCAGAAACTCTGCAGGCCAGAGGGAAGGGAGTGTCATGATATATTTAAAGCAATGAAAGGAAAAAACATATGATCAAGAATACTCTATCCAACAAAGCTTTCATTCAGATTTGATGGAGAAATCAAAAGCTTTACAGACAAGCAAAAGCTAAGAGAATTCAACACCACCAAACCAGCTTTACAACAAATGATAAAGGAAATTCTCTAGGTAGGGGGAAAAAAAAGAGGCCGCAACTACAAAAAAAGAAAATCACAAATGGGAAAGCTCACTGGTAAAGGCAAACATACAGTCAAACTAGGAAATCATCCCCACACAAATGTGATATCAAAACCAGCAACCATGAGAAGAAGAGGTTACAAATGCAGGAAATGGGAACTGCCTTTGAAATTAAGAGATCAACAACTTAAAACAACTTATATATATATAGAATGCTATATCAAATGTCATAGGAAATGCAAACAAAAAACCTGCAATAGATATACACACAAAAAAGAAAAAGCAACAAAAACACAACATTAAAAATGGTCATCAAACCACAAGACAAGAGGACAAAAGAGAAAGGGAAGAAAAAAGACCTACAAAGACAAACCCAAAACAATTAAGAAAATGGTAATAGAAACATACATATTGATAATAACCTTGAATGTACAAAAGTCAAAGACTTGATGATTGGATACAAAATCAAGACGCATATATGCTTTTTACAAGAGACCCACTTCAGACCTAGGGACACATACAGACTGAAAATGAGGGGATGAAAAAAGATATTCCATGCAAATGGAAATCAAAAGAAAGCTAGACTAGCAATACTCATATCAGACAAAATAGACTTTAAAATAAAGACTGTTACAAGAGACAAGGAAGGACACTACATAATGATCAAGGGATAAATCCAAGAAGATATAACAACTGTAAATATTTATGCACCCAACATAGGAACACCACAATAAATAAGGCAAGTGCTAACAGCCATAAAAGGGGAAATTGACAGTAACACAATAATTGTGGGGGACTTTAACACTCCACTTACACCAATGGATAGATCATCCAGACAGAAAAGTAATAAGGAAACACAAGCCTTAAATGACATATTAGACCAGATAGACTTAAATGATAACAGGACATACCATCTGAAAGCAGCAGAAAACACTTTCTTCTCAAGTGCACATGGAACATTTTCCAGGATAGATCACATCTTGGCTCACAGATCAATCCTCGGTAAATTTAAGAAAATTTAAATTATATCAAACATCTTTTCTTTATTTTTTTTAGACATTTTAACAATTTTTTATTCTAATACAACTCTTACTACACCTCTACAATGTTCAAAATAATGTTACATCCTTTCTTACATGATTCTCATTGTAAAATGTGACTGTTGCCTTATCATTAAATTTAGACTTAATGAAAACTCAGATACATTAGACTTTCTGAGTTCCTACCAACTGTGATATAATTGTACATGAATAATTTGTTCAATATATCAGTTATGAGACATAAGATTCAGCATTTTATGAAATTCTACAGGTGTTTCTGTTATATAGACAGACAGTTTAAGTACCTTTATGTAGGCTGAAAGTAACACAAAACCAGAGTTGATAAATTGAAACCATATCAAACATCTTTTTTGACCTCAACACTATGAGAGGAGAAATCAATTAGAGGAAAAAAATCGGTAAAAATCACAGATTACAGACACACATGGAGACTCAACAATATGTTACTAAAGAACCAATGGGTCACTGAAGAAATCAAAGAGGAAAGCAAAAAATACCTAGAGACTTATGAAAATGAAAACATGATGATCCAAAACCTATGGGATGTAGCAAAAGCAGTTCTAAGAGGGAAGTTTATAGCTATAAAAGCCTACCTCAAGAAACAAGAAAAATCTCAAATAAACCACCTAACCTTACACCTAAAGCAACTAGAGAAAGAAGAACAAATAAAATCCAAAGTTAGTAGAAGGAAAGAAATCATAAAAATAAGAGCAGAAATTAATGAAATACAGATGAAGAAAACAATAGCGAAGATCAATGAAACTAAAAGTTGGTTCTTTGGGAAGATAAACTAAATTAATAAACATTTAGCCAGACTCAACAAGAAAAAGAAGGAGAGGACTCAAATCAGTAAAATTAGAAATGAAAAAGGAGCAGTTACACCTGAAACCACAGAAATACAAAGGATCATGAGACTACTACAAGCAACTATATACCAATGAAATGGACAGCTTCGAGGAAATGGACAAATCCTTAGAAAGGCACAACCTCCCAAGACTGAACCAGGAAGAAATAGAAAATATGAACAGACTAATCACAAGTACTGAAACTGAAACTGTGATTAAAAATATTCCAATAAACAAAAGTCCAGGACCAGATGGCTTCACAGGTGAATCCTATCAAACATTTAGAGAAGAGCTAACACTTACCTTCTCAAACTCTTCCAAAAAATTGCAGAGAAAGGAACACTCCCAAGCTCATTCTATGAGGCCACCATCACCCTGCTGCCAAAATCAGACAAAGATAGCCCAATAAAAGAAAATTACAGGCCAATATCACTGATGAACATAGACACAAAAATACTCATCAAAATACTAGCAAACCAAATCCAACAACACGTTAAAAAGATCATACACCATGATCAAGCAAGATTTATTCCAGGGATTCAAGAAGTTTTCAATATTTGCAAATCAATCAGTGTGATACACCACATGAACAAACTGAGGAATAAAAAGCATATGATCATCTCAATAGATAGAGAAAAAGTTTTTGACAAAATTCAACACCCATTTATGATAAAAACTCTCCAGAACGTGGGCATAGAGGGAACCTACCAGAACTTAATAAAGGCCATATATGACAAACCCACAGCAAACATCATTCTCAAGGTGAAAAACTGAAAGCATTTCCTCTAAGATCGGTAACAAGGATGTCCACTCTTGCCACTTTTATTCAACACAGTTTTGGAAGTCCTAGCCATGGCAATCAGAGGAGAAAAGTAAATAAAAGGAATACAAACTGGCAAATAAGAAGTACCAGAAATGCTACCAGAACACTACCGGGCTCATCCATGAATTTGGTAAACTTGCAGATTACAAAATTAAGTCACAGAAACCTCTTGCATTCATATACACTAGTGATGAAAAATCTGAAAGAGAAATTAAGGAAACACTCCCATTTACCATTGCAACAAAAAGAATAAAATACCTGGGAATAAACCTACCTAGGGAGACAAAAGACCTGTATGCAGAAAACTATAAGATATTGTTGAAAGAAATCAAGTATGACACAAACAGAGGGAGAGATATACCATTTTCTTGGTTTGGAAGAATCAATATTGTCAAAATGACTATACTACCCAAAGCAATCTACGCATTCAATGCAATCTCTATCAAATTACCAATGTCATTTTTCACAGAATTTGAACAACAACAACAAAAAATTCACACTTCGTATGGAAAAACAAAAGACCCCAAGTAGCCAAAGCAATCCTGAGAAAGAAAAATGGAGCTGGAGGAATCAGACTCCCTCACTTCAGACTATACTGCAAAGCTACAGTAATCAAGACAGTATGGTACTGGCACCAAAACAGAAATATAGATCAATGGAACAGGATAGAAAGCCCAGAGAGGAACCCATGCACCTATGGTCACCTAATCTATGACAAAGGAGGCAAGAATATACAGTGGAGAAAAGACAGTCTCTTCAATAAGTGGTGCTGCAAAAACTGGACAGCTACATGTAAAAGAATGAAATTAGAACACTACCTAACATCAGACACAAAAATAAACTCAAAATGAATTAAAGATCTAAATGTAAAGCCAGATACTATAAAACTCTTAGAGGAAAACATAGGCAGAACACTCTCTGACATAAATCACAGCAAGACCTTTTCTGATCCACCTTCTAGAGTAATGAAAATAAAAAAGAAAATAAACAAATGTGATCTAATTAAACTTAAAAGCTTTTGCACAGCAAAGGAAACCATAAGCAAGACTAAAAGACAACTCACAGAATGGGAGAAAATATTTGCAAGTGAAGTGGCTGACAAGGGATTAATCTCCAAAATATAGAAACAGCTCATTCAGCTCAATATGAAAAAAAATAAACAATCCAAACTAAAATGGGCAGAAGATATAAATAGACAGTTCTCCAAAGAAGACATATAAATGGCCAGAAAGCACATGAAAACATGCTCAACATCACTAATTATTAGAGAAATGCAAATCAAAACTATAATGAGGTATCACCTCACACTGGTCAGATTGGCCATCATCAAAAAATCTACAAACAATAAATGCTGGAGAGGGTGTGGAGAAAAGAGAACCTTCCTACATTGTTGGTGGGAATATAAATTGGTACAGCCATTATGGAGAACAGTATGGAGGTTCCGTAAAAATCTAAAAATAGAACTACCATATGACCCAGCAATCCCAGTCCTGGGGATATATGTGGAGAAAACGATAATTAGAAAAGATACTTGCACCACAATATTCATTGCAGCTCTATTTACATTAACCAGGACATGGAAGCACCCTAAATGTCCATTGACAGAGGATGGATAAAGAAGATGTGGTACATATATACTATGGAATATTAGCCATAAAAAAGAATGAATAATGTCCTTTGCAGCAACATGGATGGATGTAGAGATTGTTATACTGAGTGAAATATGTCAGACAGAGAAAGACAAATACCATATGATATCACTTATATGTGGAATCTAAAAAATGTCACAAATGAACTTATTTACTGAACAGAAATAGAGTCACAGATGTAGAAAACAAACTGACGTTTGCAGAGAGGGAAGGAGGGGAAGGGATAATTTGGGAGATTGGGATTTACATATACTATATATAAATTAGATAACTAATAAAAGGACCTACTGTAAAACACAGGGAACTCTTTTCAGTACTCTTTAATGACATATATGGGAAGAGAATCTAAAAAAGAGTGGATATATGTATATGTATAACTGAGTCACTTTGCTGTACAGCAGAAACTAATGCAACATTTTAAATTCACTATATTCAAATAAAAATTTTGTTAAAAATCTCTAAAAAGTGTGGCTAATTACCTTACCTTAGAACATAATTACCCTGGCAATGGCCACAAATACTTTCAGGGAAGATTAGAGGAAAAATTCACTGCCACAACTGTGATAATATTGAAAGGTCTTCCTCAGATGTAACTAGATGCTTCTTTTTTATTTCAGTGGATTCTGAGTCTATGAACTGATTCAGGTCTGAGATCTGATTCAGGTCAACTGACAAAGCTCTAACTCTCTTATGAGCTGGCTTGAGTCAAACCTCTGTTCACTAGATTTATTATTTTTATCAGTTCTGCAATTTAGATAGAACCTTGTGGGATTCTCTTCTATTTTGGTCTCAGGGGCTTTAATAATTTAGTAGTTACTCCCAAAGATCCACTAATTGTAATGGTAACCACACACTCTTTGCCTCTAGTGGTCAATTATTGTTACTTAGGCTCGTGCATTTTTGGAGTCTAACATTGAAATATTAATAGAATTCTCATTGAAATAGTAAGTCCTTTTCATATGTAGTTTCTCTCACTAGCATCCCTGTTAGCAGAGAAAAACTACTAACGTATTCTTTCAAAATAAATGATGCTTCTCTCTGCATCACATGGACTGCCTTCTGGGACCTCATCTGGGAATCTGGTTGGGTATAGTTGAATGAGTTACGTGTGATATATTCACTCCAACATTCCCTCTCACTAAGTTTCTGTATCCTTCTTCGTTATTATATCAAGGAATGTTTGGCATCTCATCTTCAATTTTTGTGAACCAATGTTGATTACAGTTTTGCAATATTCCCTGCTGTTTCACCTAGCTCATTTGCTGCAGAATCTCTAGTAATTAAAGCCTACTGGTAAATTTGGCCAATTAAGAAATATATTATTCCCTTTCTGGCCTAGTACCTTCAGAATCCTTCCTCCTACATATTTCCCAGAACATGGATGACATAAAGTAGCTAAATTTTGGTATGTAAGCTGTTTTCTCCAATATTTGACATTTTAATTAATTCCTCCTCAGGGCATGTTGGAATATGACTCTAGCTCTTATATCTGGAGACAATTAAATGAGTTAAGAATGAGGCAAGAATTTTATTAACTTCTCTCTTGCAAGATAACTCCATTGAAGAAGTTACCATGGGGTCTTCAAACAAAGCAGAAACAGTCTCATTAGTTTGGGGGAAAAGCGATACTTCAGCTCACAATTAATTGGAAATTTTAGAGTACTTTGAATCCTATAATTCCTCTCATTTTAATGACTGTAGTTCTATTCTTTCCCAACTCAAACCCTATATTTAATGTAAGAGACCTAATGAGACTGTGCATTAATGGACATTGTAATTTGGCAACACACTGGATCAAATGAAGTTTTTGTTTCAAGCTTGCTCAAACCTGATGCTGCAAAAGTTAAGAAATTCTTAGAAAGTCCTAAATTTTCAGTAAATGCCTAAGTCAATAAAATATTCATTTAATTTTTTTCTTTAAGTTCTCATGTGTTATTAAAAATAATGCCTGCAGCCCATAGTTTTTGATGTTCCCATGTCTTTCCTAAAGATATGTAGCAGTAGCAACCTTTAAAGCCTTCCTTCGATTGTACCTTATTCCAAGGAGTGAAGGTGATAATTTAATTGTCCTTTTTTGGCTCCTTTGTGCCATTAGCTATTAAATATAAACCACCTTTAAAATAGACAAATTTTCACCATTCATTGCCTAACCAGGACAGATCATTCCTATTCTTAGTCCTCCTACCCTCCTAAGCTTCTACTGCCCAAAAGCACTTCAGTTGGGAGTCTTAATTGCATGATCAAACAAACAACTCCAGAGAAATAGACAGCAATACAATAATAGTAATGGACTTTAATACACCACTTACATCAGTGTATAGATCATCCAGACCAGAAAAAATCAGTAAGGAAACATTGGCCTTAAACAACATGTTAGAACAGATGAATTTAACAGATATTTACAAAACATTCTATTCAAAAGCAACAGAATACACATTCTTCTCAAGTTCACAGGCAACATTTTCCAAGATAGATCATATGTTAGGCCACAAAACAAGTCTTAATAAATCTATGAGAATTGAAAT
The DNA here is from genome assembly GCF_009873245.2 of Balaenoptera musculus. Classification (NCBI taxonomy): domain Eukaryota; kingdom Metazoa; phylum Chordata; class Mammalia; order Artiodactyla; family Balaenopteridae; genus Balaenoptera; species Balaenoptera musculus. Next base: position 49,676,360 of record NC_045801.1, on the reverse strand, counting down.
CATATCACGCATTTTTTTCTGACCTCAAAGGTATGAAATTAGAAATTAATTACACTAACAAAGCTGAAAAATTCACAAATATCTGGAGATTTACAACATGCTACAGAATCATCAATGGATTTTAAAAAATTAAAAGAGAGATCAAAAAATACCTTGAGACAACTGGAAATATAGCATACCAAAATTTATAGGATGCAGCAAAAATAGTTGTAAGTGAGAAGTTCATAGTGATAAATGCTTACCTCAAGAAACAAGAAAAGTCTCAAATAAACAACATGACTTTATTACTCAAGGAAAAAGAAAAAAAAAAACTAACGGAGCCCAAAGTTTAAAAAAGAAGGAAATAACAAACATTAGAGTAGAAGTGAATGAAATGGAGACTAAAAAGACAATAGAAAAGATCAATGAAACTAAGAGCTGGTTCTTTGAAAAGATAAACAAAATTGGCAAACCTTTAATTAGGTTCACCAAGAAAAGAAGAGGACACAAATAAAGTCAGGAATGAAAGAGAAGATTTTACAACTGATACCACATAAATAAATACAAATGACCAAAAGAAACTGGTATGAACAGTTATACATCAACAACTTGGAGAATCTAAAAGAAATGGATAAACTCCTAAAAACACAGTCTACAAAGACTGAATCATAATGAAGTAGAAAATCTGAACAGACCGATTGTAAGCAAGAAGATTGAATCAGTAATAAAAAAACCTCCCAACAAAGAAAAGTCCAGGACCAAACAGTTTCATGGGAGGATTCTAGCAAACATTCAAAGAAGAATTAATACCAATTCTCACACCCTTCAAAAAAAAAGAACAGAAGAGGAAGGAAGTCCTTCCAAACACATTTTATGAGGTCAGCATTACCCTGATAACAAAACCAAACAAGGATGCCACAAAAAAAGAAAACTACAGGCTAATATCCCAGATGAACATAAATGCACAAATCCTCAACAAAATATTAGCAAGCTGAACTCAGTAATATATTAAAAAAAGATCATACACAATGATCAAGTGGGATTTATTCCAGGGATGCAAAGGTAGTTCAACATCCACAATTCAGTCAATGTGATACACCATGTTAACAAAAATGAAGGATACAAATCATAAGATGACTTCAATAGATATAGAAAAATGCATCTGACAAAATTCAACAGTGATCTATGATAAAAACTCTTAACAAAGCAGGTATAGAGGGAATATACCTCAACATAATAAAGGCTATATATGACAAGCCCACAGCGAATGTCATTCTCAGTGGTGAAAAGTTGAAAGCTTTTCCTCTTAGATCAGGAAAAAGATAAGGATGGTGCACTCTCACAACTTTTATTCAACAAAGTATGGGAAGGCATAGCCAGAGCAATTAGGGGAAAATACAGTATAAAGAAAGAAAGGAAGAAAGAGAGAGAGAAAGGAAAAAGAAGGAGGAAGGAAGGAAAGAAGGAAGGAAGGAAGGAAGGAAGGAAGGGAAGGGAAGGAGGAAGGAAGGAAGAAAAGGCTTCCAAATCAGAAAGGAAGTAGTAAAACTGTCACTATTTGCAGATGGCATGATACTGTATATAGAAAATCCTAAAGACTCCATCAAAAGACTTAAAACTTATATACAAATTCAGTCAAGTTGCATGGTACAAAATTAATATGCAAAAATCTATTGTGTTTCTTTACACTAATAATGAACTATCAGAAAGTGTTTAAGAAAATTCTATTTACAAATGCATCAAAAATAATAAAATACCTACGAATAAATTTAAACAAGATGGTTAAAGATTTGCACACTAAAAGCCATAAAACATTGTTGTTGAAAGAAATTGAAGATGGTACAAGTAAATAAATATTCTGTGCTCATGGATTGGAAGGATTAATATTGTTAAAATAACCATACTACCTAAAGCAATATATGAATTCAATGAAATCCCTATTAGAGATTTTTACAGAAATAGAACAAACAATCCCACAATTAGTGTGGAACTGCAAAGGCCCCCAAATAGCTAAAACAATCTTGAGAAAAAAGAACAAAGCTGGAGGCCTCATGTTTCTGGATTTCAAACTATATTACAAAGCTATAATAATCAAAAACACTTATGATATGACATAAAAACAGACACGTAGGTCAATGGAACAGAATGGATCCACGAAATAAATCCACGTGTGTATGGTCAATTAATATGACAAAGAGTATACAATGGGGGAAAGGCAGTCTTTTCAATAAATGGTGTTGGGAAAATTAGACAGCTGCTCGCTAAAGAATGAAATGCAACCACTATCTTACACTGTACACAAAAATTACCTCAATGAATTAAAAACTTGAATGTAAGATCTGAAGCCATAAAATTTCTAGAAGAAAGCAGAGGTGGTCAACTTCTTGACATAGGTCTCGGTGATGAATTTTGGAATTCGATACCAAAAGAAAAAACAACGAAAGCAAAAGTAAGAAAGTGGGACTATATCAAACTAAAAGGCTTCTGCACAGGAAAGAAAACCATCAGAAAGATGAAAAGACAATCTATTGAATGAGAGAAAGTGATTTCAAATGATATATTTGATATCAGGCTAATATCCAAAATATACAAAGAATTCAAATGACTCAATAGCAAAAAAAGAAAAAAGTCCAATTAAAAAAATGGCAGATCTGAATAGATGTTTTTCCAAAGAAGACATAAGAATGGCCAACAGACATATGAAACAATGCTTAACATCATTAATATCAGGGAAATGCAAATCAAAATCACAGTGCAATATCACCTCACACCTGTTAGAATAGCTTTATCAAGGAGACAAGAAATCACAAGTGCTGGCAAGGATTTGGAGAAAAGAGAGCCCTCTCGTGCATTGTTGGTTGGAATGTAAATTGGTGCAAATACCATGGAAAACAGTATGAAGCTTCCTCAACAAATTAAAAATAGAACTACTGTATGACCAAGCAATTCCACTTCTGAGTGTTCATCTGAAGAAAATGAAGACAATAATTTTAAATGATATATGCATTTTCATGTTCATTGCAGCAGTATTTACAAAATATAGATACAACCTAGGTGTCTATTGTTGAAAAATGGATAAAGAAATGTTAATCAGCCATGAAAAAGAATAAACTCTTGCCATTTGGGACAAAATGGATGGACCTTGAGAGCATTATGTTAGGTGAAATTAGGCAGAGAAAGATAATTATCCTGTGATCTCTCTTATATTACGTGGGATCTAAAACAAAAACAAAAACAAGAAATGAAAGACAGGAAACAAGCTTATAGAGAACAGAATGGTGGTTGCAAGAGACGAGGGGCTGGGGGGAGTGGAAGAAATGGCTGACTTTATTGTTTCAGTTTAAAAAAATAGAATTAAACAAAAAAAACTCCACCAGACTTTATCAAAAAAAAAAAAAAAAAAGCCTTAAAATGGTAAAGAGTAGTTTCAGAATGAGCAGGTGGGCTGGGCAAAAAAATTTAGAGGAATCAAATTCCTTCATGATCTAGCCCTTACCAATATCTTTGAACTTGTCATTCACAGCTCTCCTTCCTGTACATTGGGCTTTGGTTGAAGAATAACTCATTTTCTTAAATTATGCTGTCCTCTGTCACACTTATATGTCTTTTTATAAGCTGTACCTTTGGCCTAAAATGCTACTTTCCTGCTGTTTACCAATTAACCTTCTACTTTAAAAAAAAATGCATTACCTTCTTTATAAAATCTTCCCTGAAAATCCCAAATAGAGTTAGCATCTGGATTCTCTCATGATCTGGTTGTACCTGTAATATTATAATATACTATTTCTCACATTATATATCATTTTTTAATATTATGTTACATTGTGTTATGCATCTTATATAATGTAATATATTAATTACAATGAGGTATAATAATTTAAGCAAATTTGACTCCACTACTTCAGCTTGCACATCCTGCTCCTTGCTCTAGCTAATATTTAAAATGTAACAGAGATTCAATTAATATCAAAAGAACAGACAAATGAACTGATAATCATTTTTTTCAGAAATAATAATTTATAATTTCACTGTAACACCACTAAATTGGCATATAGCGTTAATATTACAAGTATTTCTGTAATACAAAGATTTCTCTGTCAGATCTTAAATCATACCTATTTCTTGAGGATTCTCACTTTCTGGTAGGGCAGATGACCTAGAGTTGGATGACATCCTGTTCCAATTTAATATTACTGACTATTGCTTTCCCCAGTGACCTTTCCTTTGAAGAACATTTCTCAAACTTAAAAAAACTGAATGACATATCTTTCCTAAGTTGTCATCATCCAAAAACATGTGACCAAGTATCTCCCTAAGGCAAGGGTCAAGTGTCCTTGAAAATCAGTTGCCAAGGTTTTCATGACTCCCCTTTCTCTCTGCTAAGTGAGGGACTACAAAGGCTGAAAAAGAAGTGTGGAGAATGTAAGGGGGATCAAAGACAAAGGAGGGATATGTTGGGAGGTGGATGAAAAGAAAAACAGTGATCCCTAATGAATATGATTAATGTCCAGTGGCAGAGGCAAAGCATGTGGAGTTATGGTCAGAGCATCCCTATGTCGAAGAAAATTGTGAACAAGTTGACCATAGATTTTCTTTTTGTGCTTTAATGTAAACTTTCTATATCAAATTAATATAGTTACACCATATAAAATATCATAAAATGTTAAAATAATACTATAACAAAATATAACCATTTCAAGCCCTATCCCCCATTCTCATAGTCCTCCCCAGAACCTCTTTTGGTATTTTTGGGTGATTGTTTTTATTCCTGGAATTGAATACTTCAGTATTTCTAAGTAATATACATGTACTTTTATCTTTAAATCAATTTTAGACATTATCTCTTGATTTCCTGCTATGTTAAAGACTAAGCTGTCTTCCTATGTCATCCCTGCTTCCCTTCCCCTATCCTCTAAATGTATTTCATTACAATTTTTGGTTAAAGAAAAAAATCAATTTTTACATTATTATGCCTATAACTATTCAGAACTGAACACTGAATGGGACCTTTTTAATAATTAAAAAATGTTTCTTAAATGAATTGCCTTGTTTTTACACTTGTTTCATCATTATTTTATCTATTGTTAATTCTCCCTACACTTTCGAAAAACCTCTAGGTACAATTTTCCACAAGGTCAATCACATCAAGCAATCTATTGGTTTCACTTTGTGCTTTCATGTGAATATAACTACATATATATATATGTGTGTGTGTGTGTGTGTGTAGTTATACTCCTACCCAATGTATATACCTACTAGATTCATCCATTCTCTTTCAGTTTGGATCAGCTGCTCTTTAGGCCTGTTATCCTAAGATTTATCTTTGCTGTTATTGTAGGAAATTTCTTTGACTTTCTCAAGAAATAGAATCTCTGTTCCTCAGATCTTACATGTAGGTATTCTTCATTTATTTTCTTGTTTTGATGGAGCACATCCCACTTTAGCTTCATAGGTTAAAAAGCCTGGCACAGCAACAAAATTCATGAGGATGAAAGTCTTTAACCTGCTAGTCTCTTGGTCTTGCTGCTCCATTCTGAACTGCTTGTCTTTTATTCCTGGTGCACCTTTGTAATCTTGAAAATGCCCATCACCATTGTTTTGGATAATCCCTTTACTTCTTTCTTCCTTTATTTGGAACTCCTGTTTTTCTGAATTCAGTGTCTCTTTCTTGAATTTCTCATAATTTAGTGGAGCATATCCTCTAGCTGAGAAATGGAACATGGGAAGAAAATTTTTTGAGACTTTGCCTATCTCTATTTTACTCAACATTTAATTAATATTTGCTTATATATAGAATTCTATATTGAAAATATTTATGTTGAATTTTGAAGACATTACTCTATGATCTTCAAGTTTTCTGTGTTACTTTAGAAAAATCTGAGGCCATTCTAATTCTTTGTGCTTTGTAATTTTCCACCTTGTCTCTGAAAGCTTGTAGAGTGTTTTCTTTGTCCCCTGTGCTCTGAATTTTCACAGTGATACACCTTTTTGTATGTCTATTTTTATCCATTATACAGGACATCTCTAGGCACATTCAGTCTGAAAACTCATGTCTCTAAATTCTGGGGTAATTTTACTGAATTTTATGATAATCATTTCTCTCCTTTGTTTTTTTCCTCTCTCTCTCTTGTTTTTTTTCCTGGAATTACAATTTTATGAATATTGTGGTTTCTGGACCTGTGGCTCTGTTCTCTAATTTTCTAATATTTTGCCCCAGTAATTTTTTCATATCTTTCTCATTTTGTTGTATTCTCAAAAAGACTTAACTTTGTCTTCCAATCTATTGAGTTTTTAGTTCTCAAACAAAAGATTAAAACAATTTTTTCTTCTGATAAAAAAGATGTTTTATTAAGGTTTTTTTCTCCCTGAAAATCTGTTTCCTTCCTTATTATTAATTTTGTTTGTTTGTTTGGGTCTCTAGCTTTCTGTTTCAACCTTTCTTTAGATACCTAGAAATCCCTGGTTTTCTGATCCTGTTTAACAGAGAGGAAAAAAAGGTGATGGGAAACACTGACTACATGGTTGGGGCTTGTCAGTATGAGCTTTATTAAAAATAATCTTGCTCTCCTTTTGTTGGGAAAACCCTGATTACAGATTTTATTGTCTTCTTGGATTGGTCAGATTCATCAAAGAAGAGTGTTCCATTTTCTTGCCTAAAGGAAATAACAACAAAAACAAGAACAAAAACGTCCCCCATACTGGCTGCTGACATTCCAGTGGTGAAACATAGCAAGTCTGGGAGGTCTCTGCATTAGTTTTTAAAATGTAGAAGCTCACTTAACCCCCTGTTATTGGTACAGAACACTGGCAATCCCCAATTCAGAGACCATTTTTACCCTCTCCACAGAATAAACCTTGAGTTTGGGGCTGGGGAGAGAAAGTGGGGAGGCCTGGACAGGACTTAGAGCATTTAACTGGTTCCTATGAATGATTTTCAGACCTTCTTAATTTAGTCAACTCCATTCACCCTGTTTCCAGGTGCCTGTTGCTTCCACTCCCTGAGACTTCAGCATACTAGTGATACATTTGGGCTTGCTCTCTGATTGCTTCTGTCAGTTTATAAGTTTATAATTTATAATTTGATTGCCTTAGGTGTGTTAGGTCAGTTACCAGATGCCCACTTGCTTCCAGCTTCCCAAATGTTGCTATTGTCTTCGCTCTTGTACTCCCTTTAAGTCTTTGAAAGGAAAAGAAAATCATTTTCTACAGTTTTAGTAGGGGTTTGGAGGGAGTGAAAGTATATGCCATCATTTGACCTGAAAGTGCCGAGGTAGCTTTGAGACAGACATCACAAGCCAGGTAAAATCTTTAAAGAGTTCAATGTGAAAGCTATTGAAAATGTAAAGGTCCACTGATAATTGTTCTAAGCAACAAATAATATTTTAAAAACTGTGTCTTTCCCTGCCCTTGAACTATTTATATGTCCTCTTTTCTGTCCTTGACTGGGCTCTTTCTCTTTTGAATCTGTGTCACCAATCTCTTATTTACCTCGCAGATTGAACACTATCTTGACATCCTGTAATAGTGACCCAATACTAGCCCCCAATACTAGACCCCAATACTAGCAAGAATTTGGACTGCATTTCCCTCTGAATAGGTAAAACGACTCTTGTTTGAAATTTTTTTTTCATGATTTCTCACTTGTAAGGTAATCTGCCCTACCAATTCATAGTAAAAAAACAAATCACTATTTCTTTTGTGTTATGCACACATTTGAGAAAGTTGAATTTGATTTTTTGAACATTTTAAATCAGATAACTTCTATACACTGGTGCCTCCAAAACACAGGTCTTCCCACTTCACTCAGCTACTGTTGCTAAAGAATTCTCTCTGGTTCAAAAGCTGATTATTAGAAGTAAAGGATGAATATTAAAAAAGATTAGCCTAAACTCGAGGTTTTCTTTATTATTTAATGAGAAATATTTAAAGAGCTTTGAAAAAAGAAAGATCTTGGAAAGAATCAAGGTCAACTGCTTAAAATATTGTATCTTGTAAACAAATGTTTTAAAATATCTTTCTTTATTCATAAGACTCAGAAAGTGTGTTTGAGTATATATAACAAAGTGTAATAAAGCTTCTCTAATGCCAATTGCATTAAAAAATACAATTTAATTTAGTGCAACAAACATTTCTGGAGTTCATTCAAGGCACTGCATTAGATGCTGCAGCATTAGACGCTGCAATCCTCAGGACCTTAGATAATGAAAAGAAATAATAAAAACAAATTCACATAAAATTATAGGCCTTGTCTAAAAAGTTGTATAAGAGTATGACCATTCAACTTATTGAATTGAGAGATCTCTGAAAAGAAAGGGGAACAATATTAACAATATCAATAGGATCATTCGAAACAAAACAAGATGCAAAAATAGTATGAGGTTTCAAAGTTGCGGAGTTTTATCTCTTCAGTGAAGTCAGGAAAGATAAAGAAGGGAAAGGTGGAATTCAAAGTGGAGAGAACAACATGAGCCAAATTATGGGTAAGGGATGGCAAGTATTTGGATGGTTTCAGCTATAAAAATATATACTGGTGAAAAGCTTGAAAATCAAGTTAAAAACAGATTTTGGCAGGTCTTCATGTAAAATCTTTGTCTTTATAGAGAAATGATACAATTCAAACTCTAATTTGAGAAGATCGTTCTGTCATAGATAGTCTGAGAGAGGTTGTGTTAGGAAAGGAGATTGAGAAAGGAAGAACTAACGAACCCTAAATAGGACAAGAATGTCAAGGAAAAATCAGATGCCAGTAATTCTGCAGAAGTAGAACTCATAGACTTGGCAAATGTCTAACGGGGACATATGTATGAAGCAAAGGGAGAAGGAGAAGTCCAAGAACACCTGGTGTTTTCTTGGATATGTAATCAAGAAAATTTAGTGCCATTAATAAATTAGATAATTTGGGATGAAGTATGTTTACTTTGATGGGAGAAAAATGATGGTCATGGGTTTTATATTTAGTAGATTGAATCTGGGAAGCTAAAGAAAAATCCAGATTAATTTGTCCAGCAAGTGGCTGGAAATTGTGAATCTGGATTTCATGAGATATCCCATCCACAAAGCCAAAGCCATGCTTATGGATAAGGATCCATGAGAAAGTGTAGAATAAAAGAGGTTAAGAACATATAGGGGCTGGATCCAATGCTCATTTCTCAGTCCTCTTTTTTTTGTGGACCCATTAGTAACTATTAGTATAGTTAATTACTTCATTTTAGGGGTTTTGTTTTTAGTCTTTAACAGCATTTTTTCCTTGAGATAAAACTTACATAGAGTAAAATGCATACATGTTAAGTGTGTAGACCAATAATTTTTGCATATGTCTATACCCATCTAGTCATCACCCACATCATGAATGAGAACATTATTAACAGTACAGAAAGATGTCCAAAATGGGATCCTAATCCCCCCAGACCAGTTCCATTTGCAGGGAACAGCAACTCCATTCTTCCTGGCTCCCTCTTTCTCTCTCACCTCTCAGCTGTTCCACCACGGCCTGTTGGCTGGACCTGCAGAGTCCATCCCTAAGGCAACCACGTTTTGCCATCATCATTGCTTCCATCCTGGCCCAAGTCACCATCTTCTTTGCCTATTATTGACTGCAGTGGCTTCCTTCCTAACTGGCTTCCCTGCTTCCACCCTTGCCCCATTACACTCCTTTGCTTACAACCCTCCAGAGTCTTCCCATTTCATCATAAAGCTTCGCTCCTTTCAGTACCCCTAAGTCTCCATAAGACACGACCCAAATGCTGCCTCCGTGGACACATCCACCCCTCTCCTCCTTGCTCTTTCCACTGTAGCTGCAATGGCCCCCTTGCTGTTCCTTGCAACACACCATGCTTGTTCCTCCTCCGGGCCTCTGCACTGGCTCTTCCTTCAGATGTGCACATGGCCCACTCCCTCAATTTTTCTTGCCCCCACTCAGATGGCACCTGATTAGAAATACCCTACTGTTCCAAACATCCCCATCTTATCCCTGTACCCTGATTTCCTTCATCAAACCTATGATCTGACATACTATTTGTTGCTCATTGTCCTGAATGACTTTTTAGTCACTGATTCAGCCCTGACACCTACAATGCCTGGGATGTAGTCAGATCTCAATATCGTTGAATGAACAAATGAATGGATGGTGGATGCATATATAGATGATGAAGGATATTTCTATCTTTCTACCTACTTTGTCAGTTCTATTAAGTTTTACATTGCACGAAAAAAAAAAAGGACATAAAGGGGGAATTATATAAGCTCAAAAGAACCAGTTTAAAAAGTTAGGTATGGTGGGGGAAAAATCTCTAAACTCTAATGTCTAGAAGCCAACATTTAACTGAGGGCCGACTATGAACTTGGTACTGTATCAGGCTCTGTGTATGGAAGACAGGTGAGAAGTAAATAGGTCTTACCCTCAAGGAGCTGTCTAGGAAGAGTATGAATAGCAGAGTAACTATCAGTATGAAATACTGCTAAGAAGCCAAGTAAGATAGAGAATTAGGAAGAGTGGATTAAGTAATAAATATATCATTTACATTGAAGAAATTTTACATCAAGTGCATGGTGAGAAGTGCAAATAAATAATAAGAAGTAAAAAACTGTGAGTTAGGAAGATATGAAAGGAGTGACTTTATAAATTTTTCTTTGAAGGAATAGAGCAATTAAGGGAGAGAGACAGACAACGGGAGCGGGGGGCAGAGGGGAGGAGAAGGAGGAAGAAGTAGGAAGGGAGAGCTAGTGATACACCATGTGGTAACTAAATTGAAGAAATGATGGTGTATCAAACTGGGTTGAAGTTATGCCCATTCAATACTTTTTATAAAAGGTTTAAAGTATGCAAACACTGCTCACCGCAACAAATTATATTTGTGTTTCTATAGTGTGTTAGGTGTGTTATTAGGTTCTCAGTACCCCTATTTGGATTTTTATTTTTCTCCACAATATATTATTTTAATTTGGTCTTTGATTGTAAGATAAGTGATATAATAGTGTATTTTAATATTATATAAATTAATGATTCAGATATAAAAATCAATTCTACTGGGTGAGATTAATGGTTATAGCTTTTTTTCTCTTTGATAATAAAAACAAGGGAGATTCATTCTTGGATTCAGCCTGATATTTATGGTCACACATCTTTAGTAGCCTTATACAAATAAAGACAATCTTTTATTTAAAAGCTTCTACAAATAAAAATAAACTATATTGTTAGCTGACTAAATCTTGTAGGTTTTTGTATGCTGACATGTTCCAAAAGTACAATGCTTATCTTAGTATTTCTTTAAACTCTTTGAGAAAGATCTCCAAATTTCCAGGGATTCAGCCTAGATGCAGATTTCAAAGAACTTAATACAAGCAGTCCTCTGTCCTTCTAGTCTGTTTATTACTTCAGACAATTAAATTTCTGTGATTATCTTAGTTACTCTGCTTCAGAGCTCCTCTTTTCTGAGTGTATTAAAGTTTATAATATTAACTTATTCGTGCACAGATGCATCTTAAATTTTGCGTGAGAGAACACATTTTCTTTTATTCCCAATATGCTTTCCTAATTCTTCTTAAAATTCAGATGACCTTTTAGAACTATTGATACATATTAGATTTGCTTTCTAGGAAACACTTGTTCAAGCACTTGGTTACATGTACCTATTTGATATTCTAAGAAAATAATTTATTAAAATATTAAGTATGAAAATGTTTATCCTTACTCTTGTTTTCTCTCTGTGAGTCAGTTCTCTATTCATGACCACCCTTTACTATAGTCCTATCATTTAAAGAAAAAGAAGGAGGAAAAAAAATCCTTAAATAGGATTCTGCCAAAGACTTTTGATATCAATATTAACTTCTTTGATTAAATTTAGGACTTTAATCAATAAATTATACTCACTTATCCAAAATGTAATTTTTATTTTTGTCAAGTGGTAATGAAATCTTAACATACCCTATGTTCATGGGTACTTGCCTGAAATACATTTGATATAGTAATACTTCCTGCTTCTGTCCTTGGTCACAGTCATAGGCATCTAGGTAGCAATTAAACAATTCTCCAGTTGACGTGGACATTTTAATATACTTACTATTTCAGGCAAACACACACAGGAGATTTTGGCCTAAATTACTTTAGAGTTTTTACTTTATGTTTTATATCAATTAGAAAGACATAGATAGCAAAGCCTACTGCTATATATCACCACAAATGTATGTATATCATCATTGAGTAAACCACAATGTCTATGAACCATTTTTCTGTTCTCTTATTTATTGACAGTTTTTTTTTTTTTAAATTACAACACAATGAATTGATGGTAAGTACAGAAGATGCAATAGTATAAAAAGCCATTTAACCCTTCCCTAGGTTAAGACACTTACAGCAGAAAAAAACTGCCCCACCCAAAATCCCCTTCTTGAATGAAAATGAAATAAATATAAATTAATAAATATAAAACAAATCACTGCACAGCCCTTAACTCTTTGATTGCCATGGCAAGAACCATGCTGATGATTCTAGCTTGTGACATTTGTGTAGTTAAAGGTTGCCGTAGCAGTCAAAGGGTTATAGCATTGTAAACATAAGTACTTTGTGGAAAAGTTCTGTCATGTTAATGGTCTACAGCAATGAGATTAATATTATGATCCCTTGACCTTTATTGACGAAACATTATAAGGAGTTAAAGAGATAGTAGCTTGGTGAGCTGTTACATAGACTAGTCAACCATTTTAGTTAACAATGTGCTATGAGGCCTTGATTTACCAATAAAGGACAACTTGTGAATAATAAACACTGTTCAATGCATTGATCAATAAATCAATGAAAAAATTAATTTAAGCACCACAAAATTTTGCCTGATTATATGACAGTCATAATACACTTTAGCACCATTTATTTAGCCTTATATTTGTACACAAACAAGCTTTGTGTTTGTCAATAGAAGCTATCTGAAAAAAACAAACAAACTATATATATATATATATATATATATATATATATATATATATATATATATATATGCCAGATTTAAGATGGTATAAATGTATAGAATCCTGTGTGGGCAAAAAAATCACTAACAATTTGCAAACCTTAGAACTCATTCAGCAAATAAATGTGTTTTTTTTTTCTTTCCTTGCACACAGAAGACTACATATTATCAAAAACTTAATGAAATAGTGTTGAGTGTAATGTGAACAATCCAGACACTTAAAGTTAGAATTTAATACTCTCTGCATAACTGAAAATATCAATGGGAATGAAAATAAAGGTAAAGTATTGTCATAAACCAAAAGATAACGGCCTAAATATTTCATTTCCTAGTGTTTCTCTCTGCTTCATAGTTTAATGCTATTTAAATAAAGTCTGCATTAATTTTATGCATTAAATCCTTTTAATTTCCCATAACTACAATATAGAAAAAAATGATTTTCATAAGAAGCTATAAAATGTGTATTGTTTACCCAAGAGACAACTTTTCTTTGCAATTGCTTGCATCTAATTCTGACTCTGAAAGATAAATGTCTGCGCAATTTTTTAAAATATATATGGTATTTACTTGACAAACTAAATTTATGGGCACTTACCTCCCTTAATCTACCTAGTAAATATATATATACACATATATTTACTAAATATACTATATATTTCCAAATCTATATTACCAGATAGCTCATATGGATGGCATAAATTGCATTCATTATCATACTGATCCACTATTAGAATCAAGATAATGTTAATATAGGTTACAAGTTTTAAAATATCTTGAAGATAGGTTGTTACACTGACAAAGCAGGCAATTTTCTCTATGTCAATTATTGATTCTTTTAAAAAACCATCAGTAGACTATGGACTGGTTAGATTTTGTTTTATTAAAAAATTAAGCTCATTAAAAGTTATATTAGCACAAAATTGAACTAGTAAACTCCATTTATTTCCCTCCTATAATATAAAAACAAGATATATTGGTTTAAAATTATATATCTAAAAAAAATATTTCAAGACCTTTAAGCCTGAAGCAAATTTTTATGGGTGAGTCTCTAAAACCCCTGAAAATAGAGGTCCACAATAGAAATGCTGATGCAGTCAAACCCAAGACAGCAAAAGGCTGCCACTATAACACCCCTTAATCTCTTATTCTCTCACTCTTTTTAATATATATGTAATTTACACATAAAGGGAAATAGACCAAAGAATTGAGGTTTTAGGCATTCATGTACTCCTGATGTACCTTAAATGAAACACTGTATTATGGTATTTATTTTCCAGTATAATTATTTAAGATACATTAACCAAAAGCAAACTTCCTTAGCTGGCTTATCAATAGACAACAGCCTTCATACTCAGCATTTCACTTTTCTCAGGGGAATAGCTCTGGAAAAGTTAGAATCCAATGCAAGAGATTGGAGGGTGTGTGAAATTTATTGGAACTAAATCTTTGCATGAAACTTGTGAAGGAAAAAAACTGAGGGACAAACATATTTTCAGGACACCACATAAGATATTCAATTCTGTTCAATTCTGGTTTTCACAAAGGGAAGGGAAAAACAAATCTGTAAAAAAATAAAAAGGTGGGGGGCAAGGTAGAAATCGAAAGAAATGCAAATATAGGCACAGACCAACACAAAATAATATATCCCTCCCAACCATCTATATTTTGGGGTGACAAACAGAACACAAACAAATAATTTCAGAACTGAAGGAAGAGAAAAATAAGGTACACAGAGCATACTTGTTTGGAAATCACATTTGTTTGGAAGTAAAAAAGTAACTGAATTGTGAAATTTTGCATTCATGAATATATAAAGGAATAATGAATTCCACTTCAGATACAAAAGAAGTGACAAAAAGAACTAAAAACCTAATTTTACACAGGCAATAGTATATACTAAAGAGCTGTGAGAAGATAGTAAAAATGTGGCCTCTGTGATATTTCAGTGGTAGCAAAACTACGACATTGATTTAAGGATTGAATCATTCATTCAAGAAGAGTATATTTTACCTTTGCAACTGGGTTGTCAGTATATAGAGTCGGAACAAGTTCAAATTGGCATTACATATGAGCAAATGAAACGTGTTGTAGTAACTTCTCAAATGGACAGCTCACACCAGGCTTTATTCATCTATATCTTGACAAGGCAGGCCAACGTAGAAACATACATTCAAATAAAGATGGCAAGTACAAGCAGCACCATATCCTATCCTAGGAAAAAGCATCCTAACATGCAGTCACATCTCACTGAAGCTTCATCATATAGGAGGCATGTATAAAAACGCCTGTGTCCAAAAGTATTTCTCCTGGGATCCAATCTAGCTACAGACCAAGTGTTATAGAAATGTTTATATTGTGAGTGATATTTGTTCATGGATAAAAACAAGTGGATAAGATACTCAAGAAATGTCTTTGTAAGTCAAAAAGTTAATCATTTCATTCATGTTCACCATTTTCTCCTTCTGGTTTTTCTGTATGATATAAGAGTTAATAACATCTTGCTTTGAAGCTAAGTGGCCTAACATAATGCAATTTTCAAATTTATATTTAATTGATTTTCTTCTTCCTTCTTAACGGCATATAAATCCAGCACTATAGCAGAGCACATGACAAAGTTATGTGAATCAGCAAAACATTCTAGCTTATGATGTGTTTATCCTACACTGTCCAGTATGCTCTTGAACATAAGGATTTGTTGAGTGCAAACTTGAACATTATTCCCAGTCCAATGTTAGTATAAGACACATTTTAAGACATGCTGCTCTTTAAATTGAAAAAGCATGGAATCTTCATAAATCTTCAGAATTATCTCCCATACATAACTTTTTTATAATTATTATGCACTAACCATGAGTTACTGGTTATGCCTTCATTTTCCTTAATAGCTTTAGTTATGAGTGCCTGAGGTGCTGCATTACAGCACTCACGATCTTATACCCTTACTTAGTATAAAGAATTAGCATTGTTCTAAAAAATAATGCATGACATGTCCAGTTATAAGCTCACAGTTGTGTTTAAAAATTGAAGGCTGATACTTCAGTATTCTACCAGGAAATTGACAGAAATTTTGCAATATCACATCTGTTTTTCACTCAATTTCTGTGAATTTGTCAAATCAGTGTTCATTCTTAGGCTTTATATACTATTGGTTTAAATTTCAAAGTAGATATATGTATAAAATGTTGGAAGAGATATTTGTAATTGGATGTTATTAATCTGACCTGGAAAATATCAGAATCATTTCAAAATTACACCAAAGTAAACAAATGAAAAATGATTTGAGTAGTACATGAAAGACAACGGTTACAATTAGATGAGACTGAAACACTAAGGCAACTTTTTTGCTACTCTGCCAAGTGTTTTGTGTTACATGATTATTGAGGTAAATTTCTATCCTAGGGACATGGCTTTTCTCAGGAGATTCTAACATTATGTAGATCTTTCCAACTGAGGTTACTGAATATCTAACTTTGACATTTTTAGCCTAGAAGGCAATGCATGAGTATCAGATGTGTTTATGCAGGGTAACAGCTAATGACCACTGTCTAATTATATACATTGATATATCACATACTCATCACTAGTGTGAAGAGCCTGAAGTTGCATTGTTCTACTATTTTTATACTTGCTAAAGTAAATTTTCCAGTTGTATTAAGGAGTGCTATATGATGTTTTTTTATTTTACAAAAGACTCATATTTCCTCTTCTTTAATTTTCATAATATATGATAAATTTAACATTTAGCATTCATATTTATCGTGTGGTGCTATGCCTGGTTACTGCATTCTTTATTATGAAGTTTTTCTGATATTTAGGATGTTCTAGTTTTTTAAATATAACTTCTCTGATGTAGCTATGGTTCCCTACTAGGCAACATAGACTCTATAACATAGATACATATGCTCTGGCAGTTATAAACTGTGATCACAATAA
This sequence comes from Balaenoptera musculus, assembly GCF_009873245.2. NCBI lineage: Eukaryota > Metazoa > Chordata > Mammalia > Artiodactyla > Balaenopteridae > Balaenoptera > Balaenoptera musculus. The sequence continues at coordinate 49,659,489 of NC_045801.1, read as the reverse complement.
ATCAATCAGGAAGGTGCATGAGATGCAATGAAATGGTTAGATTTTCTAGTATTATTGACATGAAACCTTTTGGTTTCAAAAGGTTTCAATATCATAATATTGTTTGTTTGGTTTCAAAAGGTTTCAATATCATAAGATTGTTGGTTTGGTTTCAATATCATAAGATTGTACTCATGACTATTTATAATGGCTTATCTGAATTTAACATTTTTGGTTGAGACGGCATGTTCTGTTTGACATCTGATATTTTGGAACGTGTTCTTGAGAGAATCAAAAGTTCAATGAACTCTCTGCTGTGTTTGCTGAAAAAGATTTCACCACCAGCCATGAGGTTGTTTCAGTATATGTTACAGTCTCACAGACTCAATACTATCAGTAAACCACTGCCTTTATTAGTTTTTGGAAATAATTCCAAAACTTAAAAAGAAAAAGATTATTTTAATGACTTTTGTGTTAACTCAGTCTATTTGATTATAACATCCATTCCTTTTCAGGTAGCACACTGCATTTAGTCAATATGGCCACATTGCTTATTCTACTATAAGATCCACAAAGTGTGGGTGTGTATTTGTAGCATACTAGATAACAGCATAATATGTAGAAGTGGAAAGTATTATATTAGTTTCCCTAGGATCCCGTATATACACATCATCCATGTATTGGAAATACCCGTGAAGTTGGGCAATGTTCTCATCCACCACATTGTGTTTTTTAAATCACCCACAGAAAGTGAATAAAAACAAGTATCTAGTATGTGAAATAAACAAATTATATGTCAATAGAAAAAGATTACAAGCAATCTGAATAGTAAAAGTAACATTTGCTTGTTTCAGTAAATCAGTCTCTATCCTTTATTACTCAGTAATTATTTTTTTGTAAATTATTACTTAGTAATTTATTACATCTAATTCAGAAAAGTCTTGCCCTCTGATTTATAACAGAAGTTGTCTTTGCTAGTATCATATAATGTTCTCTAATTTATGCACGTTACCTTTGTGATTGTAAAGAGCATCTGTATTCACCTGTTTTGATGCCATGTCAGAAGACACTTTGTTCTGAAACAGGTCAGTAGTTAAATTCACAACTTCTTCCACAGATCTGTTGTGGCTTAACTGCTTCATAGAGAACACAGACTGATTGGCTGTTTAATACTTCATTCAGTCCAGTTAATAATATATAGAAAAATAATATTTGGCTAAAATTATAATATAGTTAATTTATGTAAGAAACATTACCTTGTTTACGTTTATGTTTATATTAAAGTAATGAGAAATAATGAAACTGAAGGCGAATTATTTTTTGTCATTGTGAATGTGTTTTCATTTCAATTTAGGAAACCCTAGGTCTGAACTTTCCATGCTATCAGTGATAGAATGTTGAAAAATATTTGATATGTTGTATATCTCTATTGATACTGAACTTGTACATTATATTGTTTTATTTATTATTCACATTGTTTTTGAATCACTATTCTTATGTGCTAGACCAATTAGTCGCTCTCCCTTTCACTATTCCATTAGGATTGACATTTTTCCCCAAACCCCAAGTGGAAGAGAAGTCAGCAACCATAAAGTGCCTGGCATAAAATAAGCAAATAGAATCCCAATGTTTGTGATTATGTTGTACTTAATATTTTCTTATCTCTTGTAGTCTCACAACCTGAAATTTTAAATGTTCTAATAAAGAGAGAAGCCATATATGCCTTTTCTTATCACATAAATCTCATCTCATATTGAGGAAAATATGACCCAACACTTATCTATGACATTTCCAGAATTCAAGCTTAATGATAGAGTGTTTCCCTTCTTAATGCTATGGTTATTTTCTAGCCCTTGTATATCTGTCTTCTGATGAATCAGGATATTGTGACAAATGAGTAAAGAGGCAAAAGATTGCTTCTTTAGTTTCTTTCTCATTTTAGAGGAAAAAAAAAAATCAATTTTCAATGTAGGTTGATGGAATTCCTCAATGATTTACATATGTCCCCAAATGACATAGTTACTCATTTCAATCTTCAGCAAAATACAATTTCCAGTCTTTTTTTTTTCTTGGCATCATGCCCTAAAATGATTAAACCCTCCCACAGGCAAACATTGTATAAATTAGCTTATGTATATAGTTCTTGCTCCATGCGCAGTAGAAGCCACTCTTTATAATACCAGCATTGTCTAGAATGGAAGCACTGAAATAAAGCTACAGGGCTAATTCTTGTCCTCTCCCCTTGCTTTCTTGGCCTTCACACACATAATCTCCATCATCTTGTCAAAATACAGTCTGCATTGCATAATGTTTTGCTGTAAAGCCATTAGCCATTACTTTTTTTAACTATCTTTTTTTCTTAGCCTTACTTTATGTTCAGGTTGTAAGAAATAACAATCTGCAAGGCTTTGCAACATGCCATCCATGATTACAAAATATTTTCCCCAACCAAAACATAAACATGTAGTTTAACTGAGAGGCATTCTAATTTTCATGCTATGTTGAGTATAAATACACATTCAAGGCAGCCAAACCATCCATTTCCAAATAAGAATGTATACCTACACTCATTAAAATCATCTGGAAATGTGTATTATTAGCAAATGAGTAAGAAATTTTCACTAGTATAAAATTCCTGCTTTATATAAAAGCCACACTGGCCTTTCAAGTATTTTGAGTTTTTTTTCCCCCCATAGTTCTATATTTGTACTAAAATGATGAATTTAGACTTGAAATTATATTAAAGGAAAACTAAAAGTCACTTCTACCTATAGAGCATTTTTAAAGTGTGCGTGTAAAGAGCAAAGTGTCCATCTGCAGATCCACCATCAACACTCCCTCTCTCTCCACTCTAAGGAAACAGCTCATGCTTACTAGGTTTTTAGAGAACAATTAACACTCCAATGGAGAAGCAACACAAGATTTCCTCTGTGCCAGTTTGCAAGTTAAAGGTCAAAGGGCAAAGACATAGAACAGGACTCTTCAAGGAAAATTTTCACAGAAGATAATGTTTAAGTTTTTGTTAATGACAGTCAACAGATCAATAATCAACTTCAAGGCAAGCTGTTCATTGTTTCAAAATCTAATCCCCTCAAAAGCTGGCTTTCACACAAAGCCAATGTCTGACTCATGGGGTGCATTCGTTCTGACCATCTCTAATAAGTTCACAGCCCAGTGGCTGTAAAGCCTTTCACTGCAAGAAGCAGCGCCTGAAAATCAATTAAGAGGTCTGTCAGTTGCTGACTTTTCTCTAGGAAAAAAATATTGATACAAACCTGCTCTGCAGGTCACGTGAAAATGACAATACTGCTGTTAGGACAAATTACACTCAACAATGAAATGCTTTGGTGGTCTCTTGGCTCTGTCAGCTATCAAATGGATGGCTAAATGCCAGAAGCCACACTAACCCTTTGAGAACTATGGTTGACATGCGATAGATAGCTAATACAGTGGAGGATATTCATGCAATCTCAGAGTCATCATTTTAATTCATTCTTTAGATGGCAATGCTTACGGCATCTTCCACGACAAACTGAGTTTTCATGCAATGGATTTTAAAACAGAAATTGTGTTGTGTGTTGTGTCTAACAACAACAACAACAAAGACAGGCTGTTATAATCAGTTGTTCAAATAAAATTGCACTCTTACAAGATATTTAATAAAATACTTTTTTATTTGCCAGAAAATTTTTGGCAAGTAACATCATTTCTGTTTGTTATAAATGCATTTATGTAGTAGTGTGAATCACTTAAAAATTACATGGGGTTATAGGATATCTGTTTTAAAAACCTGAACTTCTTGAACCTGTGCCTGTTTTTACCATTGTCCAGTTCAATAATTTACCAGATCCTAAGACTCTGAAAGCTGATTTGATAGTTCTCAAAGGGTTACACCAATGTATTACTAGTGTCACATATCCTTATAAAATAACTGTCACTTTAAACCACTTTAAAGACATACTGCTTTTTGCTCCACTTATAATGAATACTCCTGACAGACCCATGGAAGGCCTGGGGCAGTGGCCTAATACAACTTGGGGAGATTATCACAATGATGTAGGGGTAAGGTGGTGGGAAGGGGTTTAGAAACACTTCAAAACAATTAAAAGGTCCCATTTGAATATAGCTGTGAATATAAATGTGATGAAACATTGAAAACATAGCTGAGAACAGCTGTATAAAACGAAAAATGGATGTAGTATTAAGGCTGTTACAATATTGCAGATATTTTGGCCCCTTGTTTGTTGGAAAATGGCTGTCCCAACAGTCTAAAGTCCTGCATGTGTATTCCAGGTCTCCCACCTGACAAAAACGAAGCGTAGGAGACTGTCCATAGCAGTCAGAGAGCTATCTTCTTTGGAGACAAAGCTGTTTTGGGTCTTCACACTTTCCTGAACGTTCAATTGTGGGTTTTTTGTTTAAGCTTTTCTTTTTCCTTGCTGTAAAGCAAAAATTTGTGGGTTTTCTCTTTTGCTTTTTTCCCCCAGAAATGGGCTCAGACATCAGAAAAAACATATTAGAAACCTTTAAGAAGAATCTTTTCTTCTTTTTTCTCTTTAGGTAATCCTGAAAATTTACTGGGCATTGAGCGTGCAGAGGAAAGGCCTAGAACTGAATGACAAAAAAAGACAAAGGACTGAAGAACGGCAAGTACTGTGCATCATGGAAGCTTCCCCATGAGTGCGTTTCCATTCATGTGCAGGACCAGCAACCCTCTGGGTTTGAAAGGTCAGCCCCAAATCAGGCTGCCACAAGCCTGCTCCTAGCTAGGAAACAGCATAACAGCTCTTGTCTTGAATCTCAAGTTATCACAAACTCCTAGAAAAGAAAGAAAGGAAAAAACCCTACATCACACCCACTCTTGCATAGAGCGTTTACAGTACAGTATGTGGCGGGGTGTTCCTTTCCTCTTGAACTGGAACACAGTGTAAACCAATACAAGGAGGCATAAGGCCAAGATGCAGGGAATGACAATAGCTATGGCTTTCACAGTGCTGGCTGTGTTGTCCAGTTTGATGACAATGTCTACATCATCTGGTGGGCTGTGTCCTTCTTTATCTCTGTCTGTTGGTCCATCACAGCCCATAAAATCCTTGAGGATGGATCTGGGATATCCAGGTTCTACCTTGAGTATCTGGTTGTTGAATTTCCAATACTCCTTTCCTTTGTAGAAATACGTAAAGCCTGGTGGGGGGAAAACACACACACACAGGAACCACTTATTTGTAAAAGTGTATATGTATAGACATTTAATTAACTAGGCTACTTAAAAGATGTATGTTAAAGCCACTCAATTTTTGTAGGAAGAAAACACTATTCCCAGGTCAGCTGTCTATTGAAATGGATCTGGTTCTTGTGCTCCAGAAACTGTGCCCTCAAATGCCTAGGGAAAGCTCAGCTGAAAGAGAGAAATAATATTTGCACAGAGTTGTTGAAAGACCATGCTTTATACATCTACTCCTAGTCTACACTGAAAAGAGAACTTCATCCTGTTGCTCGCTTATAGGATTGCTGGTACAGAATTACACATTAGTGTGAGAGTATCAACCTGTATTGAAAGATGCTGAAACAGCCTTATAAACAGAAGCCCTGTTTGCCCTCATGCAGCTATTGAGGACATTGTGCAATACATCATAAGGAGGTATCTCCATGAAACACCTGAAAGGAAATTTCTAATCATCTTAGCATCAGGAATAGTTGTACTCCTCCTAAGGAACAAGTTTGTTTTTGTCATTTGGAAAATAAATCACAAGAAATCATAAATCACGAAACTAGAGGTGATTTCCTTTGTATGCTAGGAATTTTAATAATTAAATAGGTATTTATTGTATTTTCTGCAGTAACCTTTTTCAGCTCTAGGCCATGCCCATTTTATCTCTTCTTTTGTCCTCATTATTTAACTTTCTTATTTACTTAGCTTATGTTAAAATGTTATCACTTAGCTACATTTTACAGAACTTCTAAAGCTATTATTAATCCTTTTAGAGTAAAGGATGAATAGAGTACAAAAATATCTATAATTCTATCTTTAATACTTCTAACTAACATATATTTCATGGGGGAGGAGGTAGTATGTAGAAGACTCAAGTAACTTAGCAACACATATGATTTATGTTCCAAAACATTATGGATGCAGATAATAGATTTGTAAACTTGTGACAATTAAACTACAAATATGTGTTTTTCTTAGGACTAATCTCTTAACTTTTGTTTTTTTTCCTGGGAACAAGCCCAGGTTTTTCTTTCTGTCCATATCTCTTTCATGTCAAGTTTCTTTGTGACTTTGAGATAAAATTCAAGAAAATAAGAAATGTTTTAATGTTATAATCACTTAAAAACTATATTTTGGGAGATATCTAATTTTGAATAGTATGCCTACTTTTGAGTTAATAATCATTAATGAGGGTTTTTCCCCTTTATTATTGAGCACTTATTATGGAAGAATCACTGTGTTAAAAACTTAGTAAATGACATCTTTTAATCCTCATAAACACTCTGTCAGGTAGAATTAGTTACCTATACTTTTCAGGCAAAGATACTGAAGCTCAGAGATAAAATGATATGCCCTAGTCCTGTTGAAAAAAGTATTTAAATCTTGGTCTAGCTTTAGAGCCTGAATCTTAATGATTTTTCTAAGGCCATGTCCTTTAGAGATTTTTGTCTTTTCACAAATACTCCTTGGTTCAACATCACAGGTGGTGATAGACAGCACTCCTAAATCAATAACAACAAAAAACTCTGACATCTCTCAAAAACTTTCAGCTAGGATAGACCATCACTTCAGGTCACTTCATTCTAGAAATAATTCTGTTCAATGCCATGAAAATCGGCTATTGCTTTTAGTTTTGAAGGGCAGTTTTGCAGTCAGAACAACTTGCCAAGTGAAAACAGGTGTATGTAGATTCAAATTTTTCTGCAGGGAGATGGTATTTGATCACACTAATGAACTCCAGTGTAATTCCTCAACAAGCTTGGATAAAGAAATGTCGAGGTCCTGCCAAGTAAAGTTCATTAGACGATTATAGTTGAATAATGGCATTGATCTAGAATGAAACAGACCTTGCAGACAGGTGAATGTACTTCTTATATTTGTAAACTGGAAACCAACAGCTGGAAGTGTCCTCATCTTTAATTTTTAGTCAAAGCTAATTACTATGAAACTACTGGGTATCATATAAAAATTCAGAAGTTTCCATTTTCATATTTATCATGTCTGCAGGCCAAGTTTTATACTAACACACTCCATATACAGTAGAATTGTAGTTGGCTGAATACACTTGTTAGAGGTAAGAAATCTAGTCAGGAGTTAAGAGAATAAAAGTAATTGAAAAGAAGTAGCCTGAAATCTTGGTAATAGAAATCTGTCAAACATTGATCCTGAAGAATTCATCTCATTCAATAATTTTTTTTAAACATTTATGAAATATCAGTGGGTTGAAGAAACGTTTATATACTCATTTTTTTTCTTTTGTGAGTAGCTTTGATGTTATAATCTTGTAGATGTTATGCTTACTAAGAGTAGAAACTTCAGATGAACTCTTACCTGAAGTATCATTTCTGAGAAATTCTGAGGTAGAAGTCAGTTAGGCTGTAATGAATTATATGATGACTTTTTTTGTTTTCCTTGTATTTGATTGGTTTTCACTGGTGACTGTTCTATTGCTTAGTCCTAAAATGTAAGGAGAAATTGTCTACCATAGCTGTCTTGTTATAACTTCATAGAAGATCCTGCATGGCAGTGCCTGTGTGTTCTCTCTGTTTTCCACTATTGTATATTTATTAGTAAAAAGTTTATTAATGTTTAACAAATGTGAATGAATAACCTGGGTCTTGTGAAAATATTTGTTTGAATCCCACAGGTAGATCTTAACAGAGAGTGAGGGTCGGGGTAGAGAATTAATACACCAACAGAATCAAGAGTCAAACTATTTTAACAGGCTAAAAGTGGAGCTGTAATCAGTAAAACAAAATGCAGCAGTGTTAAAGCAGAATCTTGTATTAACCTTAAAATTGCATTTTCTAAGGAGAGAATATAGAATACCTAGGAGGCAGGGCTTGACAGCAAGTAACTTAGAGATTTGAAGGCGGGTAAATGCAATGATTATTTACTACAATTTTAATATAAGTTAAAAACTCATGCCATTGCTTAAAACACTGTCAAAAGCAAGAAGAAATAATTCATATATATATATATATATATATATATATATATATATATATATATATATATATATAGCATAAGTCAAATATCATTTGGATTATTGTAGCTATTTTCAGGGGCTAAAAATAAAGAAGAAAATAAGAAAATTGTTAAATTAAGATGGTTACAGGTGAAAACTGAGATGATGATGGATTAGGAAACTACATTCTGAGAAAGCCTAAGGTATATCTAATGTGACAAAATGAAAAATCTGGCCTGACATGACAGATTGTCAATTACCTTAATGATATAATGTAGGAAAAAATGTTTTAATTTTTCCTCTTTGGAGAGAGTGCATTAGAGCAATTCAGTGAGGCTAGAATGGTCTAGTTTCAAACCGTAGACATATAATATCACCACTTTCATGACCATGAGTAAGTTAATTAAACTAGCTGATGTTGTTTTCCTCATTCATAAATAATTATAAATGAGGTAAAGAGGTATTTGTGTTGGACAATTAAATTAGATAAATTTATGTAGCACAACAGATAGATGGTGGGAAGTCAGTAAATCGCACCACATATTCACATTTCAATGGCCAAGGTGGCAGAATTAATATCAATAGGTATTATAGGAAGGCATATTCCACCTTAATATGAAAACATCTTCAAAAATCTATAGCTCAATTTTAAGCTTCTGGGATTTTTTTTTTTTTTTTTTTTTTTTGAAAACTTCCATAAGGAGAAGATTCCTAGGAAGAAATTCCTACCTTGGTGGAAGGGTGAAGAATTAGAAAAAACATTTCATTGCTCTATCATCTCTGATTTTATGACTGTCAAGTATCATGTGCATGGACTTACCCTTATAGGGAATTACTTTAAGTATATACATTTATTTATATTTATATAAATATAAGTGTGTTTACTCAATAAATTGAGCTTGCTCTTCTATAAAAAACATAAGGGAAGAAGTTGTGTAAAATTTGAATTCAAGGTAAAAAAACACAAGCATGAGATTTGAATAGAGAATTAAAAGTGGAGAATTTGCTATTGGTAGACTATCTAGGCTAAGACGTTCCAGATTGATTAATATCGCTACCCTACAGAACAAGGGTTTCAAACAAATAGGAAATCTCCTTCACTGAAGGGAGTGAAGGTCTAGAGTAATGGAAGGGATAAAATTAATTTCAACAACTAATGTTTATTGAATGGTTACTATGTAACTGCATTTGAAGAGTTTACACTACAGGGGATAACAAACAGGCATATAAATTTATTGATTGTTGTAATATGAGATTTTGAGTGCAAGGGATGGTGTACCAAAAAGGATATTCAAGGATTCCTGAAAGATCAAAAGTGATCTCAATGTTGAAGGATATCAAAGAAGGGGCTGGACCAGGTAAGGTACAGAAGACATAGATGTGTTGAAGTTTCATCTGTAGTTTTTTGTCGTTTGTAAGCACTGGTTTTTCCAACATGCTTTGTTTTTTTGCCAGTACTTTACAAAGTTATTCTTTGCCATGTGAAAAGAAAATATTAAATTCTGAATGTAAGGAAACCATTTATACTAAACAAATATTATTTTCAGATGGACAAGAATATGAAAAATCATGGGGCAAGATGCAGCCAGAAGATTTTTTTGTTACCTTTATATAATTATGATTTATTTCCAGAGAACCTGAATCAAATCTCAAATTTTAATGGACTTGCAAATAGAAACAGGGAAAATAAAAACAGTTAATATACTAAGGAATTAAGGTTATGCATACTTTTTCAATCTTTTGAAATAATTATTACTTATTTTAAAAGTTATTTTTATTATAAAAGTTATATTCATTTTAGAATATTAATAAAGGAAAGAAATTTAAAAAAAATTTATCAAACTTGCTATACTTAATCACTGGTAAGATCTTGGCTTAATTTTCTTTGCATATATTTTTGTATAGTGTGTGATAACTTTTATTGTGGGCAGTCTAGAGCAGTGGTAGAACTTCTGTAAATGTAAGATAGAGCTGGTTTTATCTGGGCTGAAACAACCCCCTTTAATCTAACCCCAAGAAATCTCCTCTCCCCCTTAGATTCTTGGTTACAGCTCTAATTTTAGGGGATCATCTCAGTTTTCTGCTTTCCCTGTGATTATATTTCACTTTTTTGTCTTCTACATCTGCATAGTTTGTGGAGTTTTTTGCCATATATTGATATGGTTTTACTGTCTCCAATTTGACTGCATTGTAACTTTATTTTCTTATTGATTTCCTTTTTATCTCAGACAGATATGTTTCATCTCAATCTCTCCTCTCCTGTGGATTTCTGCTTTTGTCACATACAGGCTATATCTTAACTTGGTCCTTTAATTCTCTGAACCAATAGAATACACAAAAAACTATAATTCCAGTAAGTGCTATAATCAGGGCTTCAAGGTTCTTTTTGACTTAGCATACAGTGTTTTACTTGTGGGATATCATTACACAGAATGTAGTATAAATTACATATAACAATGGTCAAAACAGTTTGTGTTTGATTTTTCTGATTGGTATCATCCTGGGTGTCAGTTCCTTCAAGCTTGTACTCAGTGTAAAGCTTTCTTAAACTCTGGCAGTTTGCTGATGATCAGCCATTGTTTTCAGTGGGTGGTGTCGATTTTTCATTTTTCCCTGTTTCTTCATTAATTTTTTTTGATATTCCTCCCCCAGATGCACTTAATTTTGCTCTTGCAAATGATGTTTATTTTGTTCTTGTTGCACATATGTTATAGACTTTTCATGCTATATAGGACCCACATAATGTATTATTTTCTTCTGGTTCCTATTATAAATCATCTGAGAGGGTATTTTCTTTTTCTCTGTATTTCAGTTTGATGTCACTTTCCTTTGTTCTGGAATATTGTGTATAAATTTTATTTTGAATCATTATTATTATGGTTTATTTCTACTTACTAATCCCTGAATGTGGAGAGAAATGTTCAAACTTTACCCAACAGATACAGGAGCATCGATTACCCATTGCTTGGCTAACTTCCCTTAGGATCTGACTGAATCCCGAATCCTGAGATGGAGAGCAAGGCAGCTCTGTGATCTGTTTCTGTTATTAAGCAATCATGCATCTACTCTAACCTTACTGTATTGAGCTGGGATCTTTCTTGTTTGCTGACACTATAGGCCAAAGGCACACATGAAAAATTATAATCCTCAACATGTTGTACAATCCTCAGCCCACATTTATAACATATCTTCTTTGTGACCAGCTCCTGTTCCACATATGTCTGTTATTATTATCTTTACATGAATTTTAGTAGAAAATAGGTGAGGTTACTTCAAAGGAATTAACACTCTTCATTTTTTTAAAATTACTTTTTTTTTCTTATAAACTAAAATAGGTTGAGGTTAAAAAACATCTTGAGCATAATATTAAATATAAATCTATGAAGGAAATTTTATATAAATATAATATGAGATAGCCCTAGTATGTTACTTTCTAATCATTTAACATAATGAACAAGTAGGATAGATTATTCAAATACTTAGTAAGCTCATGAAATATATAATGCACATGTTGCATACCATTTTCTTTGTGCACAAAGGCTCCCTGAGGAGATTCGGGGATACCTTTCCAGACTGTGATTGGTTTGGGATAGCCAGGATCCATGGTTTTCATTTCTTCACTATATCTCCAATACCTGAAAAGGATAAATAAACAACAACAACACATGCATAGGAAAGACAATTACGTATACAAACAATAACAGTTAGCTAGCATTCATTAAATCCTTGCTGCATGCTACCTATGTACTTGTTAGTGATTTACAGAACTGATTTAAATCATGCAAAGACAGTGTACACAATTTATTCTGTTCCTTTTTTGAATATGCTAAAAATGGATATGTTATTTTATATTTATTCAGTCTGCTAAAAATTAATTTTAAAACTCTAGCTAAGCATAGTTACAATTCAAAAGGGTATAACCAACCTATGTAGAAATCAGAGGTTTTCATGATTTTTAAAAATCTTACTTAGGCACCAGAATACGTCATTTGAAATAAGCATAATCTTGATCCATTTACCCATTCATTTATTTAACAAATATTTATTGAGTACCTACTGTGTTTCTAGCATTATTGTAGGTGCCAGAGATACAACCTTGGACAAAACAGACATGCCTCAGCTCTTCTCAATCTTACATTTTAGGATATGTAGAGATTACAGGCAAAAAAAAAAAAAAAAAAACATTGTCAATAAGTGCATACTGTCATAGGAGGTGTTAAGATCTATTAAGAAAACAAAGCAGAAAAAGTTATCTAGGAATATGTGTCAGCCATTTTAAATTACTGGATAGCAAGGTCTTTGATAAGCCGTTGTTTGAGCAGAGAGCAGAAAGAAGTGAGAAGCAACATTCTGTAGTTTTGGGGAGCATAACATTCCAGGTAGAGTCACTAGTTATCAAAAGTTTCTGTGGCAGGCATGAGCCTGGAGTGCTTGAGCATCCACAGTGAGGCTAGAGTGACTAGAATTGAGTTAGCAAAAGGGAGACAAGGTCAGAGTGGGAACCAGAACCTGTGATTAGATAGACCCTTAAACTATGGCAAAACCTTTTGTTTTCCTCTAAGAGAGATGTGAAGCCAATGAAGATTTTGAGCAGAGGACCTTCAAGATATGGCTTATTTTTGAAAGAAACACACTGCTGCTATGAGTTAAACAGGTTGAAGGAGGTAAAGTAGAAGAAGAGATACCGGTTAGGATGTCATTTCAGTAATCCTTGGGCTAGAATGTGTACTGGAGAGCTGATGATAATTCAAGGGATTGGGATATTATTTTGAAGAAAAAGCCCAAAGAGATTACTAATGGATTGAATGCAGTATGTGAGAGAACAAAGTTGAGCATAACTCAGGAATTTGTGGCCTGAACAACCGGAAGAATAATGTTGCCATTCAGTGAGATAAGGAAGCATGGAAAGGTAAGTTAAGGAGGTTTGAGGAATTGTGCGTTTGGTTTTAAGCGTGTTAAAATCAGATGCCTGTTAAACATCAAAGTAGTTGTTGATGAGGCAGTTGGGTATATGACTGTAGACTTTAGGGCAAGTCTTGACTAGAGTCCTTGGTGTATAGATGGATAAACAGATAAAAGCAAAGCTTGCTAAGAGTCAGAACTCTCAGAACTCTCATCCCTTCACAGGGTGGCCATTGGGCCACTTTCACAGACCCACTAGACATCTAAGGAACAAATTGTGAACCTCCTTACTTTGGATCACTCATTATTGCCTATATGTTCTAAGAGTCAAAAATTTTATGTCTGAATGTTCAAAAGGATTGACAAAACTGGAGTGAAACCATTGGGAGTTCACAGGATATTGCCTATTTTAGGGCAGGCATAATGCTCTATGCATTATATCAATGTTTATTCACAATAAACTCATGAGAGAATTGTCACTGTCTCCATTTGAGAGAGGAGAACTCTTGGAGGACAATGACTTATAATCAGTTCTGTTCCATTTCAAAAGTCACTATTCTTTTTTCTACACATACCAAATATGTTTGACAACATTTTCTCCCCCCCCACCACTAAACATCTCTTAACATATGCTAAAAGTAGCATTTCACCAACAGATTTGTGAAGTAACACACAATGCATTATCTTGGGATTTGGCATTTGGCTTAAATCAGAAAAAGAAAAAAAAATCTAGTCTTTTCTGTATATTCTCTTGTTTCAGGTCTATGGAGAATCCTTTATCTACAGAGCTGTGGGATCTTGTAAAGAATGTTTTGCTATAGATTCCCAGATACCTCAGATAAGTAACATGTGGAATATTAGCACTTCCTCCATCTTCAGTGTTCACATGGAAAAGAAAAAAAGATTGTTTCAGGATGTATCCCAGTAATAAGCCACAAGGCAGATTTTATCCAGACAGGAAAACACACTGTAGAGGTGTTTGTCATAGATTCTCATCACATAGAAGATAAGGACAGATTTGATAGAGAGATCAGGAAAAGCTTCAGGGAGAAGCACTGAGCTGAAATAATGGTAGCCAGGCCTATCTTTCTGAAGAAGACAAGTAGGGAGTGCAAAGTTCTACCAAAACTAAAGTATATTTTCTTTCATGGAAACATCTGCTTTTAAGTTATTTTTGAATAGTCCTCTATCACAGAACACGCTGTGATGAATATAGTATGATTAATGGGGTTGAGATTGCACTCAGAGTCTCCAGATCTCTTCTCTCAAGTAAATATTTCAATGGGATTTACAATAGTCATATATATTAATGGGTTCCTGAAGTTGATCATAAAGAAAACTTCTCACAGAAAAATCATCAAATACCTTATTTCATGGATTCTAAGATATATATTTTTTTCACATTTCACATCTCTATTATAGGTATTTCACATCTCAATATTATGTCAAAGTATACTGGGCAGAGTTTTCCCCTCAATGATAGATTAAATTATGATGTATCTTACAATAAATGGCATTTTTAGATGGTGTAAACCATAACTTAAAGCAAGTTTTAAAATTCTGCTAACCCAGGAATAATTTAAAATCCTAGGGACAATGGGATCACACTCTACATATGATTTAAGGAAGATTACTACATATTCAGAAACCAGGTTTGTTCTCCAAGATGTAGTTATAACAATGTTCATGTAACAATACCTATTCTTCATGTAGTGCTTTGTAGCTATAAAGTAAATTTATATACATACATTATTTTAATCTTATTTCACTAAAATCCCTCAAATATCTTTTATATTGCATATTAAAACATACTTATGCTGAGCTCCTAACATAGATATAGGATATATGGTCACGCAATTCAGTCAATGACAAAACATTGTGCATCATATTATTCAAAGGTAATGTCTTAGTCACATTTGCTCTTCTTGAATGTTACGGAGTTGAAACTCAAACTAATGCTCTTTGATTCATAGTGTAGTACAATTTTCTACCACACTACTGCTAGTGTTTCCCTTGACATAGCATTCTTACATTAATCCCCCTGTCATCTAACCCTCTTGGGGCCCTCACTCAAATTCTTAATGTTCATTGTGTCAGTATAATTTTCCTTCATCCCTTGCTCTATTTGCTTATAGATCCATTTGCCTACCAACACTTTTTTGAGCACTTATGTGCAAGACACATAAGATTTATTGAGATCACATTTCAAGAAAATATTTATGGAATGTGAATTTTATTGTACCCTCTAGTAGGAACATAATCCTGGTATGAATTTTTCAGGATGAAAGCAATTTTTCCCTCTTTCTGTTCGTAGATAATGCAAAACTATAACTTGGGATCATTTCACCATCTTTGAAAAACTCAACATAAAATTGGACCCTCAGGTTACCTGCTGTGTCAGCTTTGATATATATCCAGTAAACTTCAATGTGATTAGAATCATCTGACTATATTCAATCATAATATTTTTCAGTCCGTTATATTATTATATATACACATTATATCCAGCTGTCTTATAAAAATGCTATGGCTTATTCATAAATATAGGTTTGCATTTTAATTTCTAACATATTTGAACATATTTCAACATGAACAAAAAAGTTCATCCCACTGATATTTTTCTCCCTGAAAAATAGGCTTATGGGTTCATTGAGAAGTATATTAGCATATTCACCTGGAACATTATGTAAATAAACCACTTGGAGGGGTTTAAGATTTAGATATTATAATGGAAAAATTTTGGAATTTTGTGCAGTAAGGTCAGCAAATGATAGAAGCTATTATAAATAAAGCTTATAGTTTTTTCTTCTGATATATCAATAATCTCAGCAGTAGAATTATGACTTTAAATTTCTGATTCTTTGAGAAAAGCATTGTAAATGAATCCTTTAAAATAAATTATGAATGGAAATGGGATTTATTCATCATTTTTTAGATTTGATCATGAGTCATAACCATAAGACAAAACAGTTGTCCGTGTAATAGTATACAACAATTTCTTAAATTCCTTCTGTGTGAACAAATAAATGGTATAGAAAATTCTGAAATGACATACTTTAATGTTTCTTGATACTGAACTCAAACTGAACAGAAAGTGGCTCCAAGGTTGATTTCATATGACCCGGTCATTTCTTCATCCACTTTGTCTCATTTTCTTACTCTAGAGTCAGACTACTTGCCTCTGTTATCACAAAACCCAGGGCCCCTTTTTTTCACACCCAAATAATCATACAAAATCTCTTTCTTCAGAAGCCTTATTAAAAATGCAACAAAATTGAAAATATCAATTTGTACTCTGTTGGATAATTTTAAAAACACAAAAAGGAATTACTTCATAAACACACACCTTAAGCTATAGGAAATAAATGTATTTTTCTGTTTGGCTATTAGTAGTAATAATAATAAAACAAACCAAAACAGATCTAAATTCTGTCTTCTTTCTTTGAAAATGTCTTAAAATCCTCAACGGTTCAGCCTAGAATGAAGTATGACAAGAGAGTCTTGGGTATATTTGTGAGAAGGTGCTGAGATGATTTAGGAACATAACATTTTAGAGCTAAATGCTATGAAGATCAAAATGTATCCAAGTATGAAATTATAGTATATTAAGAAAAGGGCAAGTAGGAGTCTGAGGGACTGAGTTCCATGCTATATGTGAAACAGTGAAACCGGACACTTTAATCTGAATTTACAGATCTGTTTAAAGAAACATCATTTCCTCTATACTTCTTTAGCTATCTCTATACATATGAGATTTCATGTCAGCCCTTACTTTCAGTACAATTTATATGAAATTACTCTCAGATCTGTGCCTCCAACCCACCTTTCCTTGTGAGCTGTTACTACCTGCTTGATTTCTCTAATTGGTGTGTAAGCAGTTATCTCAAACTGAAAATGAACATTTCAAACTCTTAGTCCCTTTCCCCCAATATTCCTTCCTTTCTTTGTTACATCTTCAGAAATGGCACCATCTACTCAATTATTTAGGCAATAAACCTAGATGTTGTCTTTGATTTGCTTTTCTCACCCCTAAAATCCAAGGCATAAGAAAAACTTGTTATGATTACATACAAAATGTAAACTGAACTCTTTGCTCCATCTCCACTGCTACCATTGTGTCCCCCTGTACTACTTCAACAGCCTACCAATTAATCTTTTTGCTTCCACTTTTGAAGTCCATTCTTCACATGGAGGCCATAATGATGTTTTTGAATACACATCAGAACACACACTTTCCTGTTGAAAACCCTCCAATGTTTTCCATTGTACTTAAAATTAAAAAATCCAGTCTTTGCCATGTTCTACAGGGCCTTGTAATCTGGTCCCTGCTTACCTGTGTGACCTCCTCGACCACTTACCCACTACGTTGTAGCCACAATGTTTTTTTCTGATTTGAACATTCTAACATTTTTGCTTTTGTACTGCTATTTCGTGTACTTACAACACACTGTTCTGAATAGCTTCATGTGGTTGAAATTTCTCCCCACTAAAGTCTCTGCATCAGTGTCCCCTTTACAATTTAGGCCTTTATTGACCTCCACACTAATTTCCCAACCACTCCTTACCACCCACGAACCTCTATCACATCATCACCTATTATATTTCTTGTAGTGTTTCTCAATGTTATCAGGGTCATTTATTTCTTCTCTGTTTACAACTATCTCCCCTAATAGAATCTAAGGACCATGGGAGCAGAATACTTGTGGTCTTTTTTACCACTATATCTTCATTACCTAGTACATGTCACATAGTATGTGCTCAAAGAATGTTTTAACTAAATGAGTAAGGGATATGCCAAGATGAGTACAGAAATCTTATGCAGGCAGGAATTAGAGCTATTGAGAATGGAATGGGCTGTCTCATATTTATGCTGTCACCACAGGTAGTCAGGTACAGAAGGATGAATACCTATGGAATGTAACTGAGGCAGTCTAGACTTTGGTAGGAAGTGAATATGATGCAGGACTGACATATGGCAGCACTTGAACCAAATATAATTTAAAGGTGTGCTTTATTTGTCTAGCAGATTATATAAATGATTCTGATTTTGAATGCTTTTCTAGAGTATTTGTACTTTCCAGCTCATCACAGTACCTATCACTCCCTATTGCCATATATATTACTCCTGTACCCAGCACTGTATACATTATTTGCCTGATCCCTTAAAGCAATTGAGTTTTTTACACCTGGACTAGGTTATCTCTAAAATCCTTTTCTGATCTTAACCTTAGAGAAATAGAAATCTGTTTTACATTTTTTAAAACAGAAAAATGTCAATGAAATAAGAGGAAGAAATAAATAAAGATAAATGTTTTCTCTCAAAATATACATGGAAAAAATATATATATTTAAAATTCATAAGTATTGTAAATATATAATGCCTATAAGGAAGAAAAACTCACTGAATTCTCATATAAAAGTGATAACCAAATTGTTGTTTTAATGTTTGAGTTAGATAGTTTAATGTCTATTCCATCTACTTTTAATCTAGAATGAATGTATTAATAACTTGTGTGACTTCGGAATTAAGCAATTATACAAATATGAAGTCACCTGTTTATAAAACATCTATGACTCATGAACTCATATATAAGATCACACACATGGAAATTAATTGGGATCCTGCTTTAAATATTTTTAAAACCTATAAAAGCAGTTATTTAGGCAGAACTTAAAA
This sequence comes from Balaenoptera musculus, assembly GCF_009873245.2. Taxonomy (NCBI): domain Eukaryota; kingdom Metazoa; phylum Chordata; class Mammalia; order Artiodactyla; family Balaenopteridae; genus Balaenoptera; species Balaenoptera musculus. Next base: position 49,640,751 of record NC_045801.1, on the reverse strand, counting down.
TCAAAGTATTTCTATATATTTTGTTATACTTTGCATGAAGCTTGTCAAGTCAGAAATAAATTAACTAAAACTCCTTTTCTCATTTACTATATCTTTATTCCATTATAAATTTGGTATGTAACCTTCATTGATTTCATTGATTTGAGGTAGCCCACATTTAATTTCTAAACTTAATTCTTTCAAGAAATGCTAAGTTTTTAGAATGGAAACATTTTTAAAAGTATGGCTAACAGATAATAAAATGGCAGTTTTTATTGTCATCTATGAAACCCTCATTAAAGCTGTTATATGAAAGTTAAGCTTTCATATTTTGTCCTGTAAAAGTTAATTTCTCCAGGGTGTCTTCTCAGCCTTTTGTTTCTACCCCTTTTTGGGGGTGGGGGTGGTGTGGAGACAATACAGGACTGTATTGAACCTAGTCCTGAAAGAGTACATTCAAGCAATTAAAACCAGCTGAGGAATTAAACTCTAACAACCTGAGGGTTGTTATTTTAAAGAATATAAGTCCACAGATTTATTTTCATTAGGGGTCACCAGCTGTGGCAATTTCTTCATTCTTCTCTTTTCATACTCTAACTACACATATCTTACTGAGAGTCATATACTTTTTGTGATGATAAGTAATATCTTCTATATTATTAGAGTTTTTGTTTGATGAATCTTTTTTGTTTTGTGATTTAGTAAGAAACATTCAGCAAAACCTTAGTTTCATGATAGTGAATTAAAAGCTATGAATATTTTGCCATAGAAATATATACAAATTTAATGTATAAAAAGCATGTAACAGTATAAAAGTATACATATTTATCCATGGACACAAACGATAGGATCTTTTTGTTCACAGATAAAGCTCAATGTTTTAAGTCACTTGCTATCAAAAATTACAAAGTGTAAAATAAACAAGGTTTATATCCTTATTTTTCTCATGAAGTTGGAGACATTTTATAGGGTTACATTATGTTAAGATTATAAGGCAAACTCAATACTAGCTTGTTGCTCATTAAAACCTGTTGTTTTTATGTGTGTTTGTGTATGTGCGTGCTTTAAATTTACTTGTAAAATAACATATTTAAGTTTTACCTAACAATGAAGGTTACTTATGAGTGTCACATTTTGACCCAACTAGTAATAGTTAACTAAAATTTGATTTTTCATCTTTATTTCTTTTTAACCTCATATTAATTTAAAATAATAAAAATATAGCCTTCAGCTTATATTTTACATGTAATATCTGTAAAAAAGTGGGCAGGGGGTGAAGTTAGTATGCCTAGTGGCTACTGTACGTCATACACTAATAGTTCACTTTGTTTTACAAACCCTGTTAGTAATGTCATAAAAGGAAAAGAAATGACAGAAAATAGAAAGAGATATTATACTTCAAGCTAAAAGTGTTTAGTCCAGTGATAGTTTGGTTAGTTCATCGCACCTATCTGCTGGTACCTAAATAAATAGTGTCCTAAGAAATAGAACTCATGACTAAACTGAAGGTATTTGAAAATGTTCAAAATTAACTGTGTGCAAAGTGTAAAATTTAACTTTAAATATAAAAGGAAAGAAAAAAGCCTCTCTTAAAAAGTACTTTTTAAGTAAAGTAAGTAAAATTACAAGAAAATGCATTGTAAAGATATAATACACTACCTATATAGTTTTATAAGCATGTTAAGATTATAGAGAAGAGAAAGAATATATACTGTATATATACATTCATAAGAAAGTCACATTACTTGGGTATATTAAAGGAAGATTTATCTTGAATATTATTTTAAAATATGTTTAAAAATGGTTGCAATTCTATTAATTCTTGTGCTTATATCTGCACAGATTCTTTCCTCAAATGTACATGCCTATTATAGACTAGATATATTGACTTCTCTAAACATTAGTTAACTGTTTTCCTCATGTGAAGTGTGTACTGACCTGTCCCCCTTGAAGAAATAGGTTTTCCCAACGTCCTCCCACCAAATGGCTGAATCAATACCATGAGGGGGAATTCCGCTTCCAAGAGTAATCAAGTCATGAGGGTAACCAGGTTGAAGAGTCGTGTCCTTGAACACCCAATATTTGTTACCTGTATGAAATAAGTGCAAATGCAGAATACACTAATTTAATGTCAGAAATTAGAATATATCTACTAACACAATGCATTTAAAATTCTTTTACATGAAATCCATGAAATAACTTAGTAGCAGTCACACCTGGAATACTGACGTTGAAACATAAATGTTATTTTCAAAAGTGGACATAATGAAAACTTACTTAATAATGTAATCAGAATTTGTGTGTTAATTTAAGAAATAAAAAAGATCTACAACTTGCCATATTAAAACAGTTTTGAATCAAGGGTCAAGGATTCTTCCTCTAGCAATTAGAGGCCTTATTTTCATTCAAGGCTAAATCATTCCTGTGTTTTGTGCATTTTATATGCCCTCATATTGCTGTACTGATTACAACCTCTACTCTGTTAAAACACTTCTTCTGGGCTGATCCTTTTCTTTTAATATATAAACATTCACAAGTCCAGCTAGTTTAATTAAGTCATCCTCTTTTGACCTGATGCCTTCTTCTAGCTGTTACACTATCCTTCTCTTTAAGAGTGGTGACTGAAGGTAGCAAAATTTTAACCCTAAGCTTGTTCAGAATTGCCAGAGTATGGCAATACTAAAAAAAAGATGAACTTCAGTCAGCTTTATTGCTGTTTTGAAATTATCTACAGACAACACACTTCCTCATGCCCTACACCCCTGACAGACTATGTACACCACTCCCCTCTTCGGTATGACTCTCAAGTATTCTGCAACCATTTCTCACTCCACTGAAAGTTGACTTAATACACATTGTCTACGGAAACCTTTTGTCCTGGAGTCACCAATGCCTACAATTTTCCACCCTTATCTATTGACACAGTTGCCCACTTAAAGAACTTTTCTCCCTGAGCTGCTAGAAAACCATTTTGTTGTTGTTGTTGCTCTTTCTTCTCTAGCTGCTCCTCTCTGAGATTAATTTATTTTACTCAGTCCTTGAAAGTTGACATTTCCCAAGACTCTGTTCTCTTCCCTCTTCTCTTCTTATTTTAAATTGTACAGGGACAGAGTGGTGTCACAAACTCAAATACTTATAAGGGCCAGTCTAGAGATGACAGGAGTGGAGTGGCAGAGGTATTCAAATATTGAGACATATCCTGGATCTTTCTATACTCAAGCAACTTCTTGAGTAACTAACTCCTCTTGAGGTTAATATCTGGCAAAGTAAAACAGTATCTTAATATCTGACAAAGTATCCTGTGTCCTTTCTACTAGATGTAAGGCCATCCTCATTGTTAAAATATTTCAATACTAACTGTAGCTGAGGACTATGATAAACTGTAGCATTCATGTTATACCTAAAGGAATTTTAAAAAATTTAAAACCACTTACTAGCCTAAAACACCACAACACAAAAGAACCAAAAAAGCACATCTTCAGGCTAGATTTAGGTAGGAGTCTCTAGTTTGTAACCAGGGTAATCTTATTTATCCCAAGAGTTTCTACTACCATTTGTTATCATTTTAAATTAAAACAACATTTGTTGAGTACCTTCAGTGTCCCAAGTATCATGTTACGTACCAAGGATACTAAAGAGAACAAGACAGACCTGATCACTACTCTGATCATCCCAAACTTAAGTGAATTCAGCAGATGAAAACCAAAAACACAAAAATGTAATTATAGTAATTGAAAAACTATTGAATGCTATAAAGGAAACATATCAGGGGTTGAGAAAAAGAAAACATAAGGGGAACTTACTTCAAATAAGGAGATCAGGAAAGCGTCTCTGAAGAAGTAACACTTAAGCCAAATTTAAAGAAAGAGAAGAAGGTGATACCTATGCAAAGAATGCTGGGAAGAGTGTTCCAAGAAAAGGAGAGTTTTATATGATCAAAACTGAAAGAAGATCAATGGACTGTAATAAGCAAGAGGATAGTAACACTGAAAACCTATATGATGGGCTTGGATCTTAGTTTGAGTACACTGGTAAGCCATCAAAGAGATTAAATTAACAAAGGGATAAGGTCTGTTTCCTATTTTCAGAAGATGATCTTTGGTCTTTTGTTGAAAATGGATCTTAGAGAGAAGAGTGGAAATGAGAAGCTCTATCAAAGATCTTTTGCCAGGGAAGAACACTCAAGATGGCAGAGGAGTAAGACGTGGAGCTCACCTTCTCCCCACGGATACATTATAAATACATCTACACAAGGAATGACTCCCACAGAACATCTAATGAACGCTGGCAGAAGACCTCAGACTTCCAAAAGGGCAAGAAAATCTCCATGTAACTGGGTAGGGCAAAAGAAAAGAGAAAAAAAAAAAAAAAGACAAAGGAATCAGGACAGGACTTGTGTCTCTGGGAGGGAGCTGTGAAGGAGGAGAAGTTTCCTCACACTAGGAAGTCCACTCACTGGCAGGGACTGGGGGGAGCTTCAGAGCCTCAGAGGAGAGCACAGCAACAGGTGTGCAGAGGGCAAAGCAGAGAGAGTCCTGTACAGAGGGTCCCAGCACTCCCTAGCCTGAGACATTTGTCTGCTCACCCACCAGAGCAGGTGGGGGCTGGGTTCTGAGGCTTGGGATTCAGAGGTCAGACCCCAGGGAGAGGATTGGGGTTGGCTGCATGAAGATAGCCTGAGGGGCTAGTGTGCCACAAATGAAGGAGTCTGGGAAGAAACCTGGGCCTGCTAGAGAGACAAGGAACCATTGTTGGTGGTGTGTGAGGAGAGGGGCTGGCCCGCCATAGGACCTTCTTCCGCTCACAGGCAGAGGACACAGTCTACATGAGCTTCAGGGGTGGGCGTGAGCTGCAGCTTCTATCTCAGACCCTAGAGGCAGGAGCTGACTGCTACTGCTGCCACCACTGCTGCCAAGGGTCCTGTGAGCAAGCGCAGCTCACTGCCCACAACTTGTGGCTTGTGCAGCCCACCAGTTGCTTGTGCAGCCCGCCACTGCTGAGGGACCCATGATCCAGGGCCAACTTCCCCAGGAGAATGAAGAGCGCGCCCCAGGCTATTGCAACTTCCTGCTGGCCTCTGCCACCACAGGCACTCCCCTCACATCTCAGTTTTGGCTGCCATATCCAGCCCTCTCCCCAGCCTGAGTGAGTAAGTGTGCCCAAGTTAGCCACTGCTTTTGCCCCTTCTCGCCTGGGCAGGTAAGAGATGGGGCCAAAAGCAAAGCTGAACCGCAGGGGTGGTGTGACCAAAGAAGAATGGAAATCTCTCCATGCAGCTGCAGGAGTAGTAGATTAAATCCTGGCAATCGGCTTGGTAAACCCTACATCTGTGGAATATCTGAATAGACGAGTGTCCCCACAATTGAGGTTGGCCTAGCTTTAACAACTGTGGACTTTGGGGAGAATTACATGCAGGAGTTGGGCAGGTCAAAGTCTGAGCTGGGCTCACAGTGCCCATGTCAGGTCCAGAGACCTACTTAGAAGTATTGGAGTACTTCCTGGGTAGGCAGGGATTGGCTGTGGCTCACTGTGGGGTCAAGGACGATGACAGCTGAGGCTACAGGAAAATAATAATTATTATTACTATTTTTTATTGTTTTGTTTATTCTGTTGTTCTTTTCTAATTATTCTTTTAATTTTTATTTATTTTTTCTTTTCTTTTTTATGCTTTTATTTTTAACATATTTTTATTTTATTTTTTCTATTTTTACTTTTTTTGTAATATTGTATTTTTTCCTGGTTTTTGTTTTTTTCTTTGTTTTGTTTTGTTCTTATATTTTTAACTATATTTTTAAATTTTTACTTTACTTTTTTCTTGTTTTCAGTTTTTTCCATTTGTTTTCTTCTTTCTTTTTTTCATCATTTTTGTGTGTTTGTTTTATACTTTCTTTGACTTTTTTTAGTTTGCTTTCTGCTTTTGATTTGTTTTTTGTTTTTCTTAGTTTAATTTTTTTGTTTGTTTTCATCTTTGGGTTCATTTATTTGTTTGGTTGCTCTCTTCTTTTTTGTTTTCTCTGTTGTTGTTTTTTTTTTTTTCTGTTTCTGTGTGTATGTGCATTTCTTTGTGTGTTTTTGTCTGTTTGATTTTGCTATAACCATTTGTCTTGGGGTTTTTCTTTGTCAGTTTGTTTTCTTTACTTTCTTTTCTTCCATGCTATGCAGACTGCAGGGTCTTGGTTCTCTGACCAGGGGTTGGCATGAGCCTCTGAGGTGGGAGAGCCAAGTCCAGGACACTGGATCACCAGAGAACTCCTGGGACCAGGGAATATTAATTGGTGAGAGCTCTCTCAGAAGTCTCCATCTCAACAAGAAAATCTGGCTCCACCCAACAGCCAGCAAGTTCCACTGCTGGACACCTCACGCCAAACAACTAGCAAGACAGGAATGCACTCCACACATTAGCAGACAGGCTGCCTAAAGTCATACTAAACTCACAGACACCCCAAAATACAACATCTGATATGGTCCTGCCCATCAGAGGGACAAGATCCATCTCCACCCAACAGAATGCAGGCACCAGTCACCCCCTACACACACACACACACCAGGAAGCCTACACAAACCACTGGACCAACCTCAAACACTGGAGGCAAACACCAAAAGACTGAAGAAAGGCAACCTTGCAGCCATGCAGCCTGCAGAAAGAAGACCCCAAACACAGTAAGTTAAACAAAATGAGAAGACAGAGAAATATGTTGCAGACAAGGGAGCAAGGTAAAAACACACAAAACCAAATAAATGAAGAGGAAATAGGCAGTCTACCTGAAAAAGAATTCAGAGTAATGATCATAAAGATGATCCAAATCTCAGAAATAGAATCGAGAAAATACAGAAACATTTAACGAGGACCTAGAAGAACTAAAGAACAAACAAACAGTGATAAACAACACAATAACTGAAATCAAAAATACTCTAGAAAGAATAGATAGCAGAATAACTGAGGCAGAAGAACGGATAAATGAGCTATAAGATAGAATGATTGAAATAACTGCCATGGGGCAGAGTGAAAAAAAAAAGAATGAAAAGAATTAAGGACAGTCTCAGAAACCTCTGGGACAATAGTAAGTGCACTGACATTCAAATTATAGGGGTCCCAGGAGAAGAAGACAAAGAGAAAGGGTTCTGACAAAATATTTGAAGACATTATAGTCAAAAACTTCACTAACATGGGAAAGGAAATAGTCAATCAAGCCCAGGAAGTGCAGAGAGTCCCATACAGGGCAAAGCCAAGAAGAAAAATGCCAACACACATATTAATCACACTAACAAAAAGTAAATACAAAGAAAAAATATTAAAAGCAGCAAGGGAGAAGCAACAAAAAATATACAAGGGAAACCCCATAAGGTTATCAGCTGATTTTTCAGCAGAAACCCTGAAGGCCAGAAGGGAGTGGCAGGATATATTTAAAGTGATGAAAGGGGAAAACCTACAACCAAATTACACTACACAACAAGGATCTCATTCAGATTTGATGGAGAAATCAAAAGCTTTACAGAAAAACAAAAGTTAAGAGAATTCAGCACCACCAAACCAGCTCTACAAAAAAGGCTAAAGAAATTCTCTAAACAGGAGACACAAGAGACACAAAGGATCTACAAAAACAAACCCAAAACAATTAAGAAAATGGTAGTAGGAACATACATATCCATAATTACCTTAAATGTGAATAGATTAAATGCTCCGACCAAAAGACACAGTCTGACTGAATGGATACAAAAACAAGACCCATATATATGCTGTCTATAAGAGAGCCACTTCAGACCTATGGACACATAGAGACTGAAAGTGAGGGGATGGAAAAAGATATTCCATGTAAATGAAAATCAAAAGATAGCTGGAGTAGCAATACTCATATCAGATAAAATAGACTTTAAAATAAAGACTGTTACAATAGAAAAGGAAGGACACTATATAATGATAAAGGATCAATCCAAGAAGAAGATATAACAATTATAAATATATATACACTGAACATAGAAGCACCTCAATACATAAGGCAAATGGTAAAAAGGGGAAGTCGACAGTAACACAATCATAGTAGGGGACTTTAACATGCCACTTTCACCAATGGACAGATCATCGAAAATGAAAATAAATAAGGAAACATAAGCTTTAAATGTTGAACTTGACTGATATTTATAGGATATTCCATTCAAAAACAACAGAATAGGGACTTCCCTGATGGCGCAGTGGTTAAGAATCTGCCTGCCAATGCAGGGGACATGGGTTTGATCCCTGGACTGGGAAGATCCCACATAATGCAGAGCAACTAAGCCCGTGAACCACCACTAGTGAGCCTGCGCTCTAGAGCCCATGAACCACAACTACTAAGCCTGTGAGCCACAACTACTGAGCACATGTGCCACACTACTGAAGTCCGCACGCTTAGAGCCCATGCTCTGCAACAAGAGAAGCCACAGCAATGAGAAGCCCACACACCACAACAAAAAGTAGCCCCCACTCACCCGCCACAACTAGAGAAAGCCCATGCATGGCAATGAAGACCCAAGGCAGCCAAAAATAAAATAAATAAATAAGTAATTAAAAAAAAAAGAAACCAGAATACACTTTCTTCTCAAGTGCACATGAAACATTCTCCAGGATAGATCACATCTTGGGTCACAAATCAAGCCTCAGTAAATTTAAGAAAATTGAAATCGGATCAAACATCTTTTCTGAACACAACACTATGAAAAAAAAAAGTGTAAAAAAACACAAACACATAGAGGCTAAACAATACACTACTAAATAACCGAGACATCATTGAAGAAATCAAAGAGGAAATCAAAAAATGCCTAGAGACAAATGACAATGAGAACACACTAACCCAAAACCTATGGGGTGCAGCAAAAGCAGTTCTAAGAGGGAAGGTTATAGCAATAAAATCCAACCACAAGAAACAAGAAAAATCTCAAGTAAACCATCTAACCTTACACCTAAATAACTAGAGAAAGAAGAACAAAAAAACCACAAAGTTAGTAGAAGAAAAGAAATCATAAAGATCAGAGCAGAAATAAATGAAATAGAAACAATGAAAGCAATAGCAAAGATCAATAAAACTAAAAGCTGATTTTTTGAGAAGATAATCAAAATTGAAAAACCTTTAGCCAGACTCATCAAGAAAAGGAGAGAGTGGACTAAAATAAATAAAATTAGAAATGAAAAAGGAGAAGTTATAACAGACACCTTAGAAAGACAAAAGAGACTACTACAAGCAACTATATGCCAATAAAATGGACAACCTGGAGGAAATGGACAAATTCTTAGAAAGGTATAACTTTCCAAGACTGAACCAGGATGAGATAGAAAATATGAACAGACCAATCACAAGTAATGAAATTGAAACTGTGATTAAAAATCTTCCAACAAACAAAAGTCTAGGATGAGATGGCTTTACAGGCGAATTCTATCAAACATTTAGAGAAGAGCTAAGACTCACAAATTCTATCAAACATTTAGAGAAGAGCTAAGACCCATCCTTCTCAAACTCTTCCAAAAATTACAGAGGAAGGAACACTCACAAGCTCATTCTATGAGGACACCATCACCCTGATACCTAAACCAGACAAAGATATTACAAAAAAAGAAAATTAAAGACCAATATCACTGATGAATATAGACTCAAAAATCCTCAACAAAATACTAGCAAACAGAACCCAACAACACATTAAAAGGATCATACATCATGATCAAGTGGAATTTACTCCAGGGATGCAAGGATTCTTAAATATACACAAATCAATCAATGTGATAGAGGGAGACCTTCAAGATGGCGGAGTAAGACGTGGAGATCACCTTCCTCCCCACAAATACATCAGAAATACACCTACAACAACTCGAACTGAACACATAATGAATGATGGCAGAAGAACTCAGACTTCCCAAAAGGCAAGAAACTCCCCACATACCTGGGTAGGGCCAAAGCAAAAAGGAAAAACAGAGACAAAAGAATAAGGATGGGACCTGCACCTCTGGGAGGGAGCTGTGAAGGAGGAAAGGTTTCCACACACAAGGAAGCCACTTCACTGGCAGAGACAGGGGGTGGTGGGTGGGAAACTTTGGAGCCACGGTGGAGAGAACAGCAGCAGGGGGGCAGAGGGCAAAGCAGAGAGATTCCCACACAGAGGATCAGAGCCGACCAGCACTCACCACCCAGAGAGGCTTGTCTGCTCACCTGCCGGGGTGGGTGGGGGCTGGGAACTGAGGCTCGGGCTTCAGAGGTCAGATCCCAGGGAGAAGACTGGGGTTGGCTGCATGAACACAGCCTGAAGGGGGTGAGTGTGCCACAGCTAACCAGAAAGGAGTTTGGGAAAATGTTTGGAACTGCCTAGAGGCAAGAGACCATTGTTTCAGGGTGTGCGAGGAGAGGGGATTCAGAGCACCACCTAAATGAGCCCCAGAGATGGGCACGAGCCACAGCTATCAGCATGGACACCACAGACGGGCATGAAATGCTAAGGTTGCTGCTACAGCCACCAAGAAACCTGTGTGCAAGCACAGGTCACTATCCACACCTCCCTTCCTGGGAACCTGTGCAGCCCACCAGTGCCAGGGTCCCCAGATCCAGGGTCAACTTCCCCAGGAGAACACATGGCATGCCTCAGGCTGTTGCAATGTCACACTGGCCTCTACCACCACAGGCTTGTCCCACATTCCATATCCCTCCCTCCCCACCAGCCTGAGTGAGTCAGAGCCCCCTAATCAGCTGCTACTTTAACCCCATCCTGTCTGAGCAAAGAACAGATGCCCTCAGGTGACCTACAGGCAGAGGCGGGGCCAAATACAAAGCTGAAACCCAGGAGCTGTGCAAAACAAAGAAGAGAAAGGGAAATCTCTCCCAGCAGCCTAAGGAGCAGCAGATTAAATCTCCACAATCAAACTGATGTACCATACATCTGTGGAATACCTGAATAGACAACAAATCATCCCAAAATTGAGGCGGTGGACTTTGGGAGCAACTGTACACTTGGGGTTTGCTTTCTGCATCCAATTTGTTTCTGGTTTTATGTTTATCTTACTTTAGTATTTAGAGTTTATTATTATTGGTAGATTTGTTTATTGATTTGGTTGTTCTCTTCCTCCTTTTTTCTTTTGATATATAGATATATATATTTTTTCCCTTTTCTCTTATTGTGAGTGTGTATGTTTATGCTTCTTTGTATGAATTTGTCTGTATAGCTTTGTTTTACCATTTGTCCTAGGGTTCTGTCTGTCTGGGTTTTTTTGCTTGTTTGTTTGTTATTTTTTTTTTCTTTTAGTATAGCTGTTAGCACTTGTTATAATTGTTGAATTTGTTCTTTTGGTTTGGTTGCTCTCTTCTTTCTTTCCTTCTTTCTTTCTTTTTTTTGCTTTTTAAATTGATTTTGTTTTTTTAATATTTTTAATAATTATTTTATAGTTTTTATTTCAATAACTTTATTTTATTTTATTTTATTTTATTCTTTCTTTTTTTCCTCCCTTTCCTTCTGAACCATGTGGCTGACAGGATCATGGTTCTCCAGCCGGGTGTCAGGCCTGTGTCTCTGATGTGGGAGAGCCGAGTTCAGGAAATGGTCCACAAAGAACCTTCTGGCTCCACATAATATCAAATGGTGGAAGCTCTCCCAAAGATCTCCATATCAATGCTAAGACCCAGCTCCACTCAACAACCAGAAAAATACGGTGCTGGACAACCTATGCCAAACAACTAACAAGACAGGAACACAACCCCACCCATTAGCAGAGATGCTGCCTGAAATCATAATAAGGTCACAGACACCCTAAAACACACCACGGGATGTGGCCCTCCCCACCTGAAAGACAAGATGCAGCCTCATCCACCAGAACACAGACACTAGTCTCATCCACTAGGAAGCCTACACAACACACTGAACCAACATTGCCCACTGGGGGCAGACACCAAAAACAACGGGATATATGAACCAGCAGCCTGCAAAAAGGAGACCCCAAACACACTAAGTTAAGCAAAATGAGAAGACATAGGAACACACAACAGATGAAGGAGCAAGGTAAAAACCCACCAGGCCTAACAAATGAAGATGAAATAGGCAGTCTACCTGAAAAGGAATTCAGAGTAATGATAGTAAAGATAATCCAAAATGTTGGAAATAGAATGAAGAAAATGCAAGAAACGTTTAACAAGGACCTAGAAGAAATAAAGAGCAAACAAACAATGATGAACAACAAAATAAATGAAATTAAAAATTCTCTAGAAGGAATCAATAGCAGAATAACTGAAGAAGAATAATGGATAACTGATCTGAAAGATAAAAGAATGTAAATAACTACTGCAGAGCAGAATAAAGAAAAAAAGAATGAAAATAATTAGGGACAGTCTTAGAGACTGCTGGGACAACATTAAACACACCAACATTCGAATTATAGGGGTCCCAGAATAAGAAGAGAAAAAGAAAGAGAGTGAGAAAATATTTCAAGAGATTATAGTTGAAAACTTCTCTAATATGGGAAAGGAAATAGTCAATCAAGACCAGGAAGCACAGAGAGTCCCATACAGGATAAATCCAAGGAGAAACACACAAAGACATATATTAATCAAACTAACAAAAATTAAATACAAAGAAAAAATATTAAAAGCAGCAAGGGAAAAACAACAAATAACATACATAACCCATAACATAACCCATAAGGTTAACAGCTGATCTTTCAGCAGAAAAACTGAAAGCAAGAAGAGAGTGACAAAACATATTTAAAGTGATAAAAGGGAAAAACTTACAACCAAGATTACTCTACCCAGCAAGGATCTCATTCAGATTCAATGGAGAAATTAAAACCTTTACAGACAAGCAAAAGCTAAGAGAATTCAGCATCACCAAACCAGCTTTATAACAAATGCTAAAGGAACTTCTCTAGGCAGGAAACAGAAGAGAAGGAAAAGACCTACAATAACAAACCCAAAACAATTTTTAAAAATGGTAATAGGAACATACATATTGTTAATTACCTTAAATGTAAATGGATTAAATGCTCCAACCAAAAGACATAGACTGACTCAATGGATACAAAAAGAAGACCTGTATATATGCTGTCTACAAGAGACCCACTTCAGAACTAGGGACACATACAAACTGAAAGTGAGGGGATGGAAAAACATATTCCATGCAAATGGAAATCAAAAGAAAGCTGGGGTAGCAATTCTCATCTAAGACAAAATGGACTTAAAGACTCTTACAAGAGACAAAGAAGTAGACTACATAATGATCACAGGATCAATCCAAGAAAAAGATATAACAATTGTAAATATTTATGCACTCAACATAAGAGCACTTAAATACATAAGGCAAATGGTAACAGCCCTAAAGGGGAAGTCAACAGTAACACAATCATAGTAGGGGACTTTAACACCCCACTTTCACCAATGGACAGATCATCCAAAATGAAAATAAATAAGGAAACACAAGCTTTAAATTATACATTAATCAAGAAGGACTTAATTGATATTTATAGGACATTCCATCCAAAAACAACAGAATACACTTTCTTCTCAAGTGCTCATGGAATATTCTCCAGGATAGACCATACCTTGGATCACAAATCAAGCCTTGGTAAATTTAAGAAAATTGAAATCATATCAAGTATCTTTTCGGACCACAATGCTATGAGACTAGATAACAATTACAGGAAAAAACGTGTAAAAAATACAGACACATGGAGGCTAAAGAATACACTACTAAATAACCAAGACATCACTGAAGAAATCAAGCAGGAAATCAAAAAATACCTAGAGAAAAATGACAATGAAAACCCAATGACCCAGAACCTATGGTATGCAGCAAAAGCAGTTCTAAGAGGGAAGATTATAGCAATACAATTCTACCTCAAGAAACAAGAAGCATCTCAAATAAACAACTTAATCTTACACCTAAAGCAATTAGAGAAAGAAAAAAACAAACAAACAAAAAAACCCCAAGGTTATCAGAAGGAAAGAAATCATAAAGATCAGATCAGAAATAAATGAAAAAGAAATGACGAAAGCAATAGCAAAAATCAATAAAACTAAAAGCTGGTTCTTTGAGAAGATAAACAAAATTGATAAACCACTAGCCAGACTCATCAAGAAAAAAGGGAGAAGAAACAAATCAACAGAATTAGAACAGAAAAAGGAGAAGTAACAACTGACACTAAGCAATTATATGCCAATAAAAGATACAAGCTGGAAGAAATGGACAAATTCTTAGCAAAGCACAACCTTCTGAGACTGAACCAGGAAGAAATAGAAAATGTAAACAGACCAATCACAGGCACTGAAATTGAGACCGTGATTAAAAATCTTCCAATAAACAAAAGCCCAGGACCCGATGGCTTCACAGGTGAATTCTATCAAACATTTAGAGAAGAGCTAACACCTATCCTTCTCAAACTCTTCCAAAATATAGCTGAGGGAGGAACACTCTCAAACTCATTCTACGAGGCCACCATCACCCTTATAGCAAAACCAGAAAAAGATGTTACAAAAAAAGAAAACTACAGGCCAATATCACTGATGAACATAGATGCAAAAATCCTCAACAAAATAGTAACAAACAGAATCCAACAGCACATGAAAAGGATCATACACTGAGATCAAGTGGGGTTTATCCCAGCAATGCAAGGATTCTTCAATACATGCAAATCAATCAATGTGATAAACGATATTAACAAACTGAAGGAGAAAAACCATATGATTATCTCAATAGATGCAGAAAAAGCTTTTGACAAAATTCAACACCCATTTATGATAAAAACTCTCCAGAGATTAAGCATAGAGGGAACTTACCTCAACATAATAAAGGCCATATATGACAAACCCACAGCCAACATCGTTCTCCATGGTGAAAAACTGAAGCCATTTCCACTAAGATCAGGAACAAGACAAGGTTGTCCACTTTCACCACTATTATGCAACATAGATGTGGAAGTTTTAGCCATAGCAATCAGAGAAGAAAAAGAAATACAATGAATCTAAATTGGAAAAGAAGAAGTAAAACTGTCACTATTTGCAGATGACATGATGCTGTACATAGAGAATCCTAAAGATGCTACCAGAAAACTACTAGAGCTAATCAATGAATTTGGTAAAGTAGCAGGATACAAAATTAAGGAAGATGAATTTCTTGCATTCCTATACAGTAATGATGAAAAATCTAAAAGAGAAATTAAGGAAACAGTCCCTTTTACCATTGTGAAAAGAAGAATAAAATACCAAGGAATAAACCTAGCTAAGGAGACAAAAGACCTGTATGCAGAAAATTATAAGACACTGATGAAAGAAATTAAAGATGATACAAACAGTTGGAGAGATATACCATGTTCTTGGATTTGAAGAATCAACACTGTGAAAAAGAGTATACCACCCAAAGCAATCTACAGAATCAATGCAGTCCCTATCAAACTACCAATGACATTTTTCACAGAACTAGAACAAAAACTTCACAATTTGTATAGAAATAAAAAAGACCCCGAATAGCTAAAGCAATCTTGAGAAAGAAAAATGGAACTGGAGGAATCAGGCTCCCAGACTTCACAGATCAATAGAGATCAATGGAACAGGATAGAAAGCCCAGAGATAAACCCATGCACATATGATCACCTTATTTTTGATAAAGGAGGCAAGAACATACAATGGAGAAAAACAGCCTCTTCAATAAGTGGTGCTGGGGAAACTGGACAGCTACATGTAAAGAATGAAATTAGAACACTCCCTAACACCATATACAAAAAAACTCAAAATGGACTAAAGACCTAAATGTAAGGCCAGACACTATCAAACTCTTAGAGGAAAACAGAGGCAGAACACTCTATGACATAAATAACAGCAAGATCCTTTTTGAACCACCTCCTAGGGAAATGGAAATCAAGACAAAAATTAAAAAATGGGACCTAATGAAACTTAAAAGCTTTTTCACAGAAAAGGAAACTATAAACAAGACGAAAAGACAACCATCAGAATGGGAGAAAATATTTGCAAATGAAGCAACTGACAAAAGATTAATCTCCAAAATTTATAAGCAGCTCATGCTGCCCAATATCAAAAAACAAACAACCCAATCCAAAAATGGGCAGAAGACCTAAACAGACATTTCTCCAAAGAAGATATACAGATTGCCAAGAAACACATGAAAGTATGCTCAACATTGCTAATCATTAGAGAAATCCAAATCAAAACTACAATGAGGTATCACATCACAACAGTCAGAATGGCCATCATCAAAAAATCTACAAACAATAAATGCTGGAAAGTGTGTGGAGAAAAGGGAACCCTCTTGCACTGTTGGTGGGAATGTAAATTGATACAGCCACTATGGAGAACATTATGGAGGTTCCTTAAAATCTAAAAATAGAACTACCATATGACCCAGCAATCCCACTACTGGGCATATACCCTGAAAATACCATAATTCAAGAGTCATGTACCGCAATGTTCGTTGCAGCTTTATTTACAATAGCCAGGACACGGAAGCAACCTAAGTGTCCATCGACAGATGAATGGATAAAGAAGTTGTGGCACATATATACAATGGAATATTACTCAGCCATAAATAGAAATGAAATTGAGTTATTCGTAATGAGGTGGATGGACCTATAGTCTGTCATTCAGAGTGAAGTAAGTCAGAAAGAGAAAAACAAACACTGTATGCCAAGACACATATATGGAATCTAAAAAAAAAAAAAAAACACTCTGAAGAACCTAGGGGCAAGACAGGAATAAATACACAGACGTAGAGAATGGACTTGAGGACACGGGAAGGGGGAAGTGTAGGCTGGGACAAAGTGAGAGAGTGACATGGAGTTATATATACTACCAAATGTAAAATAGATAGCTAGTGGGAAGCAGTTCCATAGCACAGAGAGATCAGCTTGGTGCTTTGTGACTACCTAGAGGGGTGAGATAGGGAGGGTGGGAGGGAGACCCAAGAGGGCGAATGTATGGGGATATATGTATATGTATAGCTGATTCACTTTGTTCTAAAGCAGAAACTAACACCACATTGTAAAGCAATTATACTCCAATAAAGATGTTAAAAAAAAAATCAGTGTGATACACCATATTAACATAATGAAGAATAAAAATCATATTATCATCTCAATAGATGCAGAAAAAGCTTTTGACAAAATTCAACACTTATTTATGATAAAAACTCTCCAGAACGTAGTCCTAGAGGCAACCTACCGTAACATAATAAAGGCCATATATGACAAAACCACAACCATCATTCTCAATGCTGAAAAACTGAAACCATTTCCAAGAAGCTCAGGAAAAAGACAATGATGTCCACTCTCGCCACTATTATTCAACATAGTTTTCCAAGTGCTAGCCATGATAATCAGAGCAGGAAAAGATATAAAAGGAATCCAAATCGGAAAAGAAGAAGTAAAAGTGTCACTGTTCACAGATGACATGATACTCTGCATAAAAAATCCTAACGATGCCACCAAAAAACTACTAGAGCTCATGAATGAATTTGGTAAAGTTGCAGGATACAATATTAATGCACAGAAATCTCTTGCATTCCTATATACTAACAATTAAAGTCAGAAAAAGGAAACAATCCCATTTACCATTGCAACAAAAAGAATAAAATACTTAAGAATAAACCTACCCAAGGAGGTAAAAGACCTGCACTCCTAAAGCTATAACACACTGATGAAAGAAATCAAAGATGACACAAACAGATGGAAAGATATACCATGTCCTTGGTTTGGAAGAATCAATATTGTCAAAATGACTATACTGCCAAAAGCAATCTACAGATTCAGTGCAATCCCTATCAAATTACCAATGGCATTTCTCAGAGAACTAGAACAAAAAAATCTTAAAATCTGTATGGAGACACAAAAGACCCCGAATAGCCAAAGCAATCTTGAGGAAGAAAAACAGAGCTAGAGGAATCAGGCTCCCTGGCTTCAGACTATACTACAAAGCTACAGTAATCAAGACAGTATGGTACTGGCACTAAAACAGAAATATAGATCAATGGAACAGGATAGAAAGCCCAGAGTTAAACCCACGCACATATGGTCACCTTATCTTCGACAAAGGAGGCAAGAATAGACAATGGAGATAAGATAGCCTCTTCAATAAGTGGTGCTGGGAAAACTGGACAGTTTGAAAAATAATGAAAATTAGAAAATATTGTAAAATAATGAAATTAGAACACTCCCTAATACCATACACAAAAATAAACTTAAAATGGATTAAAGACCTGAATGTAAGACCAGACAGTGTAATACTCTTAGAGGAAAACATAGGAAGAGCCCTCTTTGACATAAATCACAGCAAGATCTTTTTTGACCCACCTCCTAGAGTAATGAAAGTAAAAAGAAAACTAATCAAATGGACCTAATGCAGCTTAAAACTTTTGCATGGCAAAGAAATCATAAACAAGATGAAAAGACAACCTTCCGAATGGGAGAAAATATTTGCAAATGAAGCAACAGGCAAGGGATTAATCTCCAAAATATATAAACAGCTTGTGAAGCTCAATATCAAAAAAAAAAAAAAAACCCAATCCAAAAATGGGCAGAAGACTTAAATAGACATTTCTCCATAGAAGACATACAGATGGCCAAAAAGCACATGAAAAGATATTCAACATCACTAATTATCAGAGACATGCAAATCAAAACTACAATGAGGTATCACCTCACACTGGTCAGAATGGCCATCATAAAAAAATCTACAAACATTAAGTGCTGGAGAGTGTGTGGAGAAAAGGGTACCCTCCTAACTGTTGGTGGGAATGTAAATTGATACAGCCACTATGGAGAACAGTATGGAGGTGCTTTAAAAAAGTAAAAATGGAATTACAGTATGACCCAGCAATCCCACTACTGGGCATATACCTTGAGAAAACCATAATTTAAAAAGACACATGCACCCCAATGTTCATTGCAGCACTGTTTACAGTAGCCAGGTCTTGGAAGCAACCTAAATGTCCATCAACAGAGGAATGGATAAAGAAGATGTGGAATATATATACAATGGAATATTACTCAGCCATAAAAAGTAATGAAATTGGGTCTTTTGTAGAGTTGTTGATGGATCTTAAGAGACTGTCATACAGAGTGAAGTAAGTCAGAAAGAGAAAAACAAATATAGTATAGTAATGCGTATATGTGGAATCTGGAAAAATGGTACAGATGAACCTGTTTGCAAGGCAGAAATAGAAACACAGACGTAGAGAACCAACTTATGGACACCAAGGGGGGAAATGGGGGGTGGGATGAATTGGGAGATTGGGATTGACATATATACACTAATATTTATAAAATAGATAACTAATGAGAACCTGCTCTATAGCATAGGGTACTCTACTCAGTGTTCTGTGGTGACCTAAATGGAAGGAAATCCAAAAAAGAGGGGATATATGTAAACATATAGCTGGTTCACTTTGCTGTACAGCAGAAAGTAACACAACATTGTAAAGCAACTATACCCCAATAAAAAGAAAAATAAACTCACCATGTAAGAGGCTACCCATACATCCTAAAAAAAAGAAAAAAAGGATCTTTTGCTAGAATTAATTAATTGAATTATTAATCAACAACTTAGTACACATACCAGGCACTGCTTTAGACACTAGAGATATGGGAGTGAACAAGAAGGGCAACATCTCTACTCATGGAGATTAGATCACAGTGAATGGGTATGGGGAAAACTGACCTTAAATAAGCAAAAGAATGAAGATAATTTCAAAATGAAAAGTGCTATAAAACAGAAAAAAAAAACATTGATATAACAATATTGTGGTGGATGGGGGGCTTCTTTGTATTGGAAATAGGAAAGATCCCTTTATTTGGGTGACAGATGAATTGTGACTCACATAACTCAAAAGAGCCAACCCATTGAAGATGGTTTGAGGGGGAGACAATACCAAGAACAAATGTCCCAATGGGAAAAATCTTGTTAGATAGCTAGAACACAACATCGTAGGAGTATATAGTAAGGTTAGAGGTGAGGACCTCTATTTCCATGGCCTTGTCAAAATTTAAACTTTATTCTAAGTGAAATAGGAAGCCACTGAATAATTCATTTTAAAAGGTTTTCTATTTTTTATTTTATTTATTTATTTATTTATTTATTTATTTATTTATTTATTTATAAGTAGTCTGGAATAAGATGGCAGCAGTAGAGTTGGAAAGGAATCATGACATATTTTGGAGATGATATTTATAGGCATTGCTGATGGGTTGGCTGTGAGGAATGAGGAAAAGATTGTATCATGGAAAATCCTGAAGTTCTGACTTTTGTAAATGAGAGAATAATAGTGTTACATAAATAGACAAAGATGACTGGGGTGGATGGGCTTTTGGGGTTCAATTCAAAAGTTTGAGAGGTCTTTTAGATATCTAAATGAAGAAGTCAAATAGACAATTGGATGTGTGTTTGAAGATAATAGATTTTAAGTCACAAGCATAAATATGGCATTTACTAATTTATGATTTCATGAGATAATACAGGGAAATATAGAGAGCATGAAGAGAAACCAGGACTGGGTTTCTAGAAACATGTGACCCCCAAAAAGTTCACATAAGGGATGAGGGAAGAATAGGCAAATAGGAAGGAGTTGGGGGAGACAAGGAAGGAAGACTAAAGTATAAAAAAAAAAAACCCCAAGAATCCAAAAAAGAGAATGGTCATAAATGGCTGTCTATAGTCCAAATATGTCTTGAAAGCCAAAAACAATATATAGTTACCTACAGGGATTTTCTACAAAGTTGACCCACATGCTCAAATTTGAACTCATCAAAAGACCTTTCTTCTTGTTTTTCCCTGTTTGGCATGCTAGTTACTCAGTGGCTCACATCTGAAACCTCCCTGTTCATAGTTTTTCATATCTATTGGATCATTACGTTCAGCTGGTTTGATTTTGTAAATCTTCCTTGAACCTGTCCCCTGCAGATCATTCTTCTTGACCCAGGTACTAGGTATGCTTTTCCATTATCCCTTTTAAAGTCAACTGTCTTGTCCACAAGCTCTAAGGTAGGTCTCATTGTTCTCCATAGCCTCCCTATATATTACCACTCCAAACCTAGAGCCAGTTAAAATTCTGCAGAGTTATGGAAATATGGGTTAGGCAGATCAGAAGAGATGAGCAGAGCCATTCATGTCTCTTTCTTGTCAATATGACCCAGGGAATATTGAGAGACTTTCCCACCCAGCAGGGGGAACTGTATAGTCATTATGCATTAGGAGGCCTGCAAAGCCATGATTCCCTAGGCAAGCATACATTATGAGGAAGAAGAAATTGAGTAATCAGAGAGGTATATTGAAAGAGAAAAAATAATGGGGTAAATCCAAAGAACAAATAGAAGAGAAACAAGGAGGCCTATTAGAGAGATGGCATGTGTAGCCAGTTTCTGAGCTATGTGACTTCCTGTCACACCCATTCCTAAGCTCAATTAACCTGGTTGGGTTTATTTCTCTTTTTACTGAATGAGACTGTTCAATATAACTTTTTGACCATCCAAACATAACACAGATATTAGGTGTATAAGCCCAAGTCTGTTGGCCAAAGTCCTGGCTTTTAGCCACTGTATCATATGCCTTCCAGGTTTGTGACTTAAGAGCAACCCTTTTATTTTATAGCTTGTATTAGTCCAGAAGCCTCCTTCCTTGCTTCCCTGCCTCCAGTCTGCTTCTCTTTTATCTATCTTCTACAAGGTCATTAAAGATATCTCCCTAGAATGTATGCCTGATTTTATCTCTTTTGTTCACATTTTAAAGTGGTTTCCCATTGCATTTGCAATAAAACTCAAACCCAACTATAAGTCATTTCAAGATTCTTCTTAACATGGGTCTCTTATTACACATTACATTACATTCTGTTTAGTTCCCTTTCTGGAAAACTGGTATGGCTCTTTCAAGACTTAGCTTGACATCATGGCTCTGGAAAGCAGTTCCTAGCTGAGTAAGGTGGACCTCTTACTTTGCCAGAGTGCTCAGTCTTCACTTTTATCATTTTACTTTGTACTCTGCACTTTAATGGATCACAGGCTCGCCACCAATTGTAGACTGTGTACAACTTGAGAACAAACATATCTGATTCCATTTTCCTGTAGCACCTTGTATATAATGCCTGGAAAGTAACAGGTGCTTAATAAATGGTTATTGATTCAAAGAACCATGTTTAATGTTACACAAATAATTGAATACAAAATCCAAAAATTTCACATAAAGGTACAATAAAGATTAGATAAATAATTTCATGGACTTCAGTCTTGTGTCTTGCTGATAGAGGGAAAATTAATTTTATAACTATCAGCAAGTCTAAGAAAATTTAAAAGCATGACCTAGTACTGTGTGATTATATTTAATTGTATGTTGGGAAATATTATCATAAAAATATATACCTCTCCTGAGCCATTGTTTAATCTGAATACTTTATAAAGAAAAAACTACACCCAAAAGGCCCAGGTCACTTCCTTGCCAGAGTTAGTGAGATGGAAAATCCACAGAGCTGTTTTCCAGCTTGCTCTATATTTCAGTCATATCTCTGTGGCATTTAAAATAGAAAACCTTACAACAATAGAAGAAAGAAAAAGAAAGTCCTGTTCTGTTAGCCTGTACCTCAGTGACTTATTACATCCATTCCTTTCATCTCAGCTTTAATTAGGAAACAGTATATAGTTTCAATGCCTCTCACGCTGGCTATGCAGAGTAAAACTTTTACCAGCTCAACTCAGTTGTTTGCCTTTTCTTTCAAGAAGAAGCACTTTAGTATGCTTTAGAGCACTTCCGTTTGCAGTTCCTAAACTCTATCCTTTCCATGCAAATTTCTTCACACTCTTTCTAGGCTTTCTAGTGATGTTGCTAGGCTCAAGGGTACCCAGGATGTCCTGGTGCATACAACATGAGAAAATATTCACAGAAACACAGTTTATGTGTTGTCCAGTGTGTCTCAGGAGAGGATAATGTGTGAAGAAAGGCAAAGACTTACAGTTCTTCCAGGAAAGTCTTGTTATTATATAAAAGCATTATTCTGAGGAGAGGGAATTGTAATGTGTTTTGGAAATACTCCCCAATACTGTTGGTCAAAAGTTTTCCATCAATAAAAGAGAAACTATCTGCCCTTCACTTTTAGTGATCAAGGCCTTTGTCTAAAAAGGTCTCAATTAGCTTTAAATTTTTTTTTTTTTCTTTTAGGAACAAACACTAGGGGATTTTTAAAATGTATTCATTTCTCTTTAAAACACAAAACAAAAAAGAAAACTCATCAGTAAACATTTGCTGTAAGGTTGCATGATGAGATTCCAGCAGTTACATACAAAACAATTTAAAATGAACAACATCTTGCCTGCTGAGTATTTGTGGCATAGAATTCAAGAAAATAATGCAACAATGATTGTGAGCTATACAGTTAATTCTCCAAGTGCTTATTAAGGAAATACAATTATACAATTCTTTTTGTATCTTGATGAGGTAAGATTTTCACATGACAAAATTGAAGTGACTTTGTTGCTATTTTTTAGATTTTGAGTAAATATGTGAGATTCATATTCAACTATTTTTTTAATAGGAGAAGTGGATTTTTAAGCTACCTTACCATCAGACGGTCTGGTTCTCTAGGAAAATATTGCCTCTTTGGCAGAAAGAAGGCATTTACTGGATTTCATATGAGGTTGATTTCTGGAATAAGTGGAAAAAACTGGTCCTTACTGACATTGTACTTGGCAGAATGCAGAGAAAAATATCAACAAGTCTGAGTTAAAGACAGAGAAGCTTTATAAATAAAACAAATAACCTCAATGAATGTTTGGGGTTTGAAGGGACTTTATAGATCATCTATTCCAATAATTTTTCAATGAGATTCACCAAGCAATGCATCCATCCATCCATCCATCCATCCAATGTATATTTGTTAAGAGGCTATTATAGCCAGTCACTGAACCAGGAGCTATAGATACAACAACGAAGGAAACACACTAGGGTCTTGCTTTTGTGGAGCTGAGGGACCAGCACAAGAAAGAGACACTAAGCAAACAATACCAAAAAGAATTTTTAAATTACATGCTTATTCCTACAAGGAAAAGTATAGTGTCTAATTACTTTTAAGAATTTTTATCAAGAGGACAGTGCCTACTCTGGAGGCTGAGACTATTACCTACTCTCTTAACACCCTTGAACTGAGCCACTGTTACTGAGAGGAGTGCACTGTGTTGTTCACATGTACTGGATCAGAAAAACCGTTGAGAATTCAGCCTAACACATTTATTTTACAAGTCAAAAAAGTGATGTGCTTGAAATCACACAACCAATTGCTAATAGATTTGTACTACAGTCCAGGTCTCTTAATTCAGTGCTTAACTTAACAATTCCAAATTGACTTTCAAAACAGAACGTGTATACACTCTGTCTGGCTTTCAGAATTGCTGATAATTTCCTGCTTCCTTTCCCCTTTATCAACTAATCACTCCACATTTATTTTTGGAAGTGTTTATTAATTAATCCACTGTGTTATGCTCATGTCTTGCTCATTGTATCCCCATGAATTAGATACCCTTTTTAAATTACTAAGTTTTTAAAACAATCAACTGTATTTTTGTCTCCTCAGAGTCTACAAAACTCTACTTATACATTTATATTTTGTATCTTCTATTACAACAGTGGTCAGTTAACTAGGGCCACCAGCTGATGCCTGTTTTTGTAAATAAAATTTTATCTGAACACAGACACACCAATTCATTCACATATTGTTTAATCTGCTTTCATCCTGCAACAACAGCATTTAGTAATTATGATAGAGACCTTATGATCCGCAAAGCCAAAAGTATTTACTATGTGACCTTTTACATAAACGATTAGAACATAATTTCATATTGGCTGGCTTTTCTTCATATAAAATGAGCCTGTACGTGGATTATCCAATAAATTTTGTTTGGCTGATTACTGTTCAACATTGATACATTCTTTGAGAACACTATAAATTTTTAAAAAATTATCATAAATAATATATTCTTTATTAGTGTCTGTGGTTTAGTGGAACATTCAACAGCTTTGAAATCAGAACTAGGGGATGATTGCTCTACCAATTATTAGCTGTGAGATATTGGGCAAGTCACTAAATCTGAGGCTTCCTTTCCTAATTTATACATAAAATACTAACACCTCTCATAAAAAGTTCTGGAAACAATGATAGATCAGATGTATAATATACCCAAACTGTATTTGGCTCATAGTACCCAATAAATGGTACTTCTTATATAACACAATATTCAGCTGAACAAATTTGCCTTCTACCTACTCAAATAAATAATGTCAATAATCAATGATTAAGGACACTGACTGACGTCAGTGTCCATTATTTGGATTACCTTTTTCTTTTTTTCATTCTTCTTTATTTTTATTTTTTTTAAATATTTTTTAAATTAAAAAAAATTTTTTTAATATCTTTACTGTAGTATAAATGCTTTACATTGTTGTGTTAGTTTCTGCTATATAACAAAGTGAATCAGCTATGCATATACTTATATCCCCATATGCCTTCCCTCTACCGTCTCTCTCCCACCCTCCCTATCCCACCCCTCTAGGTGGTCACAAAGCACCGAGCTGATCACCCTGCGCTATGGGACTGCTTCCCACTAGCTATCTATTTTGCATTTTTAGTGTATATATGTCCATGCCACTGTCTCACTTCATCCCAGCTTACCCTTCCCCCTCCCTGTGTCCTTAAGACCATTCTCTACATCTGTGTCTTTATTCCTGTCCTGCCCCTAGGTTCTTCTGAACCATTGTTTTTTATTAGATTCCATATATATGTGTTAGCATATGGTATTTGTTTTTCTCTTTCTGACTTACTTCACTCTGTATGACAGTCTCTAGGTCCATCCATATCACTATAAATAACTCAATTTCATTTCTTTTTATGGCTGAGTAATATTTCATTGTATATATGTGCCACATCTTCTTTATCCATCCATCTGTTGATGGACACTTAGGTTGCTTCCATGTCCTGGCTATTGTAAATAGAGTTGCAATGAACATTGTGGTACATGACTCTTTTTGAATTATGGTATTCTCAGAGTATATGCCCAGTAGTGGGATTGCTGGGTCATATGGTAGTTCTATTTTCAGTTTTTTAAGGAATCTCCATACTGTTCTCCATAGTGGCTGTATCAATTTACATTCCCACCAACAGTGTAGGAGGGTTCCCTTTTCTCCACACCCTCTCCATCATTTATTGGTTGTAGATTTTCTTTTTTTTTTTTTTTTTTTGCTGCCCTGTGCAGCATGTGGGATCCTAGTTCCCCGACCAGGGATTGAACCCATGCTCCCTGCATTGGAAGCATGGAGTGCTAACCACTGGACCACCAGGGAAGTCCCTGGTTGTAGATTTTTTGATGATGGCCATTCTGACTGGTGTGAGGTGATACCACATTGTAGTGTTGATTTGCATTTCTCTAATGATTATGATTAATGATGTTGAGCATCTTTTCATGTGCCTCTTGGTCATCTCTATATCTTCTTTGGAGAAATGTCTATTTAGGTCTTCTGCCCTTTTTTGGATTGGGTTGTTTGTTTTTCTGATATTGAGCTACATGTGCTGCTTGTATATTTTGGAGATTAATCTTTGTCAGTTGCTTCATTTGCAAATAT
The DNA here is from genome assembly GCF_009873245.2 of Balaenoptera musculus. Lineage (NCBI taxonomy): Eukaryota > Metazoa > Chordata > Mammalia > Artiodactyla > Balaenopteridae > Balaenoptera > Balaenoptera musculus. The sequence goes on along the minus strand of NC_045801.1, from coordinate 49,614,178 downwards.
TTTCTCCCATTCTGAGAGTTGTCTTTTCATGGTTTCCTTTGCTGTGCAAAAGCTTTTAAGTTTCATTACGTCCCATTTGTTTATTTTTGTTTTTATTTCCATTTCCCTAGGAGGTGGGTCAAAAAGGATCTTGCTGTGATTTATGTCATAGAGTGTTCTGCCTATGTTTTCCTCTAAGAGTTTTATAGTGTCTGGCCTTACATTTAGGTCTTTAATCCATTTTGAGTTTATTTGTGTGTATGGTGTCAGGGAGTGTTCTAATTTCATACTTTTACATGTACCTGTCCAGTTTTCCCAGCACCACTTATTGAAGAGGCTGTCTTTTCTCCACTGTATATGCTTGCCTCCTTTATCAAAGATAAGATGATCATATGTGCATGGGTTTATTTCTGGGCTTTCTATCCTGTTCTATTGAACTATATTTCTGTTTTTGTGCCAGTACCATACTGTCTTGATTACTGTAGCTTTGTAGTATAGTCTGAAGTCAGGGAACCTGATTCCTCCAGCTCTGTTTTTTTTTCTTTTTTTTTCTCAAGATTGCTTTGGCTATTCGGGGTCTTTTGTGTTTCCATACAAATTGTGAATTTTTTTGTTCTAGTTCTGTGAAAAATGTCATTGGTAGTTTGATAGGGATTGCATTGAATCTGTAGATTGCTTTGGGTAGTATAGTCATTTTGACAATATTGATTCTTCCAATCCGAGAACATAGTATATTTCTCCAACTGTTTGTATCATCTTTAATTTCTTTCATCAATGTCTTATAGTGTTCTGCATACAAGTCTTTTGTCTCCTTAAGTAGGTTTATTCCTAGATATTTTATTCTTTTTGTTGCAATGGTAAATGGGAGTGTTTCCTTAAAGGCCATATATGACAAACCCACAGCCAACATCGGTGTCAATGGTGAAAAACTTAAAAAATTTCCACTAAGATCAGGAACAAGACAAGGTTGCCCACTCTCACTACTATTATTCAACATAGTTTTGGAAGTTTTAGCCACAGCAATCAGAGAAGAAAAAGAGATAAAAGGAATCCAAATTGGAAAAGAAGTAAAACTGTCACTGTTTGCAGATGACATAATACCATACATAGAGAATCCTAAAGATGCTACCAGGAAACTACTAGAGCTAATCAATTAATTTGGTAAAGTAGCAGGATACAAAATTAAAGAACAGAAATCTCCTGTATTCCTATACACTAATGATGAAATATCTGAAAGAGAAATTATGGATTACCTTTTAATTTCTATATTGTTTATAGGTAGGTTACTCAAGAAATTTGAATACATACCCAATTTTGGAGGTCATGTGACTTTTCGTTACCAGCATTTATTATCAAGTAAGCAGAAAATTTTGAATACTTATCCAAATGTGGCAGACACTGAGGTGAGTGGCTTAGATCTCCCTTGCAAAAAGAACTGGCCATTCAGCTGAATGCCTTTGGATCTGATAGTTAGGCCAAGCAGTCAGCTGAGTGCCTTTTGTCGGGCCATGCTCTGTTTGGGCAGCTTCCAGGCAGCTTCCAGCTTCCTGACTGAGCACAGCAGGTACTGGATTCTGGCTATTTCTGCCCTACCTGGGACTTCTCTAGTGAGCAATCTTTGCTCTGGAGTTCCTTGTTGGGTTTGCCAAGACTCTGTGCCGGTCCTGCTTCCTCCCTCTTTATCTTTCACAGGTTTACTTCCCTCCCTGTAACTTTATCATAGTGTTTGCTTCCCATGGAACTCAAACTCAAACATAAGAAATAAAAGGATGTGACAAAAGTTTTTGAAAATGAGGAACATTTCGACACACAATTACTACTGATGAAAAAATATTGCAGTTTGAAGTATAAATAAAAACAGCCATAAGAAAAGCATACAATAGATTTTCTGAATAATTATAAATACATAGAGGTAAAATACCAAGGGAGATTTTCAAATATTAAATGTTTGGCCCCTTGGTTTAGATGGTCACTTCTTGTCAATATAAAATATAAACATTAATATTAAATTTTTCTGAATATTTTTAATTCAAAAAAATAGCACAGTTTACATGTTATAAATCTATTATTGTGTACACCAAGGCCACTGAATGTAAGTTTCTTAATTTAATGTAACTTTTTAGGCATCAATTTTCCATTATTTCCTATACAGAAATAAGTTATCCTTATATTCATCTATTTATATTAAAAGATCTTTTAGATTATCCATTTTACTATGTAAGAAGCAATGTATTTCTATCTTAAATGAACTTCATTAGCACTTCCTAAATCTTTCAAAAGTGATGATTTGTAAGAAGCATAAATAAATTGCAGTTTATGAGCATTTGAAATAAAGTAGTAATGCAAGTCACATAAACCATTTCTTAAGCAAAAGTTCTCTTTTTTGTCATCTTCTGGTACCACATATTTTAGACAACTCTTCTCTTTTGATTTACATCTTTTGTATGCCTTTCTTATTCCCAAATTTTATTACCCTCCTCATTTCTGCCTCAGATATTTTGGTTCCTATTCTATAAGAGATTTTTGCTTCTTGAAATGAAAATGTCAAATAGGATAAGTCCTGCTTAAAAGTTATTGAGTGATAGCAACAACATGAGACAACTTTTGAGACAACTTTTCAACTACTTAATTTTGACTACTACTGATTTGGACAACACTGAAGGTGTTTTTTAAATTTACGTCCAACTCTTGAAGGACATTACACCAGCTCAATTTCTAACATAGATATTTGATATTATTAACTCATAACCATTCATCCTGAACATGACTCATAATCAAGGATATAAACACCTGGCTTGATTGTGCTTATAAACCATTACTCTATTATACAGGATTTACCTGTATAATAATTTACCTGAGTGATATTCAGACAGCTGACTAGCACAAAATGTGTGGTACATTAAGTTGCTGGAGAAAAGCATATTACTTCCCTGAAGTGCAATACATTTTCTATTTCTGGGGCTTTCTCACTAAATAAACCAACATTTGAACATAAATAGAAGAGACTGACTCAGTTCACTGCTAAATATCAAGTAGAGGAATGAGGGTGTCTGTTTAGACATCATTATTCTAAACAACGCTAGGTATACCATGTGTCACATATACCAAACCATGAGACTGGTTAGCATGGAGTAGAAAGGCCCGCAGTTTATACAACCAGCCTTACACTCAAATATACACAGCTATACTGAGTAGCATCTTGACCAGTGAAAGGAGATATTAAGAACTGGCTTCTTAAGAAAAAACAAAAACAAAAATTATAGATGTGAGGTTGAAAAGAAAATTCCTTAAGATATTTAACTACTTACTTATACCTTGTTTCATTATGCAAAAATGTGATAAGATGGTAAAATATAAACAAAAATAAGACTAGGGAAATTAGAACAGAGAGCAAGAAATAGAACATAGATAAGTAATATAAAATAACAAATATGGAATTATTCAAAATGTGGGCGTCAAAATATGTTATATAGTCATTTCCAATATGAACACTTATTTGAAAATATAATCATTGTAAGTTGTAACATCTAAATTAAATTGAGATTATATAATTTTAAATATGATATCTGCAGTAAATGGATTAAGTCTATATTAATATTTAGTTAATTTCTCATGTTTGTTCTCAATAACACAAGAACTTTAACCAAGAAGAGAGGTTTCTGGGGCTGAGGCATCTCTGCTATATGGGGACACCCTGCTTGATTATCACTGGGCTTAAGTAAGTGACTGAACCAGAACAGTATTAATTTGGATGCTCATAATTAATATGCTGTGGAACAATGAAGGAATAAAATTTTACTACCCATGGTCACCAATATATTTAAATTTATGAAATACTTAAACTATTCCAACATAAACTGATGTGACAAGCAATAAACAACACATGTTTAAAATATGTAATTTGTTTCAACATATGTATATATCTGTCAGCATATCCAGCAGATCTATATAATCAAGATAATGAACATGTTCATCATCCTGAAATGTTTTCTTATGCTCCTCTGTATTCCATACTGCCCAATCTATCTCACTTGTCCTCAGGCAACCACTGAGGTTCTTCCTATCACTATAGATTATAGTTTGCACTTTCTAGAATTTTGTATTAATATAACAGTACAGCATGTACTCATTTGTTGTCTGATTTTTTTAACTCAGCATAATTATTTGAGCTTCATTCATTTATAGTACAAATCAGTAGTTCATCCTTTTTTATTGCTGAGTAGTATTCCATTATATGGATATTCCATAGTTTGTTTATCCATTCACCTATTGAGGATATATGACTAGTTTTCAGTTTTTGTTTATCACAAATATGTCTGCTTTGAATATTTGTGTAGATGTCTTTGCACAAATGTTTTCATTTCTCTTGGGAAAATGTCTGAGTGCAATGGTGTCTGCATGTTTAACTTTTAAAGGAATTGTCAGCTTGGCATGGTTGCTTTGGCATGGTCTGTCTTTTTAAATTTAGCCACTCTAACAAATATGTATCTTATAGTGGTTTTAGTTTACATTTCCCTAATGACTAATATTGCTTAGTATCTTTTCATGTGCTTACATGTCATCTGTACATTATCCTTGTTGAAGTTTCTGTTCAAACCCTTTGCTTATTTTTGAGCTGCTTGCTTTCTTTTTATTGAGTTTTGAGAATTCTTTACATATTCTGGATACAAATCCTTTTTCATATATGTGTTTGCAAATATTTTCTCTTAGCTGATGACATGTTTTTTATTCTCTTAGTGTCTTTGAAGAGTAAATTAAAAAATTTTTGATGTCCAATTTACCATTTTCTTTTATGAATTGTGATTTTGGCATTAAATATAAGAAATTTTGGCTTAAGCCATAGTCACATATATTTTTATCCTAATTTTTTCTAGTTGTTTTACAGTTATATGTCTTACATTTAGGTTTGGACCACTTAGAATTCATTTTTATATATGGTGAAAGGTGTGGTTTAGAATTTACTTTTTTGCATATGAACATCCTGTTTTCAGCACCATTTGTTGAAAAATTATCTTTTCTCCACGAAATATTCTCTGTATTATTGTCAGAAATTACTTGTTCATATATATTTTTAGTCTATTTCTAGACTCTTTATTTTGTTTCACTGATCTAGTTTTTCTATCTTTACACCAAAGACACACTGTCTTGATTAATGTAGCTTTAAAAGAAGACTTGATGTAATTCCCTGGTGGTCCAGTGGTTAGGAATCCAAGCTCCCACTGCAGGGGGTCCAGGTTTGATCCCTGGTGGGAGAACTAAGATCCCACAAGCTGCACAGCAAGGCCAAAAAAAAGAAATAAGACTTGAAATCAAGTAGTGTTTTCAAACAGGTTTTGTCTATACTAGGTCTTTTGAATTTGCATATGAATTTTAGAATCAGCTTAACAGTTACTACAAAAAAAACCTGCTGAGATTTTTATTGTGATTGTTCTGAATCTATAGATAAATTTGGCAGGAATTGACATTGTAATAATATCAAGTTCTTGAAACCATGAATAAGGCATATTTGTCCATTTGTCTTCTTTACTTTCATTTAGCAAATTTTTATAGTTTTCAGTGTCTAGGTCATACACATTTTATTTGGATTGATCCCTAAATATTTGATATTTCTGATGTCATTTTAATTTTTTTTAAAAAGTTCAGTTATTGATTATTCTTTGCTAGTATGTGACGGGAGACAATTCTCCCTAGGTCACTTGCTTCTCAGCATGTCTTGTGAGCAGAGGCACTGATAATGCCTTTCTTTTGGACTTTATTTCCAAAGATGTTTGTATATCAACAATCTTGGGTTATAGAGAAAACATCTCCCTCCACAATAAAGGGATGGTTTGTTTACTCTTCAATTAAATAAATAAAAGGCCCCCTCTGGGGAAAAGTTAAGCAGCTTACACCTTATTGACGAAGTGAGAGAGTGGCATTGACATATATACTCTACCAAATGCAAAATAGATAGCTAGTGGAAAGCAGCTGCATAGCACAGGGAGATCAGCTCAGTGCTTTGTGACTACCTAGAGGGGTGGGATAGGGAGGGTGGGAGGGAGACACAAGAGGAAGGGGATATGGGGATATATGTATATGTATAGCTGATTCACTTTGTTATTCATCAGAAACTAACACAACATTGTAAAGCAATTATACTCCAATAAAGATGTTAAAAAAAAATTTAGGTTCTCTAAGCTTGTGACTCCTCTCCTGCATGTAACTGATTACAAGTATAGGTGTTAACAGGCCCAGTTCACGTCACCCTTTGAGAACTGGGGCTCAGGGAACTCATACAAATGGCTACTGCTTTTTTTTTTTTTTTTTTTTTAATCCTAGGTAAGAATTTTCTTTTAAAATTTATTTAATTTATTTATTTTTGGCTGCATTGGGTCTTCGTTCCTGCACACGGGCTTTCTCTAGTTGCGGCAAGCAGGGGCTACTCTTCCTTGCGGGGTTCGGGCTTCTCATTGTGGTGGCTTCTCTTGTTGTGGAGCACGGGCTCTAGGCACACGGGCTTCAGTAGTTGTGGCACGCAGGCTCAGTAGTTGTGGCGCACAGGCTTAATTGCTCCGCAGCATGTGGGATCTTCCCAGACCAGGGCTCGAACCTGTGTCCCCTGCACTGGCAGGCAGATTCTTAACCACTATGCCACCAAGGAAGCCCACTACTGCTTTTGAGTCTTTCTTTTTCTCTGAGTCAGGAATCTCATGTCTTCTGCCAACATTCATGAAAGTGTGGCAGGCTAACTTGCTAGCTTACAAATACGGTAAAGTCTTAGAACCTTCACAATCTTGAAAACATATAGAAGTACAATTAATCATTTTTTAATAGTTTTTGTTTGGTTGGTTGGTTTGTTTTAATTTTATTTATTTATTTATTTTTGGCTGTGTCGGGTCTTCGTTTCTGTGCGAGGGCTTTCTCTAGTTGCGCAACGGCAAGCGGGGGCCACTCTTCATCGCAGTGCGCGGGTCTCTCGCTATTGCGGCCTCTCTTGTTGTGGAGCACAGGCTCCAGACACTCAGGCTCAGTAATTGTGGCTCACGGGTCTAGTTGCTCCGCGGCATGTGGGATCTTCCCAAACCAGGGCTTGAACCCGTGTCCCCTGCATTGGCAGGCAGATTCTCGACCACTGCGCCACCACGGAAGCCCTATAATTAATTTTTGTATTATGGTCTTATATCTTGAAATTTTGCTAAACTCACTGATCAATTATAGATAATTGGTTGATGGCATCCAATTTTCTACATAGACAGTCATGTTGTCTGTGAACATATTGACAGTTTTACATTATGTTTATTACATTAGATAAAACCTCCAGTAAAATGTTGAATTGAATTGATAAGCATGGACACCCTTGTCTTGTTCCTGATCTTATGGGGAAAGTCAGACATTGCAAATTTTGCCTGGTTGGGTGAATAGTTTTATATCCCTATAATTATTCTTGAGCTTTGTTCTAGGACTGTTACTTAGAAACAATTTGATTACTTCAGGTGTTTTAAGATTTGTTAGGTAGGACTGAAACAGTGCTCCTTCTGGGATAATTATTCCCCACTACTTAGGCAAGACTCTTCTCAGTACTCTAGCCAGTGCCCATGGACAACCCGTGACTGGTAGGAACAAGTACTGTTAGCCCTATGCGAGGGTCAGGCATTGTTTCTTTTATATCTATCACAAGATTCTTTCTCCAGACTTCAGTTGCATCCTTACACACATATGCTGACCAATTCTCTCTCCCATCCCTTAGGAGTTTTCTTTGCTAATCTCTGGGTCTTCACTCTGTGCAGCTCTTTCCTCTGCATTACTTTGTCTTGTGAACTGTAGCCACCTTATTCTCACTTGACTCTCAGCTCTATCTCCTCAACTGAGAGAATCTTCTGAGTTCTGCTTGGATTTCTGTATGTTTGGCCACAGCCTGGAAATTCTTTCAAGACAGGAAACTGAGGCAGTTTCTGGGCTTATTTCTCTTTGTTTTTAACTCTCAAGATTCACTACCTTTATTCTTGATGTTCAATGTCGTGAAAATCATCACTTTATATACTTTGTCCAATTTCTGGTGGTTTTAGGTGTAAGGATAAATCTGATCCCTATTATTACATCTTGGCTGGAAGCAGAGACCACCCTTATACTACACTTTTACATATCAAAAAGCAATAAAATTCTATTAAGAATATACAGCTGATCACATCTATAGAAGGCAAGCAATATATGTTTTTATAATTGTGTACTGACAACTCCCACTGCATGTGACATACAAACACATACAATTTTGCCCAAAGTTGAAAAATTATACAAATTATACCAAAATATGAAGTTTTAATTGTATCTAGCAGCTTCCTATTCTTAAGATATTTATTAAAGTTCACTTGAATATAACATATGCTTTATTTATATTACTAAGACAATATTTATATTTTATAACTAAAATTATAATATTAGTTTATGGTTATATTCAAATCCACACCTTCAAATTCTTATGTAAGATGAAAGCAAGGCTAACACTAAGTACATTTAGGAAATATATGATTAAATAACTTTGTGTACCACCACGGGCATCAGGTAAGCAGAAGGAATAAAAGACTAAGCTAGTTAAGTACAAGTACTGCTGTATAGTACAGATTAGAAGAGAAAAACATAAAAGAGAAAGAAAAAAAAGGGAAAAAGGGCCAAAGAAAAGAACAACTTGGAGAAGAATAATGCTTAAATACATTAGTAACAGTTATCCAGGATGGCTGGTATAGGCTGAGACCAACGTGTATAGAGCTGTGAATACAAACACATAGTGGGACTTGAATTTTATTCTTCATTCATTCAATAATTATTTGTTTAGTGTTTACTACATTCCAGTCATTGTTTAAAACAGAGTTCAGCAAACTAGGACAAATGACCTGTTTTTGTACAGCCCATGATCTAAGAAGACTTTTTACATTTTTGAAGGTTAAAAAAAATAAAAGGATATGTAATAGAGATGGTATGGGCTTCAAAGGCTAAAATATTTCTTATTTGGTCATTACAGAAAAAGTTTGTCAACTCCTGGTTTAAGATCTTGGGGATACAACAGTATTTATTCATTTATTTATTTTTTACTTAGAAAATGTTTATTTTGTGGTTTAAGAGGCTTGCTTTCCCTGCCCGTCAGCTGAAAGATGTTTAGTGACACTTAATAAGTACTCAGAATAAGATTTGTTCTAAAGCTCTCTATATGCTATAACTGTATGCCCCCTTTGTTCATTATTTATTTATTTGTTTGTTTGTTTATTTTTTAACATCTTTATTCGAATATAATTGTTTTACAATGGTGTGTTAATTTCTGCTGTATAACAATGTGAATCAGCTATGCATATACATATATCCCCATAGCTCCTCCCTCTTGTGTCTCCCTCCCACCCTCCCTATCCTACCCCTCTAGTAGGACACAAAGCACTGAGCTGATCTCCCTGTGCTATGTGGCTGCTTCCCACTAGCTATCTATTTTACATTTGGTACTGTATATATGTCCATGCCACTCTCTCACTTCGTCCCAGCTTACCCTTCCCCCTCCCCGTGTCCTCAAGTCCATTCTCTCCGTCTGTATCTTTATTCCTGTCCTACCCCTAGGTCCTTCTGAACCATTTTTTTTTTAGATTCCATATATATGTGTTAGCATATGATATTTGTTTTTCTCTTTCTGACTTACTTCACTCTGTATGACAGTCTCTAAGTCCATGCACCTCTCTACAAATAACTCAATTTCATTCTTTTTATGGCTGACTAATATTCCATTGTATATATGTGCCACATCTTCTTTATCCATTCATCTGTCGATGCACACTTAGGTTGCTTCCATGTCCTGGCTATTGTAAATAGTGCTGCATTGAATATTGTGGTACATGACTCTTTATGAATTATGGTTTTCTCAGGGTATGTACCCAGTAGTGGCATTTCTGGGTCATATGGTAGCTCTATTTTTAGTTTTTTAAGGAATCTCCATACTGTTCTCCATAGTGGCTGTATCAATTTACATTCCCACCAACAGGGCAAGAGGATTCCCTTTTCTCCACACCCTCTCCAGCATTTATTGTTAGTAGATTTTTTGATGATGGCCATTCTGACCAGTGTGAGGTGATACCTCATTGTAGTTTTGATTTGCATTTCTCTAATGATTAATGATGTTGAGCATCCTTTCATGTGTTTGTTGGCAATCTGTATATCTTCTTTGGAGAAATGTCTATTTAGGTCTTCTGCCCATTTTCGGATTGGGTTGTTTGTTTTTTTGATATTGAGCTGCATGAACTGCTTGTATATTTTGGAGATTACTCCTTTGTCAGTACAACAGTATTTAAAAGAAAAAACAAAAAAACTAGAGAAAACCTTGACCTTATGAACTGATATTCTATTGAGAAGGATACAGATTAGCAATTAATAAGTGAAACATATAGTTTGCTGGATGATATGCAGAAAATTAAACAGGGAGGGAAATTGGACTGCTAGAGATGAGGTGGTCTCAAGGTCCATAGAGCAAGATGGGGATGATGGTCTTGGGATGAGAGTTAATCTGATTATCTAGACTTTGAGGTGATAAAGGCCATAAAGAGATGGTGGCAAGCTGAGACACTCATTTTGATTGTGACTATTGTGAGAAGGGTAGGAAAGGGAGTGGTGTGTCACCCAAATCTCAGGGTTCTAGGACTCTTAACTCTCCTGCCAATAATGAGATAGATACCAAGGAAGGGAGTGGTCTTATTGGAAACAACCAGAGCTTGTGGCTCCCTCTGGATAAGCAATGATGTTTGGAATAAGGGAGCTGATGTTCATAGCTGGGTTTGGAGAAGGTTTATTTGAAGGTAATGTGGAGAGTAAACTGGAGGAAGGAAACATCAACCAGGGTCCTTGGAGTGACAAAGTTCTAAGATTAGACATTTCCTGATACAGACAGTATATCAAGAAGACACCACTGGCAAGCTAAACATTCTAAAATTTAATATATATGTGACAAGAGACAGAGTTGTTCCTGTTGTTCGCATCACAACATAAGAAATACCTTATTGAGTCAAATCAATATTTAACCATATTGTTTTTATTAAAATGTTTGTTAAGCACATACTATGCACCCAACACTGTTCTGGGAACTGAAAATAGAGTGGTGTGCAAGAAAATATAAACAAGCTCCATCTCTCATGAAATTTATATTTGAATGCTGTAGATAATTTCAAATTTTTACAAGAGCTGTGCAAGTTGGAAGATACTGCTTTAAATGGAGTGGGCAGGGAGGGCACTCTGTGGAGGTCCCTTTTATGCCAGCTGTTGAAAGATGAAAAGGAGCTAGCCATTCCAGAGCGAGTGAGTGAGGAGAGACAACATGAAAAAAGTGAGAAGGCCCTGAGGCAATGAAGAACTGTAGGAACACTGGTTTATGACTGTGGCAATTTCTCCTCAGGCAGTTTTGTCAGACAGCACTATTGATCCTGTGATGAGACAGGGCCCCATGGGACAGCCCTCAAGCCATAGGCTGCCTAGGGTTTATTCTTCACTTTTTTTCTGCTGCTACCGAGCACAGGACCAAAGAAGAGTGTATGGGAAGATAATTTTTCTCCAAATATCATGCCCCTAAGATTCAGAACCTTTAGATGTATCCTTTCTTTGTCCACAATGGTACACTACATGTACATTGTCCACAATGGTAGAGTACATGGGTGGTTTGGACTTCACTTAAAATATCACAAGAGTCTCTCAAAAACTGTGTTTTCATTACTCTCCTCACTACTGTGAATTCTTCTAGCTTGATCTTGAGAATAATTGCTTTTTTTTTGGTTACTTCCTTTATACACTTATTATAGATAGCAGGAGGGCAGGAATATTAATAGTAATCACACCAGCAGCAGCAATAGTTGGCATTTATTGAGGGCTCACATGTACCAAGCACTTCACATGTAGTCATTAATTTAGTCTTTAAACTAATCCTGAGATGGGGAGAACTACTAATCCCGTTTTCCAGGTGGAGAAACCGAGGCAAAGGGAACTGAGTAGCTGTCCAGTTCTTACAGCTAGCAAGTGCTCAAAATTGGCAGAATGAATGCAGGATCATCATGTTCTTATAATTAATGTACTATACCCCTCTTTCTCAATTTATAATTTGTAAAGATAAATTCTGAGTATACACTTTCACTTTACATGGGTGGTTTGGACTTCACTTAAAATATCACAAGTGTCTCTCAAACCCTGTGTTTTCATTACTCTCATCACTGCTATGAATTCTTCTAGTTTGATCCTGAGAATAATTGCCTTTTTTTTTGGTTAAGATCCCTTTTCTTTTCCCTCAGTCTCAATCCTTATTTATGCTTATTCTCAGTCCTTTAGGCTCTTGGCCAATCCATTCAATCATATTCATTCTGCACTCTAGTTTTCCTCAGATTATGTTCTCTTCACAATTCTCTCAGTCCTACAACTCAGTCAGTCTGTGTTCCCTGTCCCCCCAATAGACTTAAGATTTATTGTTTTGAATATTAGCAAGTTTAGAAGATGGAGTACCAGTCACTTGACTTAAATTCACTTTACCAGATAATTTCACTTTTGCATGTTAGACATTAGTATTTGTGCAATTGAATTTTGTCACTCAGATAAATAACAAATAATAAATTTTATTGGGTAAAATGATTGGGTGAATTTTTTCTACTCGTAAGTTTTCCTTGCCTTTATGAGCAATTTCTTAGTTTATTGAAAACTATTTAACATAAACTGACTAAATCAAGTAAAGTTTAAGAGATTACATATGAAAATAAGAAGTGAAATGGATTTCATTGCATAAAAACAGCAAGCAACTCCAAATGCTCTTAAAAAAAATCCCCAAATCCCTTAGTTAATAGAAAAATGACTTTTAATTAATTCATTCACTTATTTGTGTATTTATTTTTCTGGTGTTTTTAGGCCAAATCTAAAAATTCTAAGCGATCACAATGCCTCCAAAATTTGACTTACAAATGAGGATACCATATGAGAAAATATAACTTAGAGAATTAAAAATTATCTTTGATTTTACTTCATTTATATTTGTAGCTAACATATGTGGTTCATTTTATAAAATGAATTAGCTACCTAACCTCACTCAACAGGTTTTACTTATTCATCTCTATATGTGCAACAAGGCCCTGGGCAAAATGACCAAGATACAGCAGAGCAAGACATGGGAAACATTCCTTACCTTTAAAGAAGACAAAGTTCCCATCACTGTTTTCATAAACTGCATCAATACTAGGAGGCAAGCCCCGCCAGAAGTAAGTAATTTGCATGGGGTATCCATCCATCACCCTGTTGTTTCTCACTCGCCAAAACCACTGGTCCTACAAACCAAACACAAGCATCTTTCAACAAAGGTGAGGCCTCGGGGAACTTCCCTGTGTGATGGTTTAATGCTTTCACAGCTAAGCTAGTGCTGTTATCACCGGCCTATATCAAAACAGTCAAAGAAACAGCTACCTTGCCCAGAATGATCACAAACATTCTGTAGTAAACTACCCAATGTCTAATCCATACATTGTGGTTAAAAAGATAATGTAAAACTACTTAATCTTGGCAGTTTACATTATCTCCAGGGCTTTCTAGATTGAAAAACAGAGGTAGCACAGACAAGTCCCTGCCAGATTTGTGGATTAAGTGAGCTTTCCAAAATATAAGAGCAGCATACGATTACATATGCACCTTTGCATTTATAGACATATGCAAGATCTCCACCTGAAGTGTTGGGATGAAATAGGGAGGCCATGCCTCCTGGTATACCCATGTTACAACTACTTTCCCATGTAATTATAAGTAGAGTCCTCTTTCACCTTCAAATGTGTCCTGGTTTGGATGATAAATTATATTGTCACCTTAAATGAACAAAGTGATCTTGAAGGAAGATCATCAGAGTGGATTCCAATCTGGGTCAATTGCCTCTCCTATTTGCTTTCATAATAACCTGTACTTCACTCAGTCATAGCACAGGCCATTTTATATTAAATGTGTTTACTCTTATCTCTAGTGAATAATATATACGACTTGCTACATAGCAGGTATTTATAAATATTGTTGACTTAATAATTAGACTACACACAAGATTTTTCACCATAAATTCTCACTAAAGTCAAAAACTCTTTCCCCAAAATGTATACCTGATGACATTAAATTGTTTTCTATTGAAAATTTTGGAATAATTTAGAAACTATCCAAAGTGCTTTAATATTAGAAAAACTAGGTATATTTAAAAAATTAGTTTCCAATAAAATAAAATTTACTATTACATTTTATTTCAGTATTTACAAGCAGAGTTTTACTTGCAAGTTATATATTTGTACTATTTAGATAAGTGCATATCACAAAAATACTTCCATTTCAATTGTTCTCTGCTCTCTTCCCCCAACTTAGGTATTAGTAAGTGATTTATTATAGAGTTTTCCCAAGCTTTTGGCTAAGAATAGGTTAGCCTGACTAGATTTCCTAGAATTTGTCAGTTATTCATATATTCATTCATGCACACACACACAATCTACTAAGGATTCTCTGTCTTTAGTTTTCTTATGGCTTCCTATTTCCAGAAAAATGCCTTGCACATAGGAGAAGCTCAGTAAGTATTTCTTGAAAGAAAACAAAAGTTAGGGAGGAAAGGGCAAAGTTAAAGTAAGTGATTAGTTTTTAGAAGCCAAAAGCTATATGGGAGTCACAAGAACACAAAAGTGCTATGAATAGAAAGATGATTAGTACACATTTCATTTTCTGCAAGGGTATGATATATAAAGGACTTTGAACCATGGGCAAATGAAAAAAAAAAATGTTTTCACTTTTCCAAACAACGTATGTTTTGTTTTAGCCTATGATGTAAAGGAAAGAATGAGGAATCACCTCTACAGCCCCCTAAAAATATTGTTTGTATCTTGCCTCTGACCTCTTTTTGGCTACAGCTCTTATAGAAAGAAAAGGGTGGGAAGGGATAGGATACACTAAAAATAATCACAGCTAGCACATTTGCAAAGTCAACTTGTGAAAAAGCATCGTGCTTAAAAATTACCAAATAGGAATTCCTACTTAAACACCAATATTTCACTTCAGGTACGAACACTCTGTAGCTTACATATATATAGATTTTTCTTTCCATGTAGTAGGGGACCCAGACAGACCATTTTTTTCACAAAGATAACAAATCTATGGTATATATCACAAAGCAGTAACATACAAGAGAAATGCAGTTTGCTTTTCTTCTGTTCCCTCTAAAATTCTGGTTTATAATCTAATCTGCACGTTGTTTGCTGACAACTGTACAGAAAAAGTGTCCTCCTGCTGTCTGCATATGAAGATGATGATGTCACTGATGTACTTGCAGTAGAGGATGCTGTCTTCAGGCCTCTATAAAAAACCAATTAGTAGAACTGACTTACTTTTACTTCTCTTCTAAAATATAAGATTTTTTTATTTAACCAACAACTTGATGTAAATCTATGAATGTCTCACATGTCTCAACATGAACGTTTCCAGAAGGCATTCACTGTTCTCGCAGCCCCCTCCTGCTGTGCCACCTCAGGCTTCCTCTAGTCTTTCCCACTTCTAAAATAGCATCTCAAATCTCTTTATTTCTCATCATCATCACTGTCACCATGCTACTCAGGCTGCCATTGTATTTCATTCAGATGACTGCAATGCCAACTGAAAGCCACTGGTTTGCCTCCTACTGCATCTGAAGCAGAATTCAAACTGAGCCCTGCCCCCAGCCCCTGTGCAGCCCCTCACGGGGTTCTTCTGTGTTCATGGTGTTCCAGTTACATGGGCTTCCTTCTGGTTTCTCGATAGAGTCAAGCTCTTTTCTTCCTCAAGACTTCTATGCAGTTTGCTGCACTTTGAATGTTCTTTCCCTTCCTCATACTTTTCACTGATTGTGAATCATCTATTATTTCTCAGCTAAAATATCCTTTCCACAAAAAGGCCTTAGCTGTTCCCTGATTGAAATTAGGTGACTCTACTATACTATTTCACAGTAGTCTGTAATTTTATAGTACTTACACAGTCAGTTACTATATAATTGTTTTTGTGTCTTGAAGTCTTCCCACTGTTCCACTGTGTTATGTGCCTGAGAACAGTGGGTTGGCAGGGATACTGAATTACCAGCTTTGAGTACTGTGTCTTGCAAAGTGTAGGAGCCCTAAACATATTTAATGGACATACCTCTTTATTTTTTTTAATCAAACCACATGTGTTGAATAACAAATATACCCAAGATTGCTTAAATCAAGGTAACTGCTTAATATGGGTGCCAAACTATTTATTTATTTATTTATTTATTTAAAATTAATTAATTACTTTATTTATTTATGGCTGTGTTGGGTCCTCGTTTCTGTGCGAGGGCTCTCTCCAGTTGCGGCAAGCGAGGGCCACTCTTCATCGCGGTGCGCGGGCCTCTCACTGTCGTGGCCTCTCTTGTTGCGGAGCACAAGCTCCAGACGCACAGGCTCAGCGATTGTGGCTCACGGGCCCAGTTGCTCTGTGGCATGTGGGATCCTCCCAGACCAGGGCTGGAACCCGCGTCCCCTGCATTGGCAGGCAGACCCTCAACCACTGCGCCACCAGGGAAGCCCCAAACTATTTATTAAAATGACATTCTAATCAAATCAAGGGAACTCACCAGTTATGAAAAAAATTAGAAAAATTTTTATGACTATAATACAGATTTATTTATAAGCAATCATGTATTTTTTTTTTTTGAGTACTTAATATATGGCTTGGAGAGTGTCTAGGGAATCTGGTGTTCAAAATTAATCTGGTTCTTAAAAAAAAATCAGATATGTAATAGTAGTGGAAGAAAGCCCAAATCGTGGCAGCTATATGCATAATAAAGGGGAAAGCAATCTGAATGAGTGCTTAAAATTAGAGGAAGAAATGTTGGCCTTCTACTCTGTGGTAGGCATGTATTTGCTTCTACTGCTTCTTAGGCAGAATGACACCTCTGAGACCCACAGTTCCACCCTGGACCCACCCTTGGAAGCCAGAATCATCAAGTGATGTCACAAGTAACTGGAGTTAGGGAGCCAGCAATGCATGGGTAGCTACGTAAATCTGGGCAGGAAATGGAGCCAGCAAGGACTTCTAAGCCTGAGAGAAGCATCCTTAGAGATGTCTCCTAAGAGAGCATCTGTCCTAGGCCACTGCTTTTTTGAAAGGTCAAGAGGAATAAAAGGGGAATGTGAAGACAAGATTACCGATGGCCATGTTTGCAGTTAAAAGAAAAAATATGCTTTGGTACTAACACTTTCTCCATTTGGACTGACTCATTGTCTTACACATTCTTCCAATGCACAGAGTAAAAGCAAATGATCAGAATTTCTTATAAAATTTAGTGTTCAAACATTGCTTAATCATACCATATGCTAGACCCTATATCTCTCAATCATGTGCATAATTACTGAGCCTACTGGAATACAATTGATATTAATAAATAACAATTATTAGGCTAAATCTATTCATTTTTAGTAATATATATTACTAAATCCAACACATAAATTGCCTACAAGTTTTAAAAAATCTTTTTATATTGAAGTAACTATAGAGTCACATTATAGTTTTAAGAAAAAAACAGAGATTCCTTATACTCTCTCCCGTTTCTTCCAGTGATACCTCTTACATAACAAAAGTACAATATCAAGACTAGAAACTGAAGATTGATACACTCCACTGACCTGCTTAAAATTTTACATGCACTTGAGTGTGCATGTATGTGTTTATGCTAATTTTAATATTGAAAGTACACCTTTATGATGCAGAGATATGGCAGTTGCCAACTTAACTAAGTGATCAAGCTTTGCATCAGTCATAGTAACTTGATATTATACACCACCTAACGTGATAAAACGTAGAATACCTAGACATTTGAAGGTCACAGGATCATCTATGAAGTACAACCATGTAGAAGCCAAACATGTTTAAAGTAGAATTTCATTGAGCCTTTAGGCTTAACTTCTTCCAGTTTATAGGAAAAAGGAATAAGTTAAATGACACTTAAGCAGTCAAACACATTTCAGAATGTGAGATGGTATATAAGACAACTGGCCTAGTCTCAGCAAGAAAGAAGAAGAAAAAAAAAGGCAGGGAGAAAAAAGCTGGAGAGAATAATCAGTTAAAAGATCTAAGTAGACATAACAGCCATATGCAATGCCTGGATAGTCACCGGGTCCTGTATTTGGAAGTGGAGTTTCATAATATCCACAACTTTCTTTCAAATGTTTCACCAAACACTTGGGCATGTATTTTGCACATGCACACATACATATGTAAAGAAAATAGAGGCCAACCCTAACCGTTCTTAAATCTATATATTAGATGTGCACATGCTCATTCTTCCAACTTTTCTGTACTTTTGAAGATCCCGCACGCGACAACGAAGATCCTGCGTGCCGCCAACTAAGACCCAGCACAGCCAAATAAATTGTGAATTGTGAAAGGTACTGGGATATTTAAAGAGAGAAAGACCATTTACATATAATTAGCTATATTTCTTTTTCAACATTAGAAAAGAAAAAGTAAAATTATAACTTGGAGAAAAAAAAACTATGAAAGGATGCTTAAAAGATGTATCTAGTAAAGGTAATACCATTCTGGAAAGCTTTCATTATCTTATCACAAGAGCTGACACAAACTGCCTTTTGATATATAAACCTTAGGAGAAAACCTGTTCAAAGTAACCATTAAAAGATACTTTCTCATCAAGACAGTCATGAATGTCTGCAATGATTTTGCAGGCACAATTTTCAGGACTCATCAATCAAAGATTAACCAGATGTCATTCCAGGAGAAATGATACAGAAGTACATTTCAATAGGTCAAATAGGTCTGGATATTGTCTGTAGTTTTTGAAAAATGCTTAAAACACAGACTCACTATAATGGAGGAAGGAAGTAACATATTCACAAGTGATTCTTCTAAATCAATTTTGAAAGTCACAATTCTGGAATCTCCCTTAATATCTTTGACTATTTTCAAGAAAGAATCTATTACAGTTACCATCTGGATTTAGAAATGTAAATTATTTTAAGAAATAAAATGTATATTTTTGTTCCAGAGGAAAAGAGAGTTGATATTTTCAGAATAGTTTGTTTACCACGTGTGCTAAATTTATGTGATATTTTTTATAGTCTCCAAATGTAAAAAAAAAAAAAATTTTTTTTTTCGATCAACTTATATTGAAAAATCTACACACTAAAAGGTTAAGTGATATGTCAGATATGGATCACTTGTTAATTAGTATTTATAAAATCTTAACAAAAAGAATACCAATTTTAAACCTGAAAAATTAATAATTATCCACGCATAATGTAATAACATAAATATTTGTTTTTATTCCATTTATATATGCAAATAATGAATGGTTATGAAGTATTGCTATACCAAGTGTAGTTAAGCCCTGTAATAGAAAGATCTGAGGAGCAAATGAAAGATGGATGTGTGTCTACACTGTTTTCTTTTTAGGACCTTATATCTTTTTTTTTTCCTGTTTCTTTTTGCATCTACTCTTGTTCAGAAACCACTTTGCAATGATTGTGATGCAGAAAAAAACAGTTTACTGAAAAATGCTTCGTCAATACACTGCCTTTAGGGAAAGGAGCCTCAAATGGTAGATATGATTGCGCCACACAGTACTATGACATTTTGCTTTCCCCCCACTCCTATGAGGATCATGAATATTGGCAGGGTGATCTAAATTTCAATTCACATATGTAATTGAGTTGAAAAAAAAGAAAAAATTTCATTCCTCCCACTGAACTAGCAGTTCTGGATTCCAAAAATATGAACTCTTTAAGAATGTACATTCATTCTAGAGGGGAAAAGAGGCAAACAACTAATTTCAAAGGGTGTGTGAAGTGCTATTATTGCCGCCTCTATAAAATGGGGACTACCATTTAGTGAATATAACGAGCTGGGAAACAGCTGTGTCATTAGCACACCTATCAGGAATTACCATCTCTTTATTTTTGACATGAAGAAAGATGTCTCATTTACAATAAAAACTATGTTCCTGCTGAATAAAGTATAGGCAAGTTTTTACTCAAGGTAATTGAGAGGGCAGTGTATTCAATTTAGTTTTTTAACCACAAAATCTAAAATTGTCTCCTCAATTTTTTTCTATCAGCTCATCATGTTTTATTTTCTTCATAGTATCTATCGTTCTCTGAAATTATCTTGTTTATTTGCTCACCTGTCTGTCATCATAGTATGCACCTCATCTATCTTATTCAAACACTGCACTTCTCAGTTCTGGTATATTACCCAGCACTGTGTGTTAAATAAGTGGTCAAAGACAGAGAAAAACAGACAGTGAAAGAGAGACACATGAGTAAATCTTTTCCTTGGCCTGGATGTAGGGGGCCTGGTTTGTCAATATTTAACTTAAGTGCCCCCACAGAAAGTCTTCCCCAGTCCCTCTTTACAGCCCATACAGCACCCCATATCTACCAAAGTACTTAGATCACTATATGGAAATTATCCATTTGCCAGCCTGTTTCTACATGTTCTAAATGAGCATCATTATCATTTGCTTTCTCTCTTCCTCCCTCCCTCCCTTCCTTCCTTCCTTTTTTTTTATGACTCAGTTCAGATTTCACCACCTCCAGGGACATTCACTTAAAACTATGCCTCTATTCCCCAAGAGCTCTTCCTGCCCTGTAGGTGACCCTCCTTTTTTTTCCCCATTGCATCCTGTAGTATAGTATTGGCCAAGGTGCCATGACAAGGTCATGATGTAGAGAAGGGGAAAGAGAGATATTTCATGAGAAAGAGATATTCCATAATGTGACATCAGAAGAATCAAGGATTGAGCTAGAGCTATGGAGTATTATTTTTATGGCTTCCTCTTCAACCTGTCATATTCTTTTCCCCCAGTCCTAACCATACTAAATGGAGGAAACTCATTGAGCTGAAAGAATGTGGAAAGCAGAGCAGACAATCAGTGATAAGAAATATATCCTGGACAGAAATAAAGAGTCATCAATAGACTCTATGCAAAATCTCTGAGCAAGTGCAGAAGCCTAAGGGGGAAGGGAGGAAAGCAGGTTAGATGCCCAGAAGGGCATGTGCTGGAGGGAAACTTTTTTTTCTTTCAAAGGGATACAAAGTTACTTGTCAACAAATTAGGTGTTAAAGGTATACGTTGAATTAGAGTTTTGCTCCTAAGAGATAAGGGTAGATTGAGTGGAGAATTCCCAAGAAATTACAAAGCAAAAAACCATGAAAGATTCCTAAGGGACTTTGTTTCAGAGTTCAGGTGCAGTTGTTGCCATAACAGGAGAGACCAATCCTCATTACCATTACTTAATTACTTTATGCTAATATACTCTTGAAAACATGCCTTCTGTTGCTACTGTTTTGCTGTGGTTTATTTACTTAACTAGGGAGTTCAAAAGGTAATTACCCTTCCTTAAGCTCAAAGAAAGTCCTCAACAAACAACTTGATGTGCAATAAAATAGTAATGAAGTTCTAAATCGGTCCTGAGGGAAGTCAGATTATCACAATCATTAGCAAATGTAAAGCACTTGTGCTCTTTGTTCACAATCTATCAAGTGAAACTAATATGAGTAAGCAATATTTGCTTACTGTTGAATAAAAAAAAAAGGAGAAACTTCTCCAAAACAAATATAAGTTAATAAGTTTCCTAATATTTCAGCTAAATAATGGAGCCTTGGACAACTATTGATGTGGTTGAATAATTTTTGAAAATTATTCTAAGCAAGAAGGAATCTAATGACAGAAAATTAAATAAAACTGAAAGATAAGATTTGATGGTTTGTGAAATTATAGAAGCTTAAGATGGTAATATTTTTGCATAAAACAAATGGTATGTCTCTTCCACTTGGCTGGAAGATTCATAAATTAAGAGGGATTTCAGAAGCCTTTGAAGGTGAGGAAAGATGATGTTGTTGACTAGACTTTCATAGGTCCTTTCATAGGGGTACTATAGAAAAGGAAGTAACATGCATCATACCAAAGGAAGGTACAAAATAATCTATGCTGCACCAGGTTGAGAGTAACGGTGGGTAAGAGAACACATATTTTCGGAGAAGGGGAAATAAGATTTGAAAACCAGAAGTTTAAGTGGTTCGTGGTGGGGATGAGCTCTAGGGAGGGTGGAGTGGTCACAAGAGGAAAATGACAATTCTAGAAGCAACTGCACACAAATGTTATATGAAATGAAAACAGTATCTTGATGAGATATCCAATGCCAGATCAATAAAATAAAATATATAAGAAAACAGGTATAGAGATGAAGGACTAAAATGAGGAAGAAATAAAATAAAAATAAATGTAGAATTAGAAGGGTCTGACAAAAGCTGTGCAGCATTGTGCTCTAGCTATGGGGCAGATGCTTACTTGGGTTTAGAAAAGAAAGCACTGGGGATTTCAGAAGGCAAGCATATTACTGCAATGACTGGAAAGAAGAAGACATTTGTTTTAGGTAAAGTATCAATAGTAAATGCTAAATAATGAAACATACACATCCTAGAGTGAGGATGCCAAGTGAATAAAACAATACTGCAGATAATAAACAGTAACCCAAATTAGTCTCCAAGTGTTAAAAAAAGAAAAGGTGAGTTTATGAAAAACATTTAAATAGGTGGGAATATTCCTCCTTGCTCAATCACATGTATTTCAACTGCTCATTTATGCTATGCTTATTTACAACTTATATGTCGGGGGATACCATTGAAAGTTCAAGTATAATTGAGAATATGTTATCCTGTCTGTATTTCTTCATGAAGATTCAAATTGACATGAAAGTGAAGAAAGAAGACCAGTTTATTTAGTTGAGCAATTTAATTTTTTTCTCTGTCTTCTGAAGACAGAAATAAATCCTCATTTATCGTTTTTGCAATATTTCAGCACATTTCAACTTTTTTTGATTTGTACTGTGTGGTTAAAAAAGAATTTGCAATTGTAATTCGTTTAATAGACATTTTAAATATAGATGAATCTCACTTGATGCCATACATCCATTCTTGAAAAGTTGGTTATTGATTATTGTGTGAAGCAAATACTATTTTAATTGTATGCAAATGAATTAATATTTAAAAGGATGATGTTAAAGAAAATCACTTCACTTAATTTTATAAGTACTCTTTCCATTCAAGATTAAATAAAAACAATATAAAAATCATTTTGTGTTAATACAATATTTCTTAATGTTAGGTAATTATGGCTCAAATTTTTTTGAGTCAGACTACATTTAGACCATTATTTTCTAAAAGGAAAACTGAGTTAGTGAGTTATCTTATGCATAAAGTGAGTTGGTAAAATATTGTTTAGCTCAACCATTCTCTGGTGTTCAAACTCATTAGCAAAATGGGCAATTATTTGAAAATTTTAAAAATTACTTGTATATTACTAGTTATAAGTAAAAGTGTGTCTATATCATATTTTTAATAGAACTTTACACATATGAATTGTTCCATTCATTTCCAAACCTGAAGTTGAAGACTAAAAATAAATAAATAATTACATAAATAAAAATTTTAAAAAGATGGTCTCGGATAATATTGAAATAGTTTTAGTGATTCAAATGTGTCTCATGTGATCCAGTTTATACAAAACTAACATTGTTACCAAATATTATACTGAAACAAATATATTTTATTTCATCTGCCACGCTAGGCTTACAAAAGTAATCAATATTATTTCTGGAAAATCTTGGAAATTGGAAAGTCTTTTCTTCCCCTTTCCTATTAATCTTCCAAAATGCATTTTTTTTTTCTTTTTTTTACTTACAGTAACTTCTTTCTGGGGCTTAGAGAACATTATGCACTTTCATAGCAGATTTCTACAGGTGGGTTTTTTTTCTTTTTTAAGATTAACAGCAAGAAATCATCATAATTAAACAAAATAGCCATTTGTATGATTTTAAAAATCAGAGTTTTTTTCTATTATCAATGACCACTAAAAAATATAGATAAACTATAACTTTGCAATATTTCTATTGCAAATATAGATATTTCTATGTTATCATTCATTCCTGTTAAACTATTTCTTTGGATGGTGGGATACACCACAAATAATACCTATTTTTTCCCCTGAAGATCCTTATGGATTTTTTTTTTCCTTACTCAGTTTCTGTTACTACTATTTCTTACTAGTCAGAAACACTGAAAATTATGACTGAACACAAAACACATCAAGGGAACAGAGACTAATTCTCTTCAATTTAATAGCTTCTTGTATATTGTTCTAGTTCAATTCTTCCCTGTGTCGAGTGTTTCACAATTGCCTCTAAAACCACAGAAAGGAGAAAACTATATTTCAGTCTGTATCAGAGGAAAAGCAATTGAGAAAGTTGTAAAAGCAGCAACATGACTACATGACTAATTCATTATAAATATACTGTGTTTAAGATATCCTTTTAATCAATGTATTAACCAATGCATTTACATTTAAATTAATTAAATATAACTTCAAAAATCAGCTCCTCGGTTGCACCAGTCACATTTCAGGTGCTCAACAGCCACATGTGACAGGTGGCTGCCATACTGAACAGCACATATACATAGAGCACTTTCATCATCACAGGTTTTATTGAACAGTGCTACCTTAGTCCTTGATGGATGGTAGGATTTTTTTCCCCTTCCTGATTTCTTTTAAAACTCCTGTATTTTTAATAAAATAAATTCCTAAATGCAGTAGTGGCCCAAGGCTATGAGAAAATGTTGACTGAGATAATCCTAAACTCTATGTTTCTAGAGCCAGTCTTTAGCAGAAACACTGTCACTATTGATCAGAAACTTGGAATATTCCCACAATCCCACTGGTGATGTCAGTTGAAATGCTAATTGTGGTAGCACAGGTGGAAGTACCATGACCACAACTTTCAGAAATTTTGCTGTTGTTGTTTAGAACCTGAGCAAAAACATAATGTTATTTAGCTGTAGGTCTAACTGCAATGTCCTTTCTTCGTATTTTTGCCTTGTTGACTCTTTTTGCTATTTAAACCTCAGCTAAAACGTCACTTCTTCAGAAAGACTTTTCTTGACCACCCAAACTATAATAGGCATCTTCCCACCTGTCTCAACCCTTAACTTCTATTACATTGCTGTGTTTCACCTTAATCACTGCATTTATTGATGCCTTCTACACTTATGTATATTTATTTGATTTTTCACTGTTTCCTCCTCCACTCAAATACAGTTCGTTGTAGGAGAAGGATTTTGGGGTGCTAACTGCAATATCCCCAGGTCCAAGAAGGCTTCCAGGCAAAGACAGACACCTTATAAATAATTATCATAAGAATATATCAATAAATGCTTTGGACAAGAAATGGAGACTCAAGTTATTCATGGTGGAAGTATGCTTTTTAGAAATATAAAAGTATTCTTTAAAGTAAAAAATGTGTTTATATTTCTCTCCCAATTTGATCTTTGCCATTAATATTTTCCAAATTTTATATTGGAAATGTAGTAACTTCAAAGTTACATTTTGTACACATAATTTACTTCTATGAAAGTTAAATAAGAAGTTAGCCTATAATAAACAGATTGCCATATGTAGCAATAACTCACTCAAAAGATGGTAAGTATCTCTTGGGGATAGTTTCATGCAAATCTATTGAATAATGTCAAAGGTATGTAAGTCTCAGATACTAAATATTCTAAAGAAATCCTGTATAAGTGGAAGTTTTGAAAATGGGCAATTTAGTCTGCACATAGTCAAGAATAGGGGGTAAAAAAAAAGGCAGATTTTGGTCAAGGGGACTTCAATACCACCTAGGGGAGTGTGTCTCCTGAAATCTTAATACATAACCGTGTACAATTTCAACCATGTGCTGGCAGTAACACTGGCAGTATCAAGCTATCAAAAAATGATGGCTCCAGGACACCATTAAGATTGTCCAACTGCTTAAGAAGGAGCTTTCTGATTATAATATGACTTATAATGCAGACTTCTTTTGAGAATAAATAATTTACACTTTTCATTGTGATAATAATAATTCTCACTGTAAATTGATAAGTTGTCATTTTAGCTCATGAATCAGGCAGTCTTTGGTGTCTTTACTTTGTTAATTGAGTTGTTTAGAGTTTGAGCCACTGAGGCAGCCTGTCTCATAAACCCAAGGACTGGACATGGAAACACTGTGATTTTCACCACTGAATGATACCTGGCCTCCTTCCTGGCCATTTTTAACATGTAAAATACAAGCAATTCTGACTTACACTACCTTAATTTTTTCTGCATCCATATATTGGTAGTTCTTTGCATTTCTTACAAATTAAATTTAAAACAAAAGTTAAAAAAAGTTAAGATAATAACAACACAAATAATTGATGATTTTTAAATAATCCTCAAATGACATTTTTAATAGCAGAAGAGACATCATTTTAGACTTTACCTGGATAGGCAGATTACAAATAATGAAGTGTTATAACTTCTTTTAAGGGTGTCTGGGTTAAAGCTGAACACAAAACACAATCTTAAGTGGCATGTTCCCTTTTATTTTCATGTTTACAGTAGCAATTTCAACAATGCCATAAATGTTTTATGTTTGAAATGAATAATTAAGACCTTTAAGAAAACAATTTCTACATACTATATCAGAGTTTGCCCAAAACCCACACTGAATTCTCACTTTAATATGAAGTACCATAACATTTATTTAATGATAGCCTCATGCACCAGAGGGCAGACAGCAGAAGCAAGAAGAACTACAATCCTGCAGCCTGTGAAACAAAAACCACATTCACAGAAAGATAGACAAGATGAAAAGGCAGAGGGCTATGTACCAGATGAAGGAACAAGATAAAACCCCAGAAAAACAACTAAATGAAATGGAGATAGGCAACCTTCCAGGAAAAGAATTCAGAATAATGATAGTGAAGATGATCCAGGACCTCGGAAAAAGAAAGGAGGCAAAGATCGAGAAAATGCAAGAAATGCTTAACAAAGACCTAGAGGAATAAAAGAACAATCAAACAGAGATGACCAATACAAAAACTGAAATGAAAACTACACTAGAAGGAATCAATAGCAGAATAACTAAGGCAGAAGAATGGATAAGTGACCTGGAAGACAGAATGGTGGAATTCACTGCTGCAAAGCAGAATAAAGAAAAAAGAATAAAAAGAAGACAGCCTAAGAGACCTCTGGGACAAGATTAACCACAACAACATTCACATTAGGGGTCCCAGAAGGAGAAGAGAGAGAGAAAGGACCCAAGAAAATACTTGAAGAGATTATAGTTGAAAACTTCCCTAACATGGGAAAGGAAATAGGCACTCAAGTCCAGGAAGTGCAGAGAGTCCCATACAGGATAAACACAAGGAGAAACACGCCAAGACACATAGTAATCAAATCAGCAAAAATTAAAGACAAAGGAAAATTATTGAAAGCAGCAAGGGAAAAACGAAAAATAACATACAAGGGAACTCCCATAAGGTTAACCACTGATTTCTCAGTGGAAAGCCAGAAGGGAGTGGCATGATATACTTAAAGTGATGAAAGGGAAGAGCCTACAACCAAGATTACTCTACCCAGCAAGGATCTCATTCAGATTCGATGGAGAAATCAAAAGCTTAACAGACAAGCAAAAGCTAAGAGAATTCAGCAACACCAAACCAGCTCTACAACAAATGCTGAAGGAACTTCTCTAAGTGGGAAACACAAGAGAAGAAAAACCTACAAAAACAAACCCAAAACAATTGAGAAAATGGTCACAGGAACATACATATTGATAATTACCTTAAACGTGAATGGATTAAATGCTCCAACCAAAAAACACAGGCTTGCTGAATGGATACAAAAGCAAGAGCCATATATATGCTGTTTACAAGAGACCCACTTCAGACCTAGGGACACATACAGACTGAAAGTGAGGGGATGGAAAAAGATATTCCATGCAAAGGGAAATCAAAAGAAAGCTGGAGTAGCTATACTCATATCAGATAAAATAGACTTTAAAATAAAGAATGTTACAAGAGACAAGGAAGGACACTACATAATGATCAAGGGATCAATCCAAGAAGAAGATATAACAATTATAAATATATATGCACCCAACATAGGAGCATCTCAATACATAAGGCAACTGCTAACAGCTATAAAAGAGAAAATTGACAGTAACACAATAATAGTGGGGGACTTTAACACCTCATTTACACCAATGGACAGATCATCCAAAATGAAAATAAATAAGGAAACAGAAGCTTTAAATGACACAATAGACTAAATAGATTTAATTGATATTTATAAGACATTCCATCCAAAAACAGCAGATTACACTTTCTTCTCAAGTGCTCAGGGAATATTCTCCAGGATAGATCACATCTTGGGTCACAAATCAAGCCTCAGTAAATTTAAGAAAACTGAAATCATATTAAGCATCTTTTCTGACCAAAACGCTATGAGATTAGAAATGAATTACAGGGGAACAAACTTAAAAAACACAAACACATGGAGGCTACACAACACGTTACTAAATAACTGAGAGATCACTGAAGAAATCAAAGAGGAAATCAAAAAATACCTAGAGACAAATGACAATGAAAACACGGTGACCCAAAACCTACGGGATGCAGCAAAAGCAGTTCTAAGAGAGACGTTTATAGCCATACAAGCCTACCTCAAGAAACAAGAAAAATCTCAAGTAAACAATCTAACCTTACACCTAAAGGAACTAGAGAAAGAAGAACAAACAAAATGCAAAGTTAGCAGAAGGAAAGAAATCATAAGGATCAGAGCAGAAATATATGAAATAGAAACAAAGAAATCAATAGCAAAGATCAATAAAACTAAAAGCTGGTTCTTTGCGAAGATAAACAAAAATGATAAAACATTAGCCAGACTCATCAAGAAAAAGAGGGAGAGGACTCAAATCAATAAAAGCAGAAATGAAAAAGGAGAAGTAACCACTGACACTGCAGAAATACAAACGATCATGAGAGATTACTACAAGCAACTCTATGCCAATAAAATGGACAACCTGGAAGAAGGACAAACTCTTAGGAAGGTATAACATTCCAAGACTGAACCAGGAAGAAACAGAAAATATGAACAGACCAATCACAAGTAATGAAATTGAAACTGTGATTAAAAATCTTCCAACAAACAAAAGTCCAGGACCAAATGGCTTCACAGGTGAATTCTATGAAACATTTAGAGAAGAGATAATATCCATCCTTCTCAAACTCTTCCAAAACATTTCAGAGTAAGGAACACTCCCAAACGCATTCTATGAGGCCACCATCACCCTGATACCAAAACCAGACAAAGATACTACAAAAAAAGAAAATTACAGACCAATATCACTGATGAATATAGATGCAAAAATCCTCAACCAAATACTAGCAAACAGAATCCAACAACACATTAAAAGGATCATACACCATGATCAAGTGGGTTTTATTCCAGGGATGCAAGGATTCTTCCATATATGCAAATCAATCAATGTGATACACCATATTAACAAATTGAAGAATAAAAGCCATATGATCATCTCAATAGATGCAGAGAAAGCTTTCGACAAAATTCAACACCGATTTATAATAAAAACTCTCCATAAAGTGGGTATAGAGGAAACCTACCTCAATATAATAAAGGCCATATACGACAAACCCACAGCAAACAACAATCTCAATGGTGAAACACTGAAAGCATTTCCTCTAAGATCAGGAATGAGACAAGGATGTCCACTCTCACCACTATTATTCAACATAGTTTTGGAAGTTCTAGCCATGGCAATCAGAGAAGAAAAAGAAATAAAAGGAATACAAATTGGAAAAGAAGAAGTAAAACTGTCACTGTTTGCAGATGACATGATACTATACATAGAGAATCCTAAAGATGTTACCAGAAAACTACTAGAGCTAAGCAATGAATTTGGTAAAGTTGCAGGATACAAAATTAATGCACAGACATCTCTTGCATTCCTATACACTAATGATGAAAAATCTGCAAGAGAAATTATGGAAACACTCTTACTTACCATTGCAACAAAAATAATAAAATACCTAGGAATAAACCTACCTAGGGAGAAAAAAGACCTGTATGCAGAAAACTATAAGACACTGTTGAAAGAAATTAAAGATGTTATCAACAGATGGAGAGATATACCCTGTTCTTGGTCTGGAAGAATCAATATTGTGAAAATGACTGTACTACCCAAAGCAGTCTACAGATTCAATGCAATCCCTATCAAATTACCAATGATATTTTTTACAGAACTGAACAAATCATCTTAAAATTTGTATGGAGACACAAAAGACCCCAAATAGCCAAAGCAGTCTTGAAGGAAAAAAACGGAGCTGGAGGAATCAGACTCCCTGACTTCAGACTATACTACAAAGCTACAGTAATCAAGACAATATGGTACTGGCACTAAAACAGAAACATAGATCAAGGGAACAAGATAGAAAGCCCAGAGGTAAACCCACGCACCTATGGTCAACTAATCTATGACAAAGAAGGCAAAGATATACAATGGAGAAAAAACAGTCTCTTCAATAAGTGGTGCTGGGAAAACTGGGCAGCTACATGTAAAAGAATGAAATTAGAACACTCCTTAACACCGTACAGAAAAATAAACTTAAAATGGATTCAAGACCTAAATGTAGGACCGGACACGATAAAACTCTTAGAGGAAAACATAAGAAGAACAGTCTTTGACATAAATCACAGCAAGCTCTTTTTTGATCCACTTCCTAGAGTAATGGAAATAAAAACAAAAATAAACAAATGGGACCTAATGAAACTTCAAAGTTATTGCACAGCAAAGGAAACCATAAACAAGACGAAAATACAACCCTCAGAATGGGAGAAAATATTTGCAAACGAAACAACGGACAACGGATTAATCTTCAAAATATATAAACAGCTCATGCAGCTCAATATTAAAGAAACAAACAACCCAATCCAAAAATGGGCAGAAGACCTAAATAGACATTTCTCCAAAGAAGACATACAGATGGCCAAGAAGCACATGAAAAGCTGCTCAACATCACTAATTATTAGAGAAATGCAAATCAAAAGTACAATGAGGTATCACCTCACACCAGTTAGAATGGGCATCATCAGAAATTCTACAAACAAGAAATGCTGGAGAGGATGTGGAGAAAAGGGAATCCTCTTGCACTGTTGGTGGGAATGTAAATTGATACAGCCACTATGGAGAACAGTATGGAGGTTCCTTAAAAAACTAAAAATAGAATTACTATATGACTCCGCAATCCCACTACGGGGCATATACCCAGAGAAAACCATAATTCAAAAAGACACATGCACCCCAGTATTCATTGCAGCACTATTTACAATAGCCAGGTCATGGAAGCAACCTAAATGCCCATCGACAGATGAATGGATAAAGAAATTGTGGTACATATATACAGTGGAATATTACTCAGCCATAAAAAGGAACGAAATTGACTCATTTGTTGAGATGTGGATGGATCTAAAGACTGCCATAGAGTGAAGTAAGTCAGAAAGAGAAAAACATATATCGTATATTAACGCATGTATGTGGAACCAGGAAAAATGGTACAGATGAACCGGTTTGCAGGGCAGAAGTTGAAACACAGATGTAGAGAACAAACGTATGGACACCAAGGGGGGAAAACCACAATGGGGTGGGGATGGTGGTGTGCTAAATTGGGCTATTGGGATTGACATGTATACACTGATGTGTATAAAATTGATGACTAATAAGAACCTGCAGTATAAACAAACAAACAAAAAAAAACAACTAATACTGAAAAAACCCCAAAACATTTATTTAGTATAAGGCAGGTCTGTCTGGGGCCTGGACCAAGGTGGAGTATATTACTGTAAATAACAGAAAGAACTCTTTATTTCATGTATAACATAACTGCATATTGTGGGGTTTTGGGGCATCACCATAGTATATTTTTCATTTTCATGTAGGATAGTTATATTTATTTCTTTTCCACAAACATGCTTTAGCTTTTAAATAACTATTCTATGGTGGTTTCTTCTACATAAGTCAACAGAATCCTTGCAAGTAACAGATACATGCTAGACAACCATATTCTACTGACAAAGAGAATTACTACCAAAATAATTTATTAAGATTATTTTGTGCTATTATTAATTTGTAGACTAATTTAGTAAAAATGAATTATAATTATCTGAAATTATTGATAGTAATCAGAAGGATTAAAAAAATCCCATAACTATTGATATTGTTAACTGTTTTTCTAATTAATATTATTTTATTGTAAGATGGGCCATGGCATTATTTTCAAAGTTTTTTATTGACCAAAATTGTAAAACATGAGGTAACCAAAAGAAAAAGTACATTTCTCCCTCTTACTATGTTCTGGCTATTCTTAAGTTTATGTAGCACAGATCCAGTGTTTAAAAAGTTTACTTCATTTTTGTTACTTATAAAATATCTTTAAAAATATTTATGACATTGCAATACACAGCTTTCAAGGAAATGAAAGAAGTAGATACTGACCAGCAATACATCCCAAAAGAAGTTATGTCTTTGTTTCCTTTATCCAACACTTGAAAAACATAATTTCAAACTGAAATGTCAGCAGTAGGAAAGTTTGTCCATTTTCCTTCCAGGTGTCATGAAAAACTGTTAGTGCCTTGTACTGCAGCAGCAGTTATAGGTTTTACTTGGTGTGTTATGCAAAGCCTCTCTGTGAGCTAATAGGAAAAAGGTCTTTTAAAGGAATGTCAGCAGCTTCAGAAACTGCTTGTCAAAAGGATTTCAGTTTTCCTCCATTGGCCTTAACCACTTTCAATGGCTTATTTCATTCCTGGTAGTTTCCATCTTATTAATGCATATAGCTTGCAACTGTAATTCAGGGTGGGGCCACATGGTTACAAAATTATACACGGAGTTGATTAGGTACAAAAATAAAAGGCAGAGCTCCACAGATCTTACAGTACATTAATATTTTACTACTGGCAATGGTTAGTGGTATGGCAGAAAAGAAGGCAACAATTTGCTGAAAGGCATTAAAAGGGAAAAGCTCTATTAATTATGCCTTGAAAATTGCCTTCATTTTTTTGTAAGTTTATTGCAATTATTATAATTATAGATAGACTGAAACATCCAGAGTATATTTTTTAAATTTCTTTTTGCCTCTAGCAACATAAAACAAAACTGCATGCTAGGTAGAATTGACTAAGAGTCTTGGATTCTGGTTTGACTGTAGCCTCTGACTTTGGTCTTCTGTGCAAGTCTCTTATCTCTGTGGCCTTAGTTCCGAATCCATACCACGGGGAAAGGCTATTTTAATGCCTCTTGCAGTTTCAGTGTCGAGTTGTAGGAGAAATGGGGGAAGTTGACAAGTTTCCGGCTCTGCTGAAACTTACAAGAAAATTCACAGCAGCAGCTATCCTATTTACAGATATTTGAAAGGTCAACAACAATGACGCTCTTGAGTATTATTTGTAAGGTGATTTTCTGCTGTCATAAAAATCACTTCAAAATTGAGTACATTCCTTTAACATGAATCTATGCTTGATTATCTAATGATTCTATGAAAAAGTAAGGGTGTCCTTAACAGTGTCTTTTTGAATAACATTGTCAAGTTAGTAGCTGAGCATTCAATAGACTTCCTAAATCAGTGAGTAAAAGGAATTCATTTAATAATGATGCATTTTTTCACCTCCAAAAGCTAGGTGCTATGGTAAGCATTGGAAATAGAGTTGTAAATAAGAGAATGGAATAGAAAAGCCAGTTATAACTTGTTAAACTTTAAGCACACAAAAACTTTTTACTATTTGTACCTTATAAGAATTTGAAACATAAACAATGTTACTCCTAAAATTTTCCTAAAGGAAAAAATAACCAAAATGTTATTTGTTTACATTGCTGGACAACATTCACTGTACAGGTCTCTAATCTCTCATCCACAATCCTAAAATTCAGACAGATTGAAAACTCATTCAGCATAGAGTCTGATTTGAACTGATATGAAGATTTTTAGAGATGCTTTACCATGGTTATTGAGATAATTTATGTTTCAATAAAGAAATATTAATGGGTTTGATTATGGGTTGCTTTCCTAGATCCTTTTGGGGTATTATGGAAGTAATGTTTCATACACTGAATTAGTAATAAAAACAACTTTAAAAAAAAACATACTTGGTCATATTGTGTTAAATGGCATAATGAAAGAAGCACTTCAGTGCTCTTATTTCAAATGCAAATGCCATTGGCAATGACATTTTGAGCAAAACTGAGAATTTAATTTTCTGTTTTCTTTTTTCTTCTTTCTTCAGAGGATCACTGCCATTTTTGTCTTTTGTCTTCTGGTATTTTTAAAATAAACAAGATAGATAGAGCTATTACAAAAAAACAAGCAATTTAAGTTCTTGGTCTTTTGTGTGAGGGCTTAGACATATAATTTACTGCCAGACTGAGATAACTCCTGTCAAAAAGATGATTAGAAACCTTCCCATCAGGCAATGTGGAGGCTGATAGAATCCAAAAAATTTGCATCCCTCACATGAAAGTCACACCATCTTCTAACAAGTACTATCTAAATATAGAGCTGTGTGGAGGGCTGCCCAAGATGGCAGAATAGGAAAACCCAGAGCTTACTTCTTCCCAAAGGCATAACAAAATTACAACTGTTTACAGAGCAACTATCAATGAGAACAACATGAAGATTACCAGGAAATATTTTCAACAACTAAAGTGATAAAGAAGAAAATACAAGGTGGGTAGGAGGGCTGGAGACGTGGTATAGTCAAGACCCAAACACCTGGGTAGGTGACCCAAAAACAAGAGGTTAATCGAAATTGCAGAGGTTCTCCTCAAGAAGCAAGGGATCCAAGCACCATACCAGGCTCCTCAGTCCAGGGGTGTTGCAGCAGGAGGATGAGCCCCCAGAATGTCTGGTTTTGAAGGCCAGTGAGGCTTGTGTACAGGAGAGCTGTAGGGTTGTAGGAAACAGAGACTCTGCTGGCAGAAGCCATTATGGGGAGGTCCTTCTACCATGAGGACACTGGTGTTGGCAAATGAAATTTTGGAGTCCTCTCAAGAAGCATATTAGATCTGGGGGCTTACCTGACACCAGCTGGTAGGCATCAGTACTATACTTTCTAGGGTGCACAGCCAGGCAAGTACCCAGGCCAATCCACCAGCTAACTGGAACCAGCTACAGGAAAACACAGGACCTGCAGCCAGTTGCTCCAGAACCTGGCCTCCCCACCAACAGGCCAACGGTCTCTACAAGAGGCAGGGCCTGGCAGACAACTGGGCCATGGGCCAGCTCTGCCTACAGGTGTGCCCACATTAGTCAGACCTACCACAACACAGAGCTTACACAGCCCACATAGAAGCTACCCATAGAGCATGTAACTTTGGTGACCAGAAAAGGGTGTGCTGCTGGTCCCCACAGGATGTCTCCAACATAGGGCCAATTCTTCAAGATTGAGAAATGTAACCCAACTACTTAACACAGAGAAATAAAAATAGAGAATTAGACAAAATGAGGCAACAGAGGAATACGTTCCAAATGAAGGAACAAGGTAAAAATCTAAAAGAACAAAGTGAGATAGAGATAAACAATGTACTCAATAAAGAGCTCAAGGTAATGATCGTAAAGATGCTCAACAAACTCCAGAGAAAGAAGTTTAACAAAGAGTTAGAAAATATAAAGAAGAAAAATAATGGAGCTGAAGAATACAATGATTGAAATAAAGAATAGACTTGAATCAATCAATAGTAGATTAGATGATACAAAAGAACAAATCAGCAAACTGGAAGGCAGATTAGTAGAAATCACTAAAGCTAAATAGGAAAAAGACAAACAGTTTTAAAAAGTGAGGCTAGTTTAAGTGACCTCTGGGCAGCATCAAGCAGGCTGACATTTGCATT
This sequence comes from Balaenoptera musculus, assembly GCF_009873245.2. Taxonomy (NCBI): domain Eukaryota; kingdom Metazoa; phylum Chordata; class Mammalia; order Artiodactyla; family Balaenopteridae; genus Balaenoptera; species Balaenoptera musculus. Next base: position 49,578,401 of record NC_045801.1, on the reverse strand, counting down.
ATAGGGGTCCCAGGAGGACAAGAGACAGAAAGAGGCAGAGAACTTAGTTGTTGAAATAACAGCTGAAAGCATTTCTAACCTGGAAAAGGAAACAGACATTCAGGTCCAGGAATCATGGAGAGTCCAAAAAAGATCAACCCAAAGAGACATGACACACTGTAATGAAAAATGGCAAAAAATAAAGATAAAGAAAGAATTGTAAAAGCAGCAAGGGAAAAGCAACTAGAGCTGAACCTTGAACAAAATGGGTTTGAACTTCACAAACCAACATACATGTGGATTTTTTTCAATAGTAAATACTAGAGTGCTACAAAAACTACAGTTGGTAGAATCCACAGATGCAGAAACATAGATATGGAAAAATTGTGGCTATGGAAGAACTGTGGATGCAAACAGCCAACTCTGTTATACACAGACTTTTGGCTGTACAGAAGGTCGGCAACATTAGCTATGTACAAGGAAGCTACCATAAGACTATCAGTGGCATTTCAGGAGAAACTTTGCAGCCAAAATAAAAGTAACATAATATATTCATGGTGATGAAAGGAAATAAATGACAAACAAGAATACTCTACCAGGCAAGGCTATAATTCAATTTTGAAGGCGAGATCAAGGTTTTCACAGACAGGCAAAAATTAAATGAGTTCAACAACATTTAACCAGTTTTACAAGATATGTCAGAAGGATATTTCTAAGCAGAAAAGACCACAACGAGAAATATAAAAACTATATAAAAAGAAAAACCCATTAGTAAAGGCACATATACAATAAAGGTAGTAGATCAACCATTAATAAAGATGGTAGGGAGGATAAAAAGCAAAAGTAGTAAAATCCTCTATATCCAGAGAAAGTGGTTAAGGGATACCCAAAACAAAAATATGTGAAATATAATGTCAAAACATTAAAAATAGTGAGAGGAGTAAAAGAGCAAGGTGGTTATATTACGTTCCAACATAAAGAGATCATCAACTTAACATATGTGTATGTTGTTATATATACACATAAAGATAACCACAAACCAGATATCTATAACATATACAAGCACACACAAAAAAGAGAAAGGAATCCACACATAACACTAAAGAGAGTCTTCAAATCAAAGGAGAAAGAGCTAAAGAAGAAAGGAACAAAAAATATATATAAAAACAACCCTCTGACAATTAACAAAATGGCAATAAGTAGATATAAATCAATAATTACTTTAAGTGTAAATGGACTTTTGCAGATGACATGACATGATACTATATATAGAAAATCCTAAAGACACCACTAGAAAACTATTAAAAAGCACAAATGAATTCAGTAAATTTATAGGAACAAAATTAATATACAGAAATCTGTGGCATTTCTAAAAACTAACAACAAACTATCAGTAAGATAATTTAAGAAAACAGTTTACTTTTACAATTGCTTCAAAAAGAACAACATGCCTCAGAATAAATCTAGCTAAAGAGGTAAAAGACTTTTACTCAGAAAATTATAAGACACTGATAAAAGAAATTGATTTTGACATAAACCCATGGAAAGATGTATTGTGTTCATGGATTGAAAGAACTAATGTTGTTAAAATGACCATACCACCCAAGGCAATCTACAGATTCAATACATAACCTACAAAAATTCCAATGATATTTTCCTCAGAAGTAGAATAAATAATTCCAAAATTTGTATGGAAACACAAAAGATCTTGAGAAAGAAGAATAAAGTTAGAGGTATCAAGTTCCCTGATTTCAAGCTATACTACAAAGCTACAGTTATCAAAACAGTATGGTACTGGCACAAAAAAAAACATAGATCAATGAAACAGAATAGAGAACCCAGAAATAAACCCACATTTACATAGTCAATTAATCTATGACCAAAAAGGCAAGAATATACAATGGGAAAAACAGCCTCTTCAATAAATGATGCTGGGAAAACTAGAAAGCTACATGCTACATACAAAAAGTAAAACTGGATGACCTTCTCTTACCATATACAGAAGTAAACTCATAATAGATGACAGACTTAAATGTAACACCTGAGACTATAAAACTCCTAGAAGGAAACATAGGAAGCATCTTCTTTGACATTAGTCTTAGCAATATTTTTATGGATATGTCTCATCATGCAAGGACAAAAAAAGTAAAAATAAAGAAATGGACTACATCAAACTCAAAAGCTTTTGCACAGTGAAGAAAACTATTAACAAAATGAAAAGACAGGCTACTGAATGGGAGAACATATTTGCAAATGATATATCTGATAAAGAATTAATATACAAAATAACAAAGAACTCATAAAACTCAACAACAAAAAAGACCAAACAACTTGATTAAAAGTGGGCAGAAGACCTGAATAGATACTTTTCCAAAGAAGAAATACAGATAGCCAACAGACACATGAAAAGATGCTCAACATCACTAAAAATCAGGGAAATGCAAATGAAAACTTCAATGAGATGTCACCTCACATCTGTCAGAATGTCTGTTATCAAAGAGACAACAAATAGCAAGTGTTGGTGAGGATATGGAGAAAAGGAAATCCTTGTGCACTGTTGGGAGGAATGTAAATTGGTGAAGCCACTATGAAAACAGTATGGAAGTTCCTTAAAAAATTAAAAATAGAACTACCATGTGGTTCAGCATTTCCACTCCTGAGTATTTTCCCAAAAAAGACAAAAACACTAATTCAAAGAGATACATGCACCCATATATTCATCACAACATTATTTACAATAGTCAAAATATGGAAGCAACTTAAGTGTCCATAAATAGATGAATGAATAAAAAAAGTTGTATATCTATACAGTGAACTATTACTCATCCATTAGAAAGAATGAAATCTTGCCATTTGTGTCAACATGGGTAGACATAAAACTACTCTAAAGAAATCAAGTTTTAATAAAAAAGATAGATGGATAAATAAATAAATAAATAGCTGTGTGAGTGTATATATTTGTTTTAATTTCCTAGCAGATTCATTCATCATCAGAAAAATGAGATTAGAAACATCCTAGCATTATAAGTTTGAAAAACTGAAAGAGACCATACTTATTGTGTTCAGTAGAGCAAACTTCAGTCTCTGAATTTTGAGCATGTCTCTGCAGTGACAATTTCAGTATGAGAGGAGATATCACTGAGGCAAAATCTGCCTTCCTGATGTTGATTCTAGTTTTACCTCTGCACATACACAGAATAGACCCCCTCACATTGCAGTGTTTATATATTTGAGGTCACCTGCCATAACTCTTTGAGTGCTCTCTATTGAGAAGTCAGCTCTTTTAAATTTTCCTAAGGTGAGTTTTGATATCAGGGAAAATGTCTTATAATTTTAGTTTAAATTTTTACTATTTGAAAGGAAGAAATAACTTTTTAAAAGCTAAATCACAATATGATCTATAATGATCCTCAGTAAATAGGTTGTGAAGGAATTTTTCTATATATGATTAGTGCTACTCAAAATTTCTATTCAAACTATGGGAACAAGAAAAGACTGGAACTTAGAATATGGTAAACCCCATTCTTCCATCCTGAAAGTGAGAATTAATTATAAGGAAATCTACAAATTAGTTTGTTAAAGGATTACAAAACTATGCTGTGATTCAAGGAGGCATTACTAACAGGTGATACACTACAAGTAATTTAATTTTTAAAAATTAATTTTAACTGAAAAATGTGGAGTTATCTCTGAGTTTAAGAAATTTGGGAAATTTGGATATTGTCAAATTCCTGGAGTTAGCCAAACTGTGAAGTATAGGACACAAGTCCTCCAGATTGCCTAGTCTGCCAAGACTACTGATCCCAACTGCAAGGATGTAGGGTCCAACTACAAAATTAGAGGGAAAAGTCCACACAAGATCACTCTCATTTCTGACACCAACTGCAAGTTCAGGAGGTCCCCCAAACCACTCTTAGATTCAAAGGACTCAAAGAACTCCACTGAAAACTATTATACTTAATGGTTATAGTTTATTACTGGGAAAGAATACAGATTAAAAAATGAGCCAAATGAAGAGATTCAGAAAAGAAAGTTCCATTGTCCTCAGAATATATTACCATCCTGGTATCAAAGTATGACAGTATCCATGAGGTACTGCCAAGCAGGGAAGCACACCTGAGCTTCAGTGTCCAGAGTTTTTTTTATTATGGCTTCACTTGGAAGGCATGCTTGTTTGCTTGCTTGCTTACTGATAGGGTTGAACTCAGTATCTAGGTCAACTGATATTGCACAACCCAAAGTCCCTCCCTAAGTCACATGATTGGTCCCAATCCTAACCAAGACACTTCTATTAGGTATGACATAGATTATGTCCACAAAGCAAGGGCAAAGGCCAGACATCTTTTTGAGCTAGGCCAGTTCTTCATAACACAGTAATTATTTGTTTTAAGGGTCAAGTATGTAATTACAGCTTAAAAAAAAACCAAAAAAAACTGAAACTAAATACTTCGATGGAAATACTTAACACTACATTGACTTTTAAGAAAAAGAATGCAGAGTAGAAAACAGCTTTAGAGCTCAGTATTAACATGACCCAGCCCTAGTTTGACACATTTAAAAGCCAAACCAAGTAAAATATTATGAAAATTAATCAATATAAAAAGGAAAACTAAAATAAGCCAACAAGTATCTAAATTTGTAAAGAAAATTACAGCTAAACTTGGGAAAATTTTAGATGTTGATGGAATTATATGACCATTATTTTGTTCTCATTCTATGAGAGCTAATATGTGGATTAAATTAATATTAAATATGTGGATTCTTTAAAATAAATTACTTAACTTAATCACTACAATTAAATAAATGTTCATGTTATTATAATATTTTTCTTAGAAATGCTCACGTAAGGAATATATCCATATTAATTATTTTCACAAAATCTAACTTATGGAATGGTTCACAATATCAAATCTCTATTTACATATTCTGAAAAGAATATAAGAATCAATTTATTCACTAGGGGGAAACAGAATTCTTTAATTGAAAGCCAGAGAGGATGAGGAAAATGGGCAGTATTTAACTAAAACTTTACTTCCTAATCTCGATTTAAATTTGTCATGTTTTTCAGGTTTCATATTACTTCTGCTAACTATTAATTTGACTACTCTATTGTCTAGAAATATCTAGTTTTTAAGATATCTGAAGCTTCCAATATAACATATACTGACAATAAAATTTTAAACTGTAGAAATGACATATTGGCATCACACATTAAGAAAAAAATTCATCCTAAAATTTGGTCAATGATTGCAATGTCTCACATTAGTGCAGCTCTTTAAACAGTCAAATTCGTTTCGCATATCTTATCTCATTCTGAGATGAGTTACCCAGTTACTATTATTTGCTTTATCTGACACACATGAAATTTATAGTCCAAAAATGGAAATTCTCATCATGTTTATAATATCCCGGCACTAAGATCCATGGCTCTTGACTTTTAATCTAGATTTCTTTTCAACAGAATATGTAGTTCTTCTTACAACAAACAGGGGATAGCTCTGTCAGTTCAAGCATCTCTTCCTCAGAAAAGACTTCCCTGATATTATTGATCAAGTTTTAAGAATTAAAACAAAACAATCATGTATATATTTTTATTGCAATATATACCTTCTTTTCTTTGCACTTACTACAGGTATAGTTTTACTTGTCTTCTTCTGATTTGGTGATTATTGTCTATTTCCCACTCTGAACTGTAATCTCTTTGAAGGCAGTGGCAATGCGGTAATTGCAAAGACTCTCACCTTATAGAAGAAACTCGGGCTCAGTGGTGGAATCCTGGTCATACAAGTGTTCAAAGCCTGGCTTTTCCATTTTTACCATAACCTAGTATATTTTCTTAAATACAACTGGCACACAACACATATGCATCAAATAAATTAATTAAAATATTACTATATATAAGTAACCATTTCTCCTATTTTCCTACATAAACCATTTCCCACATTTATTTATTCAAGGAAAAGAATCTCCCATAAGAGAGGTGTAGGGGAATTGTCCTTACATGTTTATTTAGTAAACTATAATTTTTTCAACAGTCTTCAGAATTCTAATCATATAAGTTTTTTTAATTGAAGTATAGTTGATTTACAATATTGTGTTAGTTTCAGGTGTACAGCAACATGATTCAGTCATATAACTTAGTTTTGATCCTCTATTGATCTTCTGTTTATGAGAACAATAAGAAAACTAGGTATACACAATCAATATATTTTAACAAATATTGTGGAAAATTTCAGGAATCAAAAAGAAGCTTCAACATTTCTCCTACTGATGATAGTAACTGAAAATGCAGTGAACAACTTGGAAAATGTTGTCTCTATTTCAAAGGACTTCAGAATTACGAACAAGGCAGTGTATGTGTCAGCAGCACACAGCTCTTACATCAGCTCCTTGGAGCTTCAGATCAAGGATATAAACAGTCTTTGCTTAATGTTCTGGCCTGTAGCTGTTACAAATAACTGCACTTTATAAGTAAAGCAGTGCAGGCCAATGAATGCAGAGACTCAGCAACTGTTCTAGGTGAAATGCAAAAAAAGCAGTGGTTTAACAATAGACACACTTAGTTCTCAATATAAATGTCTCCTTCCCTGTAATAGGGCATTTTAAGAATATGATGTAAATCATACCAATGTTTTCATAGGTCAATCTCCCTAGGCAATAGAAATAAAAGAGAAAATAAACAAATGGGACCTAATCAAACTTAAAAGCTTTCGTACAGCAAAGGAAACCATAAATGAAATGTAAAGACAACTATGGCCTGGGAGAAAATATTTGCAAATTATGCTATGGACAAGGACTTAATTTCCAAAATATACACACAGCTCATACAACTCAACAACGACAACAACAAAAAACCCAAACAACCCAATTGAAAACAACCTAATTCTAAACCCAATTTAGAAGACCTAAATAGACATTTCTCCAAAGAAGATGTACAGATGGCCAACAGGCACATGAAAAGATGCTCAACATTGTTAATTATTAGAGAAATGCATATCAAAACCACAATGAGGTACCACCTCACACCGGTCAGAATGGCTATCATTAAAAAATCTACAGGGACTTCCCCAGTGGCACAGTGGGTAAGACTGAACTCCCACGGCAGGGGGCCCAGGTTCGATCCCTGGTCAGGGAACTAGATCCCACACGCATGCCACAAGTAAGAGTTTGCATGCCACAACTAAGGAGCTGGTGAGCCGCAACTAACAGCTAGTGCAACCAAATAAATAAATAAATAAGAAAAGCCTTTAAAAAAATCTACAAATAACAAATGCTGGAGAGGGTGTGCAGAAAAGGGGACCCTTCTACACTGTTGGTGGGAATGAAAATTGATGCAGCCACTATGGAAAACAGTATGGAATTTCCTCAGAAAACAAAAAATTGAGTTGCCATATGATCCAGCAATCCTACCCCTGGGCATATATCTGAACAAAACTATAATTCAAAGAGATACATGCACCCCTATGTTCATAGCAGCACTATTCCCAATAGCCAAGACAAGAAAACAACCTAAATGTCCATCAACAGATGAATGGATAAAGAAGATGTGACACATATATACAACGGAATACTACTCAGTCATAAAAAAGAATGAAATAATGCCATTTGCAGCAACATGGATGGACCTGGAGATTATCATACTAAGTGAAGTAAGTCAGAAAGAGAAAGGCAAATACCATATGATATCATTTATGTGGACTCAAATGAAATTATCCATGAAACAGACTCACAGACTTGTGGTTGCCAAGGTGGGGCTGGGGGAGGGATGGATTGGGAGTTTGGGATAGCAGATGCAAACTATTATATATAGCAGTGGTCCCCAACCTTTTTGGCACCAGGGACTGGTTTCATGGAAGACAATTTTTCCACAAATTGGGGAGGGGGGATTGCTCAGGTGGTAATGGGAGCAATGGGAAGTGGCAGATGAAGCTTTGCTCGCTAGCCCACCACTCACCTCCGGCTGTTTGGCCCAGTTCCTAACAGGCCGCGGACCACTGATACACGGCCCAGGGGTTGGGGACCCCTGGTATATAGAATCGATAAACAACAAGGTCGTTGTTGAATATAGCACAGGCAACTATATTCAATATCCTGATAAACCATAATGAAAAAGAATATGAATAAGAATGTATAAATATGTATAACTGGATCACTTTGCTGTACAGCAGAAATTAACACAACATTGTAAATCAACTATACTTCAATAAAATAAATTTTTAAAAAAATTTTAAAAAGAATATACCTTTTTAAAAAAATAAAGTTTCAGTAAATAATACTTTTACAGTGAAAGAGAAACATTGTAACTTCTTTTTACAGAAATCTCAATATTCTGGTGCTTGAAAGACCTGGTACTTCTCATCCATTTCCAGGTAGGACATCTTCTTGTTTTCTGACCCTCTGATTCTCTTCATAATTTCAGCTCCATGACATTTAGAGGCAAGCAGTATCTTTTAAAAAAACTTCAGTCCTGGCCCTCTGTGATTCAGTGACCAACCACCTATTCCTAGTTTTGCCATTCTTAGAGCTGCTCTTTTGCCCTGGTCATCAAATCCCTGTTTTGCTAGTTGTCTTCAATACCACCTATTATTAATGGGGCTCAGTCTTGCTCTTACCAATTCTTCTCCCAGGAGCCAACATTGGCTTAACATTTCTCATTAGCTCTGTCCCCTACATTATTTTCCTACCTAGTCACTCTTAGTCAATTCTTCTGGGCAGTTAACCTAGCCTGCAGAACAAAGCCTCAAGTTCTCAACATGGCATTAATGATCCTTTAGGAAGTAGTCCCAATTGTATCTCTCATCAAATTTCATTAGCTTCCTACAGCACCATACCCCTTCTTACCTCCAAGCTTGGCTAAGTTTACATTGTTCAAACGGATGCAGATTAGATATCTTCCACAAGAAATCCTTCCTTTTTGTGGCCCTCCTATGTGCTCCCACTGCACTTTGTGCATTAACCTATTAGAGTATATCACAAGGCATTTTGATCATCAAGTTACTGATATCTCCTCTGCTAGACTACTATCTTCCTGAAGGAAAGAAAAGGGAGTGGCTTGACATCATTTCATTCCCAATGTCTAGCTATTATTTGGTAGTCATTCAAAACTTTAAAAAATAAAAAATAATGAATAAATGAGTGCAGTAGTTAGATTCTTAAGAGCAAAGAGTGTTGTCATAGATTCCTATGCAATCTCATTAAGGTCAACCATAGTGCTTTGCACAACACTAATAGTAATAATAATCATAATAGCAACAACACCATCAACTACTATTGCAACATTAATAGCAGTTGCTGAAATTACTGGAGCATTTGCTATGTACCAGTCTTTGTGGTAAGTGACTTACACAGCTTACAATTCAATTTATCAGTGTTGAGCTGACAATCTTGCTATATGACAGCTCTCACACTGCATAAATTAACAACACTCTCTGGATTAATTGCCAAATACCTTGTCACTTTTCATGATTTAAAAGCACTTCTATAGTAAACTGAATAAATTCTCACCATGGTGCCTACAAAATGGCAAAACTGTAAGCAAAATATTTAGTAAGCTTGATTTTCTAGAGACTATTCTTACTCAAGATTAATGCATACTGGGCAAGATCCTCATCTAATTGTGCATCTTTGCTAGCCAGGTTAAATCACATTATCAAAAGTTATCACTGTAATTTTGAACATACTCATTTTCAGTCTAAGGAAAAATTCAAATGGATACTTAATTTTTAATTTTTTTAACTTAAATAAAATGATAGGTTTGCAGGTATTATTTTCTGAGAACCCACTTAAACTACTTTTAAATTGAAGTATAACTCACTGACACTATTAACTCCAAGCTCAACATAGTGACTCAATATTTCTATACATTACAAAATGATCACCCTGATAAGTCTAGTTACGATCTGTTACCATACAAATATATTATGATATTATTGACTATATTCCCCATGCTGTACATTTTATCCCCATGATTTATTTATTTTGTAACTAGAAGTTTGTATCTCTTAATCTCCCTCACTTATTTCATTCATTCTCTCACCCTCAGCCCATCTGGCAACCACCTGTTTCACCTCTGTATCAATGACTCTGTTTCTGTTTTGTTATGTTTGTTCATTAGTTATGATTTTTAGATTCCACATATAAGTGAAATCATACCATATTTGCCTTTCTCAGCATGACTTATTTCAATTGGCAAAATATCCATTAGGTCCACCCATGTTGTCTCAAATGGCAAAATCTCATTCTTTTTAACAGCTATGTAATATATTACATCATCTATTATATATATATATATATATATATATATATATATATATATATATATATATACACATATATATATATGTATATATATGTATATGACATCTTTATCCATTAAGCTATTGATGAGCACTTAGGTTGCTTTCATATCTTGACTATTTTAAATAATGCTACAATGAACATAGGGGTACATATGCCTTTTTGAATTAGTGTTTTTGTTTTCTTCAGATAAATACTCAGGAGTAAAATGCTGAATCACATGGTAGTTCTATTTTTAATTTTTTAAAGAACCTCTATACTATTTTCCATATTGGCTGCACCAATTTACATTCCTCCAAATAGTGCATAAAGGTTCCCTTTTCTGAACAACCTCACCAACACTTAGTTGTTGTCCTTTTGATAACAGCCATTCTGATAGATGTAAGGTGATATCTCACTGAGGTTTTGGTTTGCGTTTCCCTGATGAGTAATGATGTTGAACATATTTCCCTGCGTCTGTTGGCCATCTGTATTTCTTCTTTGGAAAACTGTCTATTCAGTTCCTCTGCTCATTTTTTAATCAGCTTGTTTGTTTTCTGATGTTGTATAAGTTCATTGAATATTTGGATATTAACCCCTTACCAGATATATCATTTGCAAATATCTTCTCCCATTCAGTAGGCTGCCTTTTCTTTGTATTTATAATTTCCTTTGCTCTGGAAAAGCTTTTTAGTTTGATGTAGTTCCATTTGTTTATTTTTGCTTTTGTTACCCTTGCATGAGGAGATATACCAAATATATATATATATGTATATATATATATGTATATATATACATATATATACATATATATATATATATACACACACACACATACAAGTATATTGTTAAGACCAGTGTCAAAAACATACTGCCTATGCTTCCTTCTAGGAGTTGTATGGTTTCAGGTCTTACATTTGAGTCTTTCTTCTATTTTGAGGGTTTTGTTTTTGTTTTTGTTTTTTTTGTATATGATATGAGAAAGTAGTCCAGTTTAATTCTTTTGAATGTAGTTGTTCAGTTTCTCAACACCATTTATTGAAGAGGCTGTTTTTCCCATTGTATATTCTTGCTATTTTTGGTCATAGATTAATTGATCATGTAAGTGTGGGCTCATTTCTGGGCTCTCTATTCTGTTTCATTGATCTATGTGTCTTTTTTGTGTCAGTATCATACCGTTTTGATTATTGTAGCTTTGTAGTATAGTTTGAAATCAGGGAGTTTTACCTCTAGCCTTGTTCTTCTTTCTCAAGGTTGTATTGGCTATTCAAAATCTTTTGTAGTTACACACAAATTTTAGAATTATTTTTCCTAGTTCTGTGAAAAATGTCATTGGAATTTTTATAGGTATTGCATTGAACCTGTAGATTAGCTTGGGTAGTATGTTCATTTTAGCAACATTAATTCTTCCAATCCATGAGCACAGTGTATCTTTCTGTGGGTTTGTGTCAAAATCAATTTCTTTCATCAGTGTCTTAACAGTTTTCTGAGTAAAGGTCTTTTTACCTCCTTGGTTAGATTTATTCAGGGGTATGTTATTTTTTTGTTTTGTTTTTGTTTGTTTGTTTTTATATAAATTTATTTATTTATTCTTGGCTGCATTGGGTCTTCGTTTCTGTGTGAGGGCTTTCTCTAGTTGCGGTGAGTGGGAGCCACTCTTCATCACGGTGCGCAGGCCTCTCACTATCGCGGCCTCTGTTGTTGCAGAGCACAGGCTCCAGACGCGCAGGCTCAGTAGTTGTGGCTCACGGGCCCAGTTGCTCCACGGCATGTGGGATCTTCCCAGACCAGGGCTCGAACCCATGTCCCCTGCATTGGCAAGCGGACTCTCAACCACTGCACCACCAGGGAAGCCCAGTATGTTATTTTTTGATGCAATTGTAAGAGTAAATTGTTTTCTTAAATTCTCTTTCTGATAGTTTCTTTTTAATGTATAGAAATGCAACAAATCTGTGTATATTAACTGTTCCCACAACTTTATTGAATTTATTTATGAGTTCTAATATTTTTTGGCAGTGTCTTTAGAATGTTCTATAGTATCATGTCATCTGCAAACAGTGACAGTTTTACATCTTTCTTTCCATTTTGGATGCCTGTTAGTTCTTTTCTTTGTCTGATTGCTGTGACTAGGACTTCCAATACTATGTTGAATAAAAGTGATGAAAGTGGGCATTCTTTTCTTGTTTCTTATCTTAGAGGAAATGCTTTTAGCTTTTCACCATTGTGTATGTTACCTGTGGGCTTGTCATATAAAGCTTTTATTACATTGAAGTATGGTCCCTCTATATGACATTCTTGAAAGTTTTGGTCATAAATGGATGTTGAATTTTGTCATAAGCTTTTTCTTCATCTATTGAGATAATAACATGATTTTTATTTTTCAATTTGTTAATGTGAGGTGTTGCAATGATTGATTTGCATATATTGAACTATCCTTGCATCCTTGGGTGAATCCTATTTGATTAGCATTTATGGTCCTTTTAATGTATTGTTGAATTAAGTTTGCTAATATTTTGTCAGTGATTTTTGCATTTATATTCTTCATTGATGTTGACCGGTAATTATCTTTTTTTAAATTTTGGTGGTGTCTTTGTCTAGTTTAGGTGTCAGCATGATGCTGTTCTCTTAGAATGACTTCGTAAGCAACCCTTCCTCTTGAATATTTTGGAGTAGTTTCAGAAGTATATGTATTAATTATTCTCTAAATGTTTGGTAGAATTCACTTGTAAAGCTTTCTGGTCCTAAACTTTTTTTTTCAGTTCTGGTTCAGTTTAATTACTCATAATTGGTCTGTTCATATTCTCTACTTCTTCCAGACTTAGTCTTAGGGTATTGTACATTTTTAGGATTTTATTCATATCAATCAGGTTGTTCATTTTATTGGCATATAACTGTTTGTAGTAATCTCTTATGATCCTTTGTACTTCTATGGTGTCAGTTGAAAATTCTCTTTCATTTCTGATTTCATTTATTTTGGGAACTATCTCTTTATAGATAGATATATCTTCCTCCTTTTATAGATATAGATATAATTCTTATATCTTCTGCTTGTATCGATCTGTTCATCATTATATAATGTTCTTCTTTGTCTCTTGTTACAGTCTTTGTTGTAAAGTCTATTTTATCTGATATAAATATTGCTAATTTTTTTTTTTTATCTTTTCAAAGAACCAGTTCTTAGTTTCATTGATCTTTTCTGTTGTTTTATTTGTTTCTATTTTATTTATTCCTGCTTTGATGTTTATTATTTCTTTCCTTCTACTAACTTTGAGTTTTGTTTGTTCATCTTTTTCTAGTTCTTTGATTAGGTTGTTTATGTAAGATTTTTCTTGTTTCCTGAGATGGGCTTTTATCACTATAAACTTCCCTCTTAGAAATGATTTTGCTGAGTCCCATAGATTTTGGATGGTTGTGTTACCATTTTCATTTGTCTACAGATAATATTTGATATCCATCTTGGTTTTTTCAGTGATCCATTGTTTGTTTAGTGGCATATTGTTTAACCTTCATGTGTTTGTGTTTTTTTGCATTTTTTCCTCTATAGCTGATTTCTAGTTTCATAGCATTGTGGTCAGAAAAGATGCTTGATATAATTTCAATCTTCTTGAATTTATTAAGATATATTTTGTGGCCTAGCATGTGATCCTGGAGAATATTCCTGGTGCACTTGATAAGAATGTATTCTGCTGCTTTGGAATGGAATGTTCTCCATATATCTATTAAGTACATCTATTAAGTACATCTAATCTAATATGTCACTTAAGGCCCTTGTTTCCTTATTGATTTTCTGTCTGTGTGACCTATCCATTGATATAAGTGGGATAGTAAAGTCCTCTACTATTATTGTGTTACTGTAAATTTCTCCATTTATGCTTACTAGTATCTTCTGCATGTATTTATGTGCTCCTATATTGGGTAACTTTATATTTATAATTCTTATATCTTCTGCTTGTATCGATCTGTTCATCATTATATAATGTTCTTCTTTGTCTCTTGTTACAGTCTTTGTTGTAAAGTCTATTTTATCTGATATAAATATTGCTACCCCAGCTTTCTTTTCATTTCCATTTGTATGATACACTTTTTTTTCCATTCCTTCACTTATGGTCTGTGTTAGGATTGAAGTGAGTCCCTTATGGCAATATATATATATATATATATATATATATATATATATGTCTTGCTTCTTTTTTTTAATCCATTCAGCCACTCTTTTGATTGGAACATTCACTTCATTTATATGTACAGTAATTATTTATTGATATGCTAATCTCTTTCTTGTTTTTTAGCTCTTTTCCCTTTGATTTGATGACTCTCTTTAGTGTTATGTGTGGATTCCTTTCTCTTTTTTTGTGTTTGCATATATTATATAGTTGTGGTTTGTGCTTACTATGAGGTGTGTATATAACAATGTGTACATTACATGATTAAGTTAATGATCTTTTTAAGTTTGAATTCAATGTAACAACCCTTCATTTTTACTCCCTGCAACAGGTTTAATGTTTTTGACCTTATATTTTACAACTTTTTGTTTTGTGTATTCCTTAACTACTTATTGTGAATATAGACTATTTTACTAACTTTTTCTTTTAAACTTCCTACTAGCTTTACAGGTGGGTTTGATCTACTACCTTTCCTGAAAATTTGCCTTTAGTCATGGGATTTTTCTTTTCTAATTTTCATATTTCTAGTGCTCATCTTTTCTTTTCCACCTTGGGAAGTCCACTTAATATTTCTTGTAAAATCATTTTAGTGGTGCTAAACTCTTTCATTTTCTGTTTGTCTATAAAACTCTTAATTTCTTCTTCAAATCTGAGTGATAGCATTTCTGCGTAGATAATTCTTGGTTGTAGGCTTTTTCCTCTTATTACTTTAAATATATTGTGCCACTCTTTCTGGCCTGAAAAGTCTCTGCTGAAATGTCAGCTGATTGTCTTATGGGAGTTCTATTGTATGTAACTAATTGCTTTTCCTCGTTGCTTTTAAGATTTGCTCTTTGTCTGCATTTTTTGCCATTTTTATTATAATGTGTTTATTGTGGACCTCTTTTGAGTTGATCTTGTTTGGGAATCTCTGTTCTTCCTGGACCTGGATGGCTCTGTCCTTTCCCAAGGTAGGGAAATTTTCAGCTGTTATGTCTTCATATAAGTTTTCTCTCCTTTTTGTCTCTCTTCTCCTTTTGGGAGCCCTATAATGTGAATATTAGTTACACTTGATATTGTACCCAAAGTCCCTTAAAACATCTTAATTAAATTTTTATTTTTTTCTTTTTTCTGTTCAGCAAGGGTGATTTCCACTACTCTGTTTTCCAGTTCACTGATCTATTCATCTGTATATCATCTAATCTACTTGACTCCTTCCAGGGTATTTATTTCAGTTATTGTATTCTTCAGCTGTTTGGTTCTTGTATATATTTTCTAATTCTGTTAAGCTTCTGTATGTCTGTGTTCATCCAGTCTTCTCATTGAGCATCCTTTATGATCATTATCTTAAACTCCTTATTGGGTAGAATCTTTATCTCCATTTTCCCTAGCTCTTCTTTGTTTTTATCTTGTTCTTTTGTTTGGAGCATATTCTTCTGTTGTCTCATTTTGCCTAATTTTCTGTTTTTATTTCTATGTACTAGGTAGTTTGTTAATATTTCCTGATCTTGGAAAAATGGCCCGATGTTGGAGATGCTATGGGGCCCAACAGTACACTCCTCTCTGGTCACCAGAGCTATATACTCTAGGGGTGCCCCTATATGGGCTTCATGGGCCCTTCTGTTGTAGTGCGGACAAGTACTATGGCTCATTAGTAGGTGGAGCTGCCCTCTAACTCATTTGGCTATCAGGCTCTGCTTCATACTGAAGCTGTCAGCAACTGGTACCCTGTGCAGCTGGCTGCCTGGCCTGAGGAGTCTCAGAGCTGCTGGCTGTCCACTGGTGGGTGGTGCTGGGTCCTGGTAGTGGGGGCCCAGGTGGTGGGGCCCAGGACTGGAGCCAGCCTGCTAGTGGGTGGGGCTGAGTCCTTGGCCCACTATTGGGGCTTGGTCCTCACACTGTTGTTGCTCAGCTCAGGAGATCCTGGGACTTCTGCCAACTGGTGGGTGTGTAGGTGAGCCCCAAATGCTTATAAGCTACAGGGAGGATTCCAAAATTGTGCTTGTCAGCACCAGTGTGCTCATGGTAGAATGGGCTCCTCAAATGGTTGCAGCCTGCATCTATATCTCCAGTGGGAATCCCAGTTGTCACCTTCCCCTAAGGGGGACTCTCCAAGATCAGCACTTGTGTCTGCCCCAGGCTCTTTTCAAATTACTGCCTCTACACTCGTTGTCAGAGTATGTGAGATTTTGTGGCATACTTTAAGTGCATAGTCTCTGTTTCTTACAGCCATTTTCCTCTCTCATACACAA
The DNA here is from genome assembly GCF_009873245.2 of Balaenoptera musculus. Lineage (NCBI taxonomy): Eukaryota > Metazoa > Chordata > Mammalia > Artiodactyla > Balaenopteridae > Balaenoptera > Balaenoptera musculus. The sequence continues at coordinate 49,561,753 of NC_045801.1, read as the reverse complement.
GCCACATTTACCTTTAAAGTCAGATATTCTGGGGGCTCATCTTTCCATTGAAGGACCCCCAGGCTGTGGAGCCCAATGTGGGGATCAGACACTGCTCCTTGGTGGAGAACCCTTGAAATTGTGATTATTCTCCCATTTGGGCATTGCCTACCTGGAGCTGTAGGTCTTGACTCTATTGCATCTCCACCCATTATACCCATCTGGTTGTGGTTTCTTCTTTAAAGCTTTAGTTGCTGAAAATCTTTTCTTCAGGTTGTTCTCATTGATAGTTGCTCTGTAAATAGTTGTAATTTTGGTATGCTCATGGGAGAACGTGAGCTCAGAGTTTTCATATTCTATCATCCTACCCACACCTCCCACTGTATACTTTAATAACTTTTGACTACCTATATTTTTGAAAATAATATGGCTTCCCCATTATTTAATGTACTACAGCCTTCACAGATCTCTAGCTTTTGTTGTGCAACTCTATTTTGAACTATTATATGTGTATGCAACATTATCACAATAGTACACATTTTAAAAAGCACTCACAATTCCATCATTTAAGATTTGTCTAACATCGCTTTTCTATAATTTCTATGCCTTATCAACACACATATTTCAAATACTGCAATTCATGATACATAAAATTTTATGTTTTACTATTTTGTTTGTGTTTACATTATAATCATGTCCCATGGTTTCATATATTCTCTTTAATTCACTCTTCAAGTCATTGCATTACATTCCATTAAGTTGATGTACTATTATTTGCTACACCACTACCATATTACTGAATAATATTGGTTGCTTCAAACTTTTTTTCCTATTGGCAAGAAAGCTGTAATAAATACCATTGTTCATTTTAGACTTACTTCATTATTTTGGGATGAATTGCCATGCATGGGATTACTAATTTGGAATCTATGCATATTTCCTATTTATTGTAAGAGATACTAATGCTCTAGTTTAAACCTGAAATCTTTTTTTTTCCAATTTTACTTATAATTATGTAAATAAACACAATATAATGCACTGAAACTTTAAAGTATCATAAGAAGCACATATAGAAGAATGAATAAAACATTCAAGAACCTCCCTCATAAAAGTTAAATGCAGACAAGATGGGTTAAAAGTAAAAACATTAATCATTTAATAAATATATATTGAATGCTGCCTATGGGCCAGATACTGCTAATTAATTTTAATCCTATGAGTTACTTTTTTATGTCAAGAAAATTATTTTTCAATTATATTCTAAGTGGTTATTAGGTTATATTTCAATTTTTTACTATGGTTCAGAATATCTTTCTTAACATTGTTAGTAGTTGTAATTTTTTCCTGTTGATTTTCATGGAATTTTTCAAGTAGATTGTTACATAATTTACAAATAATGAGAGCTTTGCACTCTGCTTTGTTTTAGGTATTTATACATGTTAAGACTGTCTTGCAAAAGATAAAATAAACAGGTGTTTTAAGAAATTTTGAAGTGCTGACTCAATGTTTAAATTACTTCACATAACCTGCAAAGCAAACTGATAATCACAATATTGCTAACTGAAAGTTTAAAAAGGGAATGGAAAGAATAAAGTTTCATTTTTGCATTACAGAAATATGAGATCAAAAGTTGTATAGTCACACATGCCAAGTATGAAGGAAAAAATTGGGAGAAGTGCTGTTTTCATAACTTCTAAAATTAAAAATAAACCCTACCTTTATGTGCAATATAAATCTTGAACTAAACTTACATTAAGGTTAAAGTGATTTGAACCATGTATGGTGAATATGAGAACTTTCCTTGTAAAACTCTCAATATAAAGATATAGATTATGACAAACATGGAACAAGAAAATATATATCTTTGACACTGACAATATTTAGATTATTACTAATTGTAGAATAGGAAGAGTCATATTGCTATGGAGTGAAATGGTCTTTCAATTAGCTCACAATGTACTTTCAAAAAACATTTTTGCATGACTATATAGGATTGCCTTATTCATACTATAAATTAATAACAAAATAAAATGTACATGATAAAACATATTTTAGTCTCCAAAATATACACTATATATATATTTTAAATGTTCTGTTTTATATTATTAATAAAAATAGTTTTATTGAATCTAAAACAAGTATCCAAATATGTGCTTAAAATGTTCATAGTTACCCCAAAATAAAGTGTCTAGAGAAGAAATTGGAAACTCAGGTGACTATGAATCCATTCTACTGAATTCTTATATATGTGCCGCAACAGCTTAAGCAGTCAGAAATGTCAAAAAAAAAATTTAAATGTTTCAAGGAGTAAATTTTAAATCATAATTAAATACAGATATTTTGAAAAAAATAATATTGACATTAAAATGCAGTATTACACATAATTCCAATTGCTGCCTAAAATGTTTACCTAAAATATTTGAAAGACTATGATTTTGTGGTACAAGGAAATTTTATTTAATTCTCTGCCTATACTGTGTTGGCAATTTCTCACTTTGTTCTAATGTGAGTCTAGCCCCAGTTACAAAGTACTACTAATATTATCAGGTAATACTTCCTGGCAGTACAGAATTAAGCTCTGACTCAGAGTAATTTTAGATTATTCTGTTCTGTGCAATTTCTCTAAGTATTTTTGTTTGTTTGTTTGTAAAACACTTTTTGAATACTCTGCTAACAAAATATTTTTAATCATTTTATGGAGTCATATGATATAAACAACAACAATAAAAAAGTATTCCATTCCTTTCCCTTATATCTTAAGAATTAGAGCCATTTTTTGTGATCTTTATTCAGCTAAAAGTTACGTTTTAAGATAATTTCAAATAGCATGGGAATTTGAGTTAATGAATATAATGAGTAATTCAAAATACCAAGTCTGTTTTGCTACATAATAGCTACCATTTTCTGAACTTACTACATACCTATGGTGGAATTTATTAGCCATTGTGGAATGTAAGTTATTTAACAAATATTTATCGTCTACTATGTTCAGAGCACTGTGCAATTCAGCAGTAAATAAAGGAGTAGATACAGTGCTTGCTTGGAGACTATGACAAGAAGGATCTGACTCCAAGTTTATCTCTAACGTCTAGAGATAAGAGTTTAAGTATTATCCTATACTGATGTAAACAATGACACACCACTGTGCAATGGGAATGAGTGACATCGTTAAGTTGAGAGCTGGGAGAGAATTCATCCAACTGTAAAAGACAAATCAATTCTGTGGGGTCACAAAAATGGCACAAAATTTATATAACTCACAAGAAACATTTTTGAATTTCTACAAATATTGTTCCCTTTCATATATCTAGCCCCATGTGGGCCTATGTAAGAACAGACAGTTTGGACAGTACTAGAGGTTGGAGATAGTCTTCTGACTTTTACAAATAGCAGCAAAAATCTAGAAGATAATGTGAATATTTGGTATTTGATAGGGAAAGACCTGCAAAGACAAGAAAGCCTGGCAAGTTCAAGGAACAGAGGGGAGACAAGTGTGCCTGGAACCGAGTGAGTAAAAGTGATTGGAGTAAGAAAATGGAGGTGATATCAGAGGGGAGAGAGAAAGGGGCTGATCATGGAGCCTTGTGGGAAACTGAAAGAAATTTGTTTTTTTCCCCCAACTTTATTGCGGTACTATTGACAAATAAAAATTGTATATATTTAAAGTGCACAACTTGATGATTTGATATAAGTATACATTGTGAAATGATTACCTACAATCAAACTAATAAGCATATCCATCACCTCACATAGTTACCAATCTGTGTGTATGTGTGTGTGTGTGTGTGTGTGTGTGTGTGTGTGTGGTGAGAACACTTGAGATCTACTCTCTTAGCTAATTTCAAGTAAATGATGCATTATTAACTATAGTCACCATGCTACTCCATCTTATAACTGAAATACATCTTATAAATGAAAGTTTTACCCTTTGACAAACATCCCCCATTTCTCCACCCCTCAGCCCCTGGTAATTACCATTCTACTCTCTGTTACTATGAGTCTAATGTTTTTACATTCTACATATAAGCGAGATAATGCAATATTTGACTTTTTGTGTCTGGCTTATTTCCCTAAGCATAATGTTCTCTAGATTCATCCATAGCCTCACAAATGGCAGGAGTTCCTTCTTCTTTTAAGGTGAATAATATACCATTGTATATATATGTATATGTATACATCACACTTTCTTTATCTACTCATCTTGTTGACACTTAGCTTGTTTACATACCTTGGCTACTGTGAATAATGCTGTAATGAACATGGGAGTGCAGATGCCTCTTTGAGATAGTGTTCCCCACGCCCTTTGGATATATACCAAGAAGTGGGATTGTTTGATAGGAATCTTGGCAGATATTGAAGGGTTTTAGACAGTGTGGTTATATGATCTGATGCATGATTTTACAGAATCATTCTGCATGCAGAACTGACAATAGGCTGGAAGGATGGGGCAAGAGAGGAAACAAGGGAATGAATGTGGAGGATATTCCAATATGAAGGTAAGATGTGATGGTACCTTTGACTAGGACTGTAGCATTGGAACGGGAGAAAAGTAGGTGGATTCTTAATATGTTTTTGAAGGAATAGCCAAAAGGATTTGGCTTTATCCTTAAGTTTTATTTACTAAATAAATGGGAAGATGGAGTTGTCCTTATTTTGAATGGAAAAAAAGAAACAGAGGAGTAGGTTCATGAAGGAAGATCAGTAGCTCAAGTTTAAGTATGTTGAATTTGGCATCTGAATGGAGAGGTCAAGTAGGAACCTTAATATGAAACTCTCAAGTGCTTCCTCACCTCACTTCTCTGAGCCTATAGGTCTGTATGTTGGATCTTTGAAAGCTGACAAAAGATATTCAGTGATTTTGACATTTGGGTTTTCTTCTTACTCTGGATCACACTGCTTATTGGTAAGTTACCACCTGGACTCCACGGTTATTTCTATTATCTTATTATTCCCAGGCTTAAGCCGATATTCTCTTAAGTGTAAAGGGCCATTATTGTTCTCTGTTTTGTGGGCTTCAATTTAAAAGAACCATTTCTGATTGATAATTACATGTTGTCCTTTCCCTGACAAAATTTAAGCATTTTAAAGGAAAAATCATATTTTCAGCTTTTAATTGCAAAAGTTCAATGGCATACATACAGAAAAGACAAAATATACCCTTGAAAAACTGAACAAATATTCTGTGTGAGTAATGTGATATAGTTATACAAGTGATGTGAGAAAGGCACAGTTCCAGATTTCAAGGACAATAAAATTGAAACAGGAATATTCAACAAAGGAAGAAAATTTTAAAATAAAACAAAAATGAATGAAAGGAGCCAATATTGCTCCATGGGAGATGTTTAGCATAGAATAAGAAACAAATTGACATTAAATACCAAGAGATTATAAGCTACTGAATAGAAGAGTCACAAAGTTCAATTCTGATCAATTGAAAGGAGTTTAGTCACAAATCAACATTATGGAAATATAATTTATCTCTTTGAACAAGTATCTTTCTTCTCACTCTCTCATATAACATCTCTTCTTTTATGAAATAAAGCTATATTGCAAATGAAATTGGATCATACTTTGTACTTACTAGACTTGGTTAAATGTACTTTCAAGGAAAGTTAACTAGTGTTAATAAATTTGTTTCTATGGAAATAATAATAACTATGAGTCTTCAGTAGAATTCAGTAGGTGGTTGTAAGCGAAGATGGTCATATTTAAGAACAAATCATTTTGTGACGAACAGACAAAAATTTGACAAAGTAAAAGGAACCAAATGATTTCTGTTTTTTTTCTTTCCTTTCCTTTTCTTTTTTTTTTTTTGGATAAATGATGGAATGCTTTCTTTACTCAGAGCTGTGAGCTTGGTTTTCTATATTAATTGGGAAGACCCTTTATTGTACTTCCTCGAATGCTCTTCCATACAGCAATTATACTCCAATAAAGATGTTTAAAAAAAAAAAGTACTTAGGTTTATGTTTGTCTTCACTCCTGGAGTATGAGCTCCATTAAGACTGGGCGTTGCTTTCTATTCACACATCCTGGGGACCGGGTAAACTACCCTGGGCATACATACTCATTATATGAAAGAGGAGATGAGTACAAAAATTATAAAGAAGATATCTTCTACAGAACTTATTCTCAGAAAGAGAGGCGGGGCTAGTGAAACAAAGAAATTAAATGCAGACAGAGTTTAGGAACTCTGTCCTGCAGAGAGTTTTGATTAAGGAATCCAAGGTACCATGAGAGTTTAGAGAAGCAGGCCTTACTCATGTTTCTTTTTCTTTTTTTTTTTTTTTTACCATCTTTATTGGAGTATAATTGCTTTACAATAGTGTGTTAGTTTCTGCTTTATAACAAAGTGAATCAGTTATACATATACATATGTTCCCATATCTCTTCCCTCTTGCATCTCCCTCCCTCCCACACTCCCTATCCCACCCCTCTAGGTGATCAAAAACCACCAAGCTGATCTCCCTGTGCTATGCGGCTGCTTCCCACTAGCTATCTGTTTTACGTTTGGTAGTGTATATATTTCCATGACACTCTCTCACTTTGCCACAGTTTACCCTTCCCCCTCCCCATATCCTCAAGACCTAAATTTAAGGCCAGACACTATCAAACTCTTAGAGGAAAACATAGGCAGAACACTCCATGACATAAATCACAGCAAGATCCTTTTTGACCCACCTCCTAGAGAAATGGAAATCAAAACAAAAATAAACAAAGGGACCTAATGAAACTTAAAAGCTTTTGCACAGCAAAGGAAACCATAAACAAGACTAAAAGACAACCCTCAGAATGGGAGAAGATATTTGCAAATGAAGCAACTGACAAAGGATTAATCTCCAAAATTTACAAGCAGCTCATGCAGCTCAATAACAAAAAAACAAACAACCCTATCCAAAAATGGGTAGAAGACCTAAATAGACATTTCTCCAAAGAAGATATACAGATTGCCAACAAACACGTGAAAGAATGCTCAACATCATTAATCACTAGAGAAATGCAAATCAAAACTACAATGAGATATCATCTGACACCGGTCAGAATGGCCATCATCAAAAAAATCTAGAAACAATATATGCTGGAAAGGGTGTGGAGAAAAGGGAACACTCTTTCACTGTTGGTGGGAATGTAAATTGATACAGCCACTATGGAGAACAGTATGGAGGTTCCTTAAAAAACTAAAAATAGAACTACCATACGACCCAGCAATCCCACTACTGGGCATATGCCCTAAGAAAACCATAATTCAAAAAGAGTCATGTACCAAAATGTTCATTGCAGCTCTATTTACAATAGCCAGGACATGGAAGCAACCTAAGTGTCCATCAACAGATGAATGGATAAAGAAGATGTGGCACATATATACAATGGAATATTACTCAGCCATAAAAACAAACGAAATTGAGTTATTTGTAGTGAGGTGGATGGGCCTAAAGTCTGTCATACAGAGTGAAGTAAGTCAGAAAGAGAAAAACAAATACCGTATGCTAACACATATATATGGAATCAAAAAAAAAGGTCATGTTTCTTTATACACTTGCTTTGACCTTGAAAATAATGGCCATTGCATTTTATTTGAGAATTGGTCTGTGTGCTGGTTACTCATCCCTGATTCCAAGAACCAGCCATCACAGGATCTCATTTTATCAATCAAGAGCACTCACTAATCTCCCACAATGTGCAGAGCAAAAAGTTTGTAAAAATGATCATTAGACATGAAGATACTGGTCTCTTCTGAGATTGGCAATCTAATTAGTCAGACAAGAAGAATGAAATGAATGTACCCAGAGTCAATTTCATGTCTTATTCTCAGATAAAGTTGGCACCACTTTGGTGATATCACCATGATATCAAGGTATAAAGCTTGGATGTGGAAATTCAGCCAAAACAGTGAAAAAAAAATCTTTCAGTTGTCATTTGGTGTCTTGTAGAATAAACAAATTAATGCATTTTGTGTTCATTTCAACTAGTTGCCGTGGGCTTAGCCACAATGAGTAATGAGTATATGTGTATATCTATATATATGTATATATAGATATACACATATATATAGTAAGCTTTTTTTCTTTACTCCTTGAATCTAAATTTATTAATCTACTTAAATTAAAGGGGAGATATCTAACTAATTATTGCAGGGCATTTATAAAATTCAAAAATCTATTTATGTGTTTGAAGAAAAGCATTGATTTTTTTCCTGGAAAGTATGATGCTCTTGTGCATATTATATTAAATCCAAATCTTAATTTCCAATAAAGTAAATAAAGTACTTGGCCTATTAAAAATTATATAATATCTATATTTTCAAAGTATGGCCTCTAGTAGATAGGATAAGTAGGGCAATATTTCAATATTTATTGATTCATGTCTACTGAAAAAGAGAGCACATTATTTTATTTTTAAATGGATGATATTGGTAAAATGTAGCTATTTTAGTGCCCTAATACCAACATAAATCTTACATTTTTCATTCATCTTTAAGATTGGTTTACAAACATTGAGGGGAAAATATTTTTCAGTATTACATTACATTCACTTTTTAGTATTATATAATTTATTTTGATACACTGTTTTTTAGTGTTATTGTTGGAGAAGTCAACGTCACTGAAAAGCACATTTAGCAAATTGTAAAATTAGTTTTAGCTTGTAACCTTTTAAAAAACAATGTAAATTAGATAGCTATAAATGCGTGCCTAAAGAAAACAACAACATGTATATGTAAAATCAAAGTGATGGTCTCATAGAGGAGATTTAACGTAAATGGCTACCAGTAGACCCTGAACAAAATGATCAATACTCCTCTTAAAAAACAATGCTTTAACTGTCTAGTGAAATTATAAGGATCTCATAAAGATGTGCAAACCAAAGATAGAGTAGCTGCAGTACGCCTGAAAGTGGCTAAGCCCCCAAGCAAATCATCCCTATTAGTTCCTATTCATGATTTAAATTATGCTTTTTTATCTGTTCATAACATGCAGCACTTTTTAGCCTCACATTTCTAGGCATTTTAGCTTTTGCTGACATAAATGCATTCCTCAAATAGAATGTTACAACAATCTTCTGCTAGACATTTAAGCCCATTTGTGCATTTTATTTTAAGATACTTTTTTTGAAACTTCTAACTGTGAGAGGTCTGGGAAGGTGGTGTTAGAATGAATGAGAACTTGTTTTTTAAAGCGACACTGTAGACACTTGATCTACCGTTAAAAAAAAAAAAAAATCACAGCTTCCTACCTTGAAAACAAACATCTCACGGCGAAGAATAGCTAGAGTGTTAAAGTTCCCATCACAGATGCTGGGTTTGGCTCCAGGATAGGAAGGTCTGCCAGTGGGAGGCCGGGGAGGTTTGGGCCGGTCATTCTTTCTTGGGTCAGCTGGAGGATTAGAGCGGTGTGGGGGCACTGTCGGTAGAGGTCTTGTTGGTGGAGGAATCTTGTCAGGTGGACCTTTTGAAAATATGAGGACAGCACTTGGCTCACTTAAAACTGGAATAGTGCTGGAAAATATGCTACAGAGGACAATCACTCATCAGTGGAGGGTTCAGACTAAGCAAGCTAAGAGGTCTTTAAGATTGTATACTTCCTGAAAAAACAAACCTTCTTACCCAACAAACCATTGCCAAGTCTATCAGAAACTGTCTTTATTGTGCTGAATTCTGGATCCAAGTAACTAGGCCTTTGTTAATTTTTAATGATTTTTAAAATAGCTTCACCACAGCCCTTATTGGAAAGTCTGCTTTCAAATCTTTTTTTTGGAAGTAGGTGGTGTATTAATCATAAATAAATTAAAATGAATACTGGAACCATGCATGTAAGCTCCACCAAAGTTAATCCTAGATCTTGATAGATGATTCTATGCAAATATCTCTAATATTGTTAATAGTTCATTAACAAACCAAAGTTTATTCTATCCCTATGTATCTAACTGTATTTTATCAACTTTTCCTGACTTTCATTATTTTCTTCTAATGAAATGTCTTGACAAATTGCTAGAACAGTGTTTCATTTGAATACTGAATCTAAAACACCTATTGATTAAAACACCACTAGTAAAGTATTAATGTAAAGAAGTATTTCTAAAAAGAGGTTTCTAAATCAAGCCAAATTTTTTAGATGTAATTTGGTACAGATGTAAAACATCATTCCTCAAGGGATTTATGTTTTTAAAAAGAAATACAGAGCTGTTCACACTTATTATTTAGATACGGAAAGAATACTCTTTTGCAGACCTTCAGTCTAGACTACTAATTCATGAGGTCATGAGAAAGAGCCTCCTTTCAGTTAACTACTTTGGCAGAATTTCTGATGACACACACAAAGGCATAGGCTAGCTCATTCAACATATGAGCTATTTAGTTTTGAGTCCTGGACATTTCTCTTTTCTCAGTATCCCCCAAATAAAGAGCAGCACAAAAGTTGACCTTTTCTCCAAAACGTATTTTAACCTTGAGAGAATGGTCAACACTGAGACATTGAAATTGAGAAACTCATGAATGCAAAAAAGATTAGTGAACTTAAACTATGATATTTTAAAATGCAAATGACATCTTCTGAATACTGAATATTATAGACAGCACACATTTGTTTTTGTATTGTAAAATGAAAGTTTCACTTCATTAATTTAGTAAAGCATATTCTCTATATGTAAATAATAAATGTCAAGTTCTTAACAATTTTGTGTGAAATAAATGTCTTTATAAAAGTCAGTGGTCCTATTGAGGGAGTTAGGATTATAGTAAATATGTGTAATAGTCTTTCTTCCTTTTGTCTAACCTTGCATTCATTGACTGAATCCCATAAATTAAAATTATTTTACTCTACTAGAAATTTACTGTGAATTATGTGTTAGTAACTTAGCCATTTGTTACCTTTTACCTCTTAGTCAATAATTACATGTTTTTGAGTTCATTTTGTTACATCCATCACACAAGAGTATTTTCAGCATTTTCCAAAGTGATTTGTCTAGCATCTATCTACCATCAAATGTCATAAACTGAGAATCAATCTGTCAGCTTTTACCAAAGTCTCAGTATCTTATATGAAAGTCTTCTATGACTCATTTTTATTGGTTATATTCATTTATTACATTTTTACCCAAATTTTAAATACTAAAGCTTCTCTGACCTTTACTATAATTTCAGGTTTCAATTAAACTCAGTAAGAAAAGTTTATCAGTGCCTAGAATTTCCCATTATCTGCATATTAAGATATCTGGGATTATTGCCAACCAAACTTGATTGATAGAAGACTTTTGTCAATAGATTTTTTTTTCAGTATTTATCTCTCTAATATACTTAGAGCATCTATCTCAACAAAGAAAACACAGCAGAAATTCTGCACTTCACTATAGGGTTAACCAAATAGAATCAGTGGTAACCTACCATATATTTTCTGGATGCCCTGCAAATCATCATTAGGTAGTTTGAAGTTGTCAGTTTCCATGTACTGGTAAAACGGAGCCATGATGGCAGTAGGGTCATTGGAATGCTCCAGTCCCAGAGCATGTCCCAGTTCATGAACCGCTACAAGAAATAAGTCATTTCCTGTGCAAATGAGAAGAAAAGACACTATTATAACTAATATCCAAGTATAGAATTGACAAGGACAATTGGTGTTATCAAAATTTTACCCAAGAAAAATAAAAGGAACTTTTAATTTCAACTATCAGTGTGATTTTATCATTGGATTACCTATGGGCAAAATACAATATGTGATTTTAAAAAGGGGGGTTGGTGGTGGGGAGGTGATGATAGTGAAGTCACAGAAATTTAGAAACTGAAAGAGAAGAATAAGGAATAAAAGTTGAAGAAAGAACATTAGCATCAGAAATTGCTACTACTGCTGTTGAAATATTCTTCCAATTAGAAAGCATGTAATATACTATATCTCACTTATGTAACCTTTATAGTGAACATAATTCTAACAATTCAGCAAAAAATATAGGGTAGTTACAATCCCTACTTTTACACAGATGAGTAAGTTATGGCATAGAAGTGACAAATCTTGTCAAGAATAGCAAATCTTTGTATTTACAGAGCTGTGACAAGAACTTAGGTTATTATAACTCCTAGACTAAGGCTTCTCTTTCTTAGTAGCCTATAATAATGTAAAATAAAAGTCATAGGCTAGCAGTCATAAAAACTAGGAATCTAGTCTTAGCTCTGTAAATACAAATTCTAATCAATTCATACATAATCTGAACAAAACATTTATCTTAGAGGGTCTGTTTCTCACTGAAAATAAAAAAAAAAATCTCTTCCACTAGTAGTAAACGTGCACAGTGAATCTATTTAGTGCAAACTCTCAGAGATACTTGGTCTGACTTTGTTCAGTCAAACCCCTGCTAATGGCCTCTACATGTTGTCTACTCCTGGATCATCGTAAGTCAGCTCCTGAGGAAAAGAGCCAGTCCTCCATGGATATTTGTTAATTCCAAAAATTTAGTCGAACCACACGAGCATCAATGAGTTGGGGCTGTTATTCTTCTGTGGTGACAGATACAAACAGAAGAAAGGGCCTAAAATTAAATCTCATGATCCCAAGATATCAAATATAAGAGATTATTATTATTTAAAGGAATTAAAGAACATGACTTAAGGACAAAACAGGGAGTGAAATTATACGGTGCATATAGGGAAAAATGTATAGTGGGAGAAAGGACAACTTCCGGTAACTGTCTTTGCTTAAATTTTTGTTATTTTTCTACTGCCTACAAGATACTTCCACATTCTGCATTGTTGGGAAATGCAGAACAAGTTTGTTTTTAGAGGAGGAATTATAATGATTGGAGGAAGTAAGGACAGAGAGTGGAATTTCACAACATCAGACAGTGGAGAATAAAAAGGCACAGGAGTTCAGAGATACTGGAGAACAAGATTTTTTTTTAAGATGCCACTTTGAGTTAAAAACAACAACAACAACAATGAAACATGCTATCGGGGATCATCTAGTGAGCATGTGCTAGTCACAGGCAGAGATAAAAAACAGAAGGAAGGAGGGAGTCATTTAATAATAGATTTAGGAACTGTGAGAGTGTGAGTATGTAAAATAGGGAAAAGACTTCAGGTTGTGTCTCATAAGATACTCACAGGTGAGAGGAAGGTAGGGAGAAGATGAGTCACAGGCATTTTTATATGTCAGACATCTAACACCAACTCTGGAATGAACACCTTTGTGATTTCATATCAGAGACATCTTTGTTAAGATACAAATTTGATATAGATGAGACACTGCAACTGCAAATAAGGTGCAAAGTGGTAGGACACATGTATGCTCAGCTTCTGGGCATACCCACACCTAGAAAATACATGTTAAGTTTGGCTGGAATATGCTATCAGTGGGCTAAAAGTGAGGTAAATTTTTTATCAAAAACAGACCTAATGACAAAACAACGATCCATCAAGCAACCAAAGGACCAACAAAAAACAAGGCAGTGGAACCAAGAGCAGAAGGCTCAAGGGTTGGCATTCAAGGTTCCCAGGAAGCTATGGTGACAACTAAGCTCAGCAAGACCATAGTGCTGGTTTAGAAAATACCTCTAGACTCTCCTGGCCTTCTTTTATCAAAACAGATACAACTTCTTTGTCAGAAAGTCCCAATGTGGCCTTACAGGGATTATGCCTTGTCTTTATTCTTCAAAAGGAAAAGAATCCTATCTTCATAACTTCCTCCTGTGTATCACGTCCCCTTCCCTAGGAAAAAAGTATCCTGAACTTTGTTTGTAGATAAACATGTAGGAACTCATTCTCTCACTCTTGGTCAGATAAGTATCGCTGTTAATTATCCATCAACATTTTGGACCTTGTTGAATTAACAAGCACTTCAAATCTCTCACAGGAAAATAGTGCTTTAGTCACTTTTTTATTTATTTTTTTGGCTAGTAGGAGAAATGAAAAAAAAAAAAAGTAAATCAAAATGATAACAGCAAAAGTCATTACATTTCATATTCACTTCAGATCAGTCAAGTTTTTCTAAGCATCTTTTCCAAGGGTGGAGTGATTCCTTGTGTAAGGAATAAAGTAAGGCTTTAGAAGAAAATTAATAGGCTCAGGACATGAACCTATGACCTATTGAGTTTGCCATAGCACTTTTAATCAGAAATACTGGCCAAAAGCTCCAAGTAATTACCATTCTTCAGATGATTGGCAATAATATAATTAAACCATACTTGCAGCTTCACAATAGTATAAAAGGGTAAGTTGTTAAATGAAGTACCACCCTGTGATTTGAATTCCACTTGGAACAAAAGTTGTTGGCACATGATGAGTTTTAGACAATTAAAATCCACCAGACCTCTTTCCTAATGGTGAAAATAATAACTGCTCCTGTAACTTATCATTAATTCACATGATTCAAGATTTTCAATTGTAATATGCCTTGATCTTATCATCATGCAGGCAATAAAGGAGAAATCAGCTTCCTGGTTCTTAATACAGAAATAGTACTTGCTTCTTTTGCAAGATTCTGAGTTTTGAGTTTGTCGCTTTCAATTGAATCTCTAATCTTCTTTCCTTTGTATACTCCAATATAATTTCAGGACACTGAACTGTATATTATGAAATATAATGCATTATTTATAATATCCTTGCCATAATTATGTCTTTATATTTTATTCTAAGCTCGTTCACCCCTCCATGCATTTTCATATGTTGTTCCCTCTGCTGACAACATACACTGAATATCAAAAATGACTATTAAATATTTCATACATAAAAATTGTTATACATAATTCTGACATCTACAATCCTATAAACGTATTCAAACACTAGCACCATTGAATCTATCTCTGGTTTCTCCCTTACTTTTGGCTGTCCCAGTCCCTCCAGAGGCAATCCCTAACCTGAGTTTGAATTTCTCAGTCCCTTACTTATATTTAATCAAATATGTATGTTTAAATAAATTATAGCTTTATAAATATAGTATCATTCTGTATGTTATCTTCTGAAACTTGCTGAAACTCTGCATTTGTTTTTCTAATGTTTATCTTCTTGTTTACCTCTCTGTCAGTCTTACAAAATCTTATTAACCTTTTAAAACAAAACTCAGAAACACCTCTTCTGTGAATCCTTCTCCAACTCTCCAGGTAAATTTAGTTCGTCTGTCTCTGTGTATCCTTGGCTTTTTGTACATAACTTGATTGTAACACATATCATAATTGCCCTGACAGCTTCTGATGCATAGAAACTCTTAATTTTTACTTGTAGGTTAAATGATTGGAACAAATTTGAGAAAATTCATAATTTTAAATACTTAAATTTAAAATACTTAAATCCATGTCTAGAAATAAAATTCAGAAATTGTCATAAAATCTTTGATTATTGGTAGTTACTTCAGTGCCTTCTAAATAGGATGGGCCTAAATAGGATAGGCCTCTTAAACCTCTGCCCTCTCACACTATCCACACATTGGTTTTGCTAGTTGAGAAGTTAAAGAAATATATGGGAGTCAGCACCCAAGATGGCTCAAATAATTCCCACCTCCTGGTATTTCATTGTATCTGCTTCCTAGAGCAGAATACTGCAGAAGTGAAGGTACCTGATTTTCAAAGTTAGGTCATAATATACATCATGACTTCCTTCTTGGTTATTTCTCTCTCTCTCTCATTACTCACTCTGGAGAATCCAGCTCCCATGTTGTATAAATAGCCCTATATAGAGGGGAGAGGCACATGTGGAAAACTGAGGCCTCCTGCTAACAGCTGTATGAGTGAGCTTAGAAGTAGATTCTCCAGCCCTTTCAAATAATTGCAGCCCCAGCCAATAATTTCACTGCACATTCATGATGTACCTTGAGTCAAAACCACCCAGCTAAGCTGCTCCTGGATTCTTGACCCTCAGAACTGTGTGAGATAATAAATGTTTATTGTTTTAAGTTGCTAAGTTTTGGGGTGATCTTTTTAATGCAGCAACAGATAAGTAATATGGGACATTTTAGCACTCTAATTCCTCACAATTTGGTTAGGATTAGGAAATAGGAAAGAAAAGCTGAAAAAAGAAAAGAACTGAGTAGAAAAGGAAGCTACTCTAAAGCATCTGAATATTTGTACAATAATCCTGAGATAAAAAATTGTATTAAATATTGTCCAGTCCAATTATCTCTACATAAACTGAAAGGTTTGGCAAAAATTCTAAGTCTGAGGGAAAGTCTGTGACTAAAAACTTCCAAAGATAAAAATATCAGCTATTTTCCTGTCTCATATGTTCTTTCAAATGTGTAAAACCTTATGCCTTGGTTGCACCTTTATTTCTATTCTCTTTGCATTTCATTGAAGAAAGGGTCTCTTTCTCGGTGAACAGTAAAACCTGTGGTCCCTGCTGGAGAGCCAGAAAAGTCTTGTAGACATGTGAAAAAAGAACAAGAATAAAATACTATGTATTGAGCATTTATTATGAACAAGAATTATGTCACTGAATTTTTCATTGAAACTTCATGGTCCATACTTTCTCACTCCCTTCCACTTGCTCAATCAGGCTCTCCACACAAAGGAGAGTTGGACTCTAAACCACATCCTGGCTGCCCAACTCCACACAAGAGTTAGATCACTGTTGTGTTCTGCAAGATAGAAGGGGATAGAAGCTGATCTTGGGTAAGACTTTCTTACATCTCTTATTTCCACTTCTACCCTTTCATCAAGCCTCCAGTTCCTCAAGGGTCTAGTGCCCTTCTCTTGCCTTCTTCCTGCCCACTCTTCCTATCCTCAACACTTCACCTGATCCCCAAGGGCCTCAACCTTCAGAATGGTTCCTTGGCTCCTCCTCTAGATGCTTCCTCTCAATTGAGTCATAGCTTAACTATGAAAAAAGCTTATTATTACAATAATTTATTAGTTGCTTACCATATATAAGCTAATATAATGCAATAAAGTTACAATTTTGAATAGCATTTACATGTGTGTCAGATAAATTTTATTGAGTTTTGTTTAATGACAAATCTAATTTTCTTTCACATATGCTCAAACTTTTAAAGGATTTTGTTGTATATAGTACTGTTAATGATGTCCTAAGACTAGAATTAAAGGAAACAAAAAGTTCTTATAAAGTGTTATAAAAGCAACACGAAGAATATCAGTTAATATTCACATGTACTATGTCTTACCATATTAGTTAAATTTTGTTATTATCACCATTTTACAGATCAGGAAATGAAGACTTTCATAGGTTGTGTGATTTGGCCAAAGTTACCTAGTA
Source organism: Balaenoptera musculus (assembly GCF_009873245.2). Classification (NCBI taxonomy): domain Eukaryota; kingdom Metazoa; phylum Chordata; class Mammalia; order Artiodactyla; family Balaenopteridae; genus Balaenoptera; species Balaenoptera musculus. The sequence goes on along the minus strand of NC_045801.1, from coordinate 49,544,592 downwards.
ACCGGCAGAACTGATTTAAGCCCCGTTACAGTCTAGGCCCACAACCAAAAAAATGTGTGCTGAGGAAGTGGATTTGTCTACTTTGTCCTCAGCCCTAAACATCTGCTCAAGGCTTCAGAGTTTTCATCCAGGAGACAAGGGCTACCTTATCAAGCTACCTGTTTGAGGCTCACAGCTGCTGCACAGTTGCTGCATAAGAGCTCTTTCTAAAAACCTGTAACTATAGTTTCTCTTTTTTTTCTCCACTAAATAAATGCTGAACTTAATATTTTAAAACATACTTCCTCCGTACAATTCTGGCTGCTCAAAAAGTTTTAATCATTTTCATTGCTTCTAATTTTCAAGTCTTAAAGCCTTGTAACAAAGAAAATATTTTCAAAAGAAAAGGAAATAGTGCTGCTACAATTAGGATAAAGGTTCAGCACAAGGACTTCCATTTTCAAATTATATTTCAAAACATTTCTTCAGCAATTGAGGAGGGTTTCTGGGATTGTTACAGAGTTTGCCTGTTTGGATGCAGTTAGGTTTGGAGCATGCCACTAGTCTACAATAATATGGCATAATTAAACACCAGGCCATTAAAATATAAGGCAAACAAATAGCCATCTAATAGGTCTTCCAAAAATCAGTAAATGTATTTTCAAAGATATGCTACCACCAAACATTTATAGCTTTAAATTTAGTAAGGACTTTAGAGTAAATCAATATAATTAAAATAACTTAGGTCTCTTTCAGCCAGGTAAATTGGAACCCTAGGAAAATAGTTGGATAATCAAGGCCAAGGTAAATGTTTTATCATTTAGGCTATAGTTTGGATATGAAGTCTATTTTTTTTTTTTTTTTAGTAAATTAGACATGTCTTCACGACATTCAAAATAGTCCTTCTAAAAAAATAAATCAAGATTGGATGCAGGTAACTGCACCATGATATTAACAAGAGTATTTTTCCCCTCTCTTGTTGAGCCTAGTTAGGAGTCTAAGAATAATCTCATTTATGTCCCATGTCATTTATTCATGTGTGGTTTATATGTGCTATACTTTCGCCGTGGACAGCTCAATTTAATGGTCAAGATGATTCTGGAGGTTTACATTCCTCTCTCTGTAGCCAGTGCAAAAGAGGTCAATTTTAGTGACTACCTAAACAAAAGTAATTGTATAAAACATGCAAATCCACTTTTCAGCAACTGATTTTAATTATATGTCCTTTTACTGTATGTGAACTGTAAGTACTATTTATTCAGTCATAATTCTAAGTATGCCTCGTATAACAATCTTGGCATTAAGTGCTACAATTTTGCAGATCAGCAGCAACTATGTGACATATATTTTTGAATAATTACTAATTATCCACTATGTGCAAGGAACTATTTATAGACTCATTGATAAGCAATTTATCCTAGCATGCAATTGATTTTTCTACTGTGTGCCAGACAATATGAAATACCAGAGTCTTAAAAGATGAATCTCCCAAGTCCATTGTTCTTAATTAATGAACTGAGAGTTTAGCTCAATGATTCCAAGCTTTTGGGGGCTCACAAGCTCCTCAGAGAATCTGAGAACTATGGAATTTCTCCCAAGAAAAATGAAGGCATTAGCACAATATTGCATGTGATTTTGAAGTTAGTTTTACTCCACTTAAGTCCTTTAAGACAGATCAGATTTAAAACCCTTACTCAGCTATTGTCTGTAAAAGATTAGTCAATTATAAATCTCTCTGTGATTCAGTTTCTTTATTTGTAAAGTAGGTCTAAAATAACCTACTTATAGGGCTGTTGGTGGATTCAATAATGTAGTGTATATAAAATATTTTGTGAAGTACCTAAACATAGGTTACTGCTTAAAGACTGGTAGTTAACAGCTACTACTATGCTACTACTACTATTATTACTCCTATTCTGACTACTGCTATTACTACTACTGCTGCTGTTGCTGCTGCTGCTGCTATTATTACTATTACTCCTATTCCTATTATTAGTAGACTTTACAAGTTTTTGAGTTAAAAGTTCCCCATATTTCATGACAAGAAATTGAAACTCCAGTACATTGGATTACCCAGGGTCAGAAATCTGTTAAGTATCAGAACTGGAATTTAAATATCAGTTTTGACTTTACCAAAACTAGCACACTAACTGGTTAAACATGGTCTTGATACAAAAATATATGAGTGACAATATTGGAAAGTATGCTAAGATCAAGTTTTGAAGAGTTCTGAATGCTAGGTCTAAGAGTTAGATCATTATGTAGGAGGCAACCAATACCATGAAAAATTAATATAAAAATGATATTGCTGTAGGGTAATTTGGCATCAGTGTGCAGGTATGATTGCAGTGAGAAATGACTGAAGGCAAAGGCAGCAGTTAGAAGACTTCTTTAATAGCCAGAATTATTAGGTGCTGAGGACCTAAACTAAGGCAGTGATGAGGGGAACAGAAAACTAGAAAGGGAAATAATTGAGTGATAGAATGATTGAAATAATTTCTTGAGTTATGCTATTTCCCATTATTAAGTTAGAGTTGATCATAACCCCTTAAACACCAAAATCCACATAAAAAATTGCTTCATATTTTACTATCATTACTGCTAAAGATAGAAAAATTGAACCTAGATTTTTATTTAAATTTTCAAAGTATACCATTTAGTATACTAAATGGTTATGATCTTAAAAGTTATCAATTTAAGATCCTTTTATAAATATTTCACATTATTTTCACATAGCGTCTAAAATTGACTCTATTCTGCAATCTTTGAGCTCAACTGGATAATGAATAATTAGCAAGAAATGGTAAAACAAAATTGTAAAAAGTTTCATTCACTTGCTTGTACCAGCATATCTAGATTGTGATTCCTACATGTGTTTGACTATATCCGTTTCTTCACTGACATAAGCTTATCCTAGAGCAGAAGTGCTTGAAAGGTTTACTGTAACAGCATTGATATGCTACTTCTAATAAACAGGGCTGAGTCACAACAAGGAGATAGGTTGGCTCTTTTTGAGTAAGAGCATTGGGCTTACTATGATGCAAAGAGGCAGAATTAGAACAAGCAAGCCCTCTGTAAATAGCATACACAGCTGCAAGCTCAAGGTCAGTCTGTGCATGCAGCATGCCTCTGTTTCCTATCAGCCTATCTATCAAAACGTTCATAATGCTGGAATCCAATTCATACTTTCATATGAGAAGAATAATTTGCAAAATAATTAATACTTTTTGTTCATAAAATTCCTGCTTTTTCAGCCTACATGTTTGGACAACAGAAATGTTTTTTTATTTTACTTTGGAGAACCTCCCCTAACATTTATTAAGCCAATCATGAGTATGTACAGTATCCTTAGGAAAATGTTGTGAAAGTAATTTTAGGATGGGGAAGGAAGAAGCCTAAGGAGTTAGGATGGAGGTGGGGCCTATTTGGGCACCTGGATAAACTCAGGTATTTAGCTGGTTCATTTTTATCTCTTAAAGGAAAATGAAAATTATAGAACAGTAAGGTTAAAATTACCAGCTCTTGAGGTCTATAATACAGTCCCTCACAGAAAGAGCATATAAACTGCAATGTGAAGGATGTAGCAAGGAGGAATTAACATGAAAGCAAGTGAAAGGGTATTACAGAAAGACCTGAATAGATTTAGTCGTGTACTGAGTCACTAGAGTGGGTATATATGGCCCTCAGTAAACTCATACAATGTGTTTCTTTGCACTGGATATTGTTTACATGGGCAGAAACGACTGACGTATATTCAAGTACAACTGCATGTTTTATGAAGATGGGAACATATTAAAGAATTAGAGAATTTAAAAGTTGGGAGGGTAAATTTTTAGTTGTTTTCTGAATTTTGCTTTTCCTAGTTCATTGCCACCTGATAATTCATTTTTGGTGATGTTATGAACCTGATTGTTTAGGTATACATAGTTTCTGTTTTCAGGGGGAAAAAAAGAAAAGCAAACAAACAAAATCAATTCTCTATACCCAGGTATTTGTATAGAGATTTATTAACAAATTATAAACAAATTTGTTTTTATAAAACATTAATAAATAAATCAAACAACCATGACTATAGTAAAGAAGCCATAATATATTAATGATTCATTCAGAACTCCTGATGTTTTTCCTTTTTTCCCTAACAGAAGCATTTTCCCAGAAGAACCTATTTTGGCTCAACAAGGTGGTATTTTCTTTCATATTAATTTTGTAAAGGAGGTGTTTCTTTTTTGTTTTTCTCTAAAGCAATCCTCCTTTTTACACTCCTTAGCCTGCTTTTTTTTTTTTTTTTTTAGTAAAAGCCAACCAAATGGGAAAAATATAAAAACAATGATAAGCTTAACACCTTAACATAATCATGTATTTTTACAGCAAGCTTCCTAATATATACATATATATTTGTTTATTTATAACTATTTACAGCTATTGATACCAATGGTGAAAGGCAAATGTGTTTGACTTCCTTCAATGCTCATTTTAGAACAGTGATCTGAATTCATATTTGTGTTCTAAGAGTAATAAGATAAATGTATAATTTTATTTGAGCAATTAATTATCATTCATATGTGAAGAAAAAATTAAAATGCAGAATCACAAATTTGATACTTATTTGTGCAGTCAACAATAGTGAGGATTAAGTGAACCAGTTCTTCAAAAATATTTTAGTAAAGTGGTGAACTTAAAATATATACATTTATATGGCACATATGAAGAAAATCAGAAGATTCATACTTGGCCTGGTGTTCATAGAAGGTCTTGAAAAATGTTTCTGAATCTTGCAAAGGATGTGATGTCACCTAAGTGTCTTCCTTATCTAATTTCTTCAAGTTTGCTTTTAAAGTGATGAAACCAAAATAGAAGATGAAAATGAAAGCAAAAATTAAAAAGACATTTCTTTTTTAATAATAGAAATGCTTTTCATCTGGCTGTGATTTGTTCAACATATTGTGTAAAATAAGCCCTCATGTTTTAATTACTTCAGCAGAGGTGTAGCAGAATAGCTTGTCTTAATTTTATTTAGCAAACAAATATTTGAAAGCCTGGGGTTTTAGCTTAGGAATTGGCAGAATATTCTATTGGCAATGTGCTTATGAATTTCAAATGTTCTGAAAAATGTTTTCTTTCTAGGATACATGAGTTGGAAGGAAACCATAACCTAAATGTCTTGACAAATTTTTTTTTGTGTGTGTATGTTTTGTAAGTAAAGCAATGAATACGGCACCTATGTTTCATGATTTTACAGACCCTATGAAAATAAATTCATATAATAACTTCAGTGTAGTCTTGGAAATTTCTTCAGCAGACAGAAAACTTAAAAATGTATTACAAATATTGACTTAAAAAAAGGCAAGTCACGCAAACTCCTGATTTTGCGATTTCTTTTGCTACTAATTACCTTTTAATTGCAAAAGTCTTAATTAACTGGAAAGTAGTTTCCTCATTTACTAAAAGGGAATGGAAATTTATATCCACAGAGTACCCACAATGGTCCAGAATGTTAATCCTTACAACAACCCCTTCAGGTAGGTATAATTACCCTCAAATCACAGCTGAAGAAAGGAAGATTTGGAGTAAATAACTTAAAAGCTGGTTAAGTGGCACAGGCAAATTTGTACTTGGTTCTGTTTGAACCCAAAATCTTTTCCCTGTGCTGAATATGATTTTCAATTGATTTATTATCACAAGTGCACACACACAAAACCTGCCTTGAATAAACGTCATCACCTAAATCAACATAAAAGACATTTATGTAACCTTATGGCACAAATGAAAAAGAAGAGAAACAATGCTGACACCAAAAGGAATATCATTTCCTTTAATGTTTGCTCATGAACTGTTAGTTTCCATACACACGGTAAGAATTTATCATCCCCTGCATGCTTAATCAGTAACAGATGCCATCCATAAGAGATACAAAAGTTTCTGAGGAACTTAACTATACTCCACTAGAGAGCACCTACCATCCTGTGCTGTATGAAGGGGTAAGTTGATAAAACATCACTATCATCACATTATTCCATTGCTCAAAATCCTAAAATGGTGTCTAAGTAACTACAGTTCAAATAACCCATTAGAAACTAACCCCCATAATCTGGTTCAACCTTTCTTACCCAGTCCATCTGCCACTGTTCATCAATACATAGCTTAACTTTTAAGAGTCCCCCAATAAACTATATTAATTTTTACCTCTCTCAGTTTCTTCATGCTAATACCCTATGTATAAATCCTATAAATCATTTACTCCTCTTTTCACATTGTTTAAAGTTTTAGTATCTGCTTTATTGTGATCACACCACCTTAGGCAGTCAATGTTAAGAAATGAGAATTAAACTGTATATTAATGATTCTACTTATTCCATCACTAATGCTGTTTCATTAGTTATCCTAACAACAAAGTAATATTTACCAAAAGCTATTTTTAGCTGTGTAAAAGCAGATTTTGTATATTCCACTAAATTATTAATATATCCTTAGTAAAAAAAAAAGTAGAAAATTAAAGATTTTGTGTGTAAGTTTTAATACTTGAAAAGTCTTGGGAAAAATCCTTAAAATATGATTTTTCAGTCACTCTTTGTAAATAACTTCAATAATGATAATATTGTTTTAGTTATTCATTGCTATATAACAAATGAGCAGTTTAAAACAAAGGTCATTTATTATCTCACAAACCCTGTGCCTCAGGAAACTGAGAGTGGTTTAACTGGGTTGTTCTGGTTCAAAATCTCTCATGACGGTTGTAAAAGGAAAGCTGTTGGCTGGGCTGTCAAAAGTCATGACTAGGGGCAGTTCTGTAGGCCATGACTTCTGTTAGCTCTTGGCCAGACATGCTGTTCTCATTGCATGGGCTTTCCATATGTTGCTTAAGTATCTCTGTGATATGTTGTCTGACTTACTCCACAGTGACTGTAAGAGAGAGATAGAAGGACTGTCTGAGATGGAACCTGCAGTCATTTACAACATAATCTTGGAAGTGATTTACTATAATTTCTTCCATATTCTATTCATTAAATGTGAGTCACATTGTCCAGCTCACATATATGAACAGAGGGAGGGTATTACACAAAAGTACAATTACCAAAAAGTGAATCATTTGCAGCCACTTGGAGTCTGGGTCCTCCAACATTAATAATAATAGTGAATGCTACCATTTTGGAGCAATTTCTTGGTTTCAGACATTGTACTAGGTATTTACATTCATTATAATAATTATGCAAGGGAGATTCTTCCATCTGTGTTTTCCTTATGAAGAAACTGCATAGCTAGTATTGTTAAATAAATAACAAGGAATATTACTGGTAATTGGCAGAATCAGGATTCAAATTCAGGTCTATTTGTCTTCAAGGTCAGCAATTTTTCTCTCTTTCAATACTTTGCCTTCTTTATTTTCTACAGTATCATGATAAATAATCTAGATTATGATGAATTTTATTCCACACAATGTTTTAAGAATTCATGTTGCTTTAGCTTAGAGGAAATAAGAATCTTATCAAATTACCCTGCTGTTAACTTTAATAAATTGGTTTTAGGTAAAAACTACAAACTTCATAATCTGCTACTTTTCAACATGACTCAAATAGATACAGAAAGATTATAGAAGAGATCCAACATGCTAAATTCTGATATGAAATGTTTGTGCTCAGAACTGCTCTCCCAAGAATTTTGCAGAAATATAGGAGCTTCTTCATCTTTAGCTGCATACTGAGAGTTTGCATGAGCCTCCTCAGTCACTGTTCTTCCACACTGGCTGGAGAACAGGGAATAAGTGATAAAAAGGAACCAGTGGAGGCTAAAATGAACTTTACTGAATGAGTTATGATATTTGTTGATTAATGAAGAATACACTTTCCATTTAATTCTGCTAAGGTAGTTCCATCTCCACATGTTATAATAATGAGTAATCTAGAGTCTTCCCTTTGTATCTTTGGAAAGGAGATTATGTAGATATATTTTCAGATTAGTAACTCAAGTTTCAGTAGCCAAATTTTTGGACAAACAAAATTAGAGCTGAAAATACAATGCAGAATTAAATGCAACACTTGTAACTTGCATTAACAATGTGACAGATATTACAAAAGTTAATATAAAGATTTCAGTATGTTTTTCTCTAATATCATAGTTCCTATCATGATAACCATCATATCATCATCTATCATGTTAATTATATTCACTTTTTGTCATTTTGTATCCTTCTGGCCTCCATCTTGTGATATCTTCAGGTCAACTATGTAAAAAATAAAGGGAGAGAAGTGGATTGTAATTCATCATCACCATGCAGATCATTAAGCACAGTTGTCTGTTACATAGAAAATGGAAAGCAAAAAAAAAAGGAAAGATAATTCAGAGCCTCTTTTGAGGATCAAAGGCTTGAAAAAGCAAGACACTACCAAATAAACATGTAAAACACCTGTGGAAAATGTAGATAAAAATATATAATTTTAAATTATTTTATAACATATGCTTCTTACTCAGCTAATTAGAAATTTCCAACAATATGTTACCAATTCTAAAAAAAATGCTAACCATATGCAATTGCTTTCAAAACTCCAGTCTCCTTTGGCCGCTAAGCTATTAAAGATACATAGCACCTAGATTAGTAAAAGCACCTTTCTTCACACTAACACAAATAAAGAGCTTTGGTTTTTATTCTTTTATATTTGAATATTCAATATCCAAACTTCAAACTTAAAGCTATTCACATTTCTCTAAATTATATATCTAGAACAGATCTTCCCAAAAAACTTTATTTTTACCCAGAGAAGTACCTGTGTTTTCCACACATCTCATTTTCCGTTTCTAAGACAATTTCCTTTTCAGGATAAAGTGGGTCCATCTACTATCTTAATTTGATAGCAGTCACCTGTTTTATGGTTTTTGCTATTGACCATTGTCAGATTTTTGAAAATCTAAATAATTTAAATCCACATATTTCTTCTAGTTTCTTAAGTATCTTCTCAACACATCCCAATTAATTAGTAGGGATTACCCTTCCTAGATACAATATTGTTGTTCCCCTAATAACTTACTTAATACAATTGTACTTTGTACCCACACTTTATTATTTGCAGCTTTTATTAATTTCTACCAAATTGCTTGGCTATATATGTGACCTGCGAGTCTATTTTTCTGCCCACCCTATTAAACACCTGGATCTGATGCCACTGTTACATGTAGGCTTATGTGATGACTTGTCCTGAAATATCAATCTGTTCATTTCTGGAAAATTATATGAATAGAATTTTCCCCAACAAGGTTTTCCATCATAAAAAGATAACAATATAACTACTTATGATTTTTCCATAATAAATTCACTACTTATCTCACAATTATTCCACTGATTTTTTATGCATTATCTTCCTTTCAACAATTGTAAAGCTTTTTTATTTATCTTTTAGTACCCTACAAGTGCCTAATCAAAGTTTATTTCAGCCAAACTTAATTCCATTACATGCATTTATTCATTAAGCAGTTATTGAGGGTCAGATCAAGCACACAGACCTTACTCTCAACTAGTTTAGCCTGATAGGGGAGACTGATAAATAAACAGAAAAATACAAACAGCTAAAATCACAGAGACTTAAATTCATCCAATGACCCTATGCTTAACATCTAAAACATTGCCAGCATAGTGGATTCAGAGACCAATAAGATAAAGTCCCAGTCTCAGTCTATGATTGTCAGATGGATGTTTAAACAAGTACAAGGAAGTTTTGTGAGTCTTCCAGGTGCTAAAATAAAAGTATGTATAGGCTATTGAAATCTCAGATGAGAAAATGAACAGTTCGATTATAATTTTGTTGTAGGACTGAGTCTTGGGGTTTGAAACTGGAGTTTGGGCAACCAGTTGTGTTCTAATCAAAATACATATAGGAGAAACAATGAGAATCTGAAACAAGGCAGCAGTGGCATGGACGACAAGGATAATATGGCCTAACAGAATTTAAATAACAGAATCAATGTGACCAAGTTAATGTGGATAGTAGTTGACATACAGGGCAAAGAAACAAACAAACACAGACAAAAAAATTCAGGATGACACCAAGTTTCTGCTTTAGATGACTAGATGGGTGCTGATACATTAACAAAGGTATAGAATATAAAAACTGCAGCAGATCTGAAGATATAATAAGATAACTTTTATATATATTCATTTGAGATTCCTATGGGGCAGTGAAATTTGGGTTTGGAGTTCAGAAAGAAAAGTGACTTAATATTATACTTCTCCAAGTCTTTATTATATAGGTAGTTTAATCCATGGTAGTGAATAAAGAGAAAGACAAAGGGTGTAGAAAGAAAAAACACTAAAACAAAATAAAATCCATGGTTAATATTTAGAGGGTAGAAGAGAAGGAAATCATGAAGAAGAGTAACTTAGAGTAGTTCAAACAGAAGAACATAGAGTAAGTAGCCTAGTAGGAAGTTTAAAAGAGCTGAAAGTTTTACTAGACCATAGATTAAGTACAAGTAGTTACCAAGAGATGAATGAGCTAAAAAGGTTAATGGATTTGGCAACTAAGAAGTGATAATGATTTCTGAGAGATTGAAGGTGGATTTAAATTGGAAAAGTGAAGGAGAATAAAGCAGTAGAGATATTATGCACTCTAGAATGTTGGCTCTAAAGTAGAGATCACTGCCATATTTTGTGGGTTCCCATGTCTTCCTCAGTTCAGTTACATTAAGTTTTTTAGAGTAAACTTTTTCAGTAATGTAAAATATACATATTACAAAATTGCATATGTCCTAATTGTACAGCTTAACTGATCTTCACAAATTGAAAATCCATGTAATCAATGTTTAGATCAAGAAATAGAACGCTACTAGCAATCCATCCACTTGTGATTCCTTTCTGGGCACTACATCTCCAAACTAACTGTAATAAGATTCTTACAACTAAAGATTAATTTGGAACTCTACATTAAAGAAACAAAATTGTATAAATCTATTCTGTGAAAGGCTTTTTATAGGTAAGCATATAGTGAGATTCATCCATGGTTTTGCACATTGTTCATTCTCAATACTATAAAATATTCTGTTGAATACATAACACCATATATTATCTATCATGTTGATAAATATTAAAGTTGCTCCAGATTGAGGTTGTTAAAAATAGTGTTGCTTTGAATATTATACTACATGTCTTTTTTGTACACACCACACCATACATGTACACGCACATACAATGAAATGCCCATTCACTGGGCATACATACCTTCAGCTCAAATAGTGAAAAATAGTTTCCCAAAATGTAAGTAGCAATTTTTCACTACCTTCAGCACTGTATGGGGCTCTGATCGTTTCACAGTCTCATGAACAATTGCTAGAGTCAATCTTTCTATTAGCTCTTCTGCAGGATGAGTGCTATATCATTGTGTTTTTAATTTATACTTTCCAGAAGACTAATGATGTTGAACAATTTTCACATGCTTATTCACATATTCCTTTTTGTGAATTGCTCCTTCATGTATTTTGCCTATTTTTATATTAGCTTACCTATTTTTGATTTGTTGACGTTCTTTATGTACATCAAGGGCTGTGAAGGATCTGAGATTTTGTCCTATTTGAGAAGTAAGAAGTTAGCCTGACACCATTTCAGGCTGAAAGAAGACAAAAGACGCCTGGGTCAGAGACAGAGGATCTTATTACTCATGGTAAATCAAGCATCATGAACATCAGTACATTTTTATTAGTTTCCCATTACCCCATGTTCTATGGGGGTGATTTTGGCCCATTCATTGTGATGTATTAAAGAGGAAGAAATCTGAGATTAGAGTACCAAAATCTTTTATAATGGGCACTAAGCATGCCTGCTTTATTCTAGAGAAAGATATGCTTATTATACTGGGCAGTAAGCATGACTGCTCTTTGCTCCAGAGTGGTCCACTATCTGTATCTTTCAAGGCTGTTTGCTATACAGTGTGGAAAGGTAGCCCAGAAAAAAAGTGTAGTTACTACCTCATGTGTAAGATGTACAGAAATGCAAGAAATCTATGAAGAATTATATTCTAACAATATATTCTGCATATAGTTTCTTTACATATAGGAATTACAAATATCTACTCCAAATAAACACCTTGTCTTTTCATACGTTTAATTGTGTTTTCTCTTAAATGAACAAATGTTCTTAATTATAATGAAGTCTAACTTGTGGTCAATGCTTTTTTAATATGTCTTGCATACAATTTTTTCTGGACACAGTTATGAAGATATTTTCCTATGTTACATTTTGTAAACTACATGGTTTTACCTTTCACATTAAAGTATATAGTGTGAGGTTAGCTGTCAATGTTCATATTTTTCTATCCATATGGATATCCAGTCAGATTAGAAGTATTGATCATAAAACCACTTTTCCCTACCATATTGCTATATAATGACTGTCATTAAACAGCGGACTGTATATGAATTTATTTCTGGAGTTTAGACTGTTTCACTAATAAATTTTTCTTATTTCTGATGCTAATACATCACTCTGATTTTTATGCTAGCTTTGTTAACAATCTTGATATATGGTAGTATAAGTCCTCCATTGAGGCTTTTCCTTCTTTAAGGCTATCCTTAGACTTGTGCATATCCATCTGCCTGAAATCATTTAGGACTTATGCTAGTGTGGAACTGCTTTATCCTGGATTTTATTTGTCTGGAAATCAGTTTTAGGTCAGTCATTATTTTCTTTAAACATGTTAAAGAGGTCATGCTATTGTCTTTGACTCTCATATTAATGTTGAGAAGTCAGATGTCACTGCTACTGTTTCCCTCTTAAGTAAATTTGACTCTTCCCCCCTTTATTTGCCACTTCTCACTGCTTTTAAGATTTTCTCCTTAGATTTTAAGTTTTACTATGATGTATCTTTTTTTTAAACATCTTTATTGGAGTACAATTGCTTTACAATGGTGTGTTAGTTTCTGCTGTATAACAAAGTGAATCAGCTATACATATACATATATCCCCATATCTCCTCCCTCTTGCGTCTCCCTCCCACCCTCCCTATCCCACCCCTCTGGGTGGTCACAAAGCACCAAGCTGATCTCTCTGTGCTATGTGGCTGCTTCCCACTAGCTATCTATTTTACATTTGGCAGTGTATATATGTCCATACCACTCTCTCACTTTGTCATAGCTTACCCTTCCCCCTCCCCATGTCCTAAAGTCCATTCTCTATGTCTTCATCTTTATTCCTGTCCTGCCACTAGGTACATCAGAACCATTTTTTTTTTAGATTCCATATCTATGTGTTAGCATATGGCATTTGTTTTTCTCTTTCTGACTTACTTCACTCTGTATGACACTCTATAAGTCCATCCACCTCACTACAAATAACTCAATTTCATTTCCTTTTATGGCTGACTAATATTACATTGTATATATGTGCCACATCTTCTTTATCCATTCATCTGTCGATGGACACTTAGGTTGCTTCCATGTCCTGGCTATTGTAAATAGTGCTGCATTGAATATTGTGGTACATGACTCTTTATGAATTATGGTTTTCTCAGGGTATATGCCCAGTAGTGGGATTGCTGGGTCATAAGGTAATTCTATTTTTAGTTTTTTAAGGAACATCCATACTGTTCTCCATAGTGGCTGTATCAATTTACATTCCCAACAACAGTGCAAGAGGGTTCCCTTTTCTCCATGCCCTCTCCAGCATTTATTGTTTGTAGATTTTTTGATGATGGCCATTCTGATTAGTGTGAGGTGATACCTCATTGTAGTTTTGATTTGCATTTCTCTAATGATTAGTGATGTTGAGCATCCTTTCATGTGTTTGTTGGCAATCTGTATCTCTTCTTTGGAGAAGAGACTATTTAGGTCTTCTGCCCATTTTTTGGTTGGGTTGTTTGTTTTTTTGATATTGAGCTGCATGAGCCACTTGTAAATATTGGAGATTAATCCTTTGTCACTTGCTTCATTTGCAAATATTGTCTCCCATTCTGAGGGTTGTCTTTTCCTCTTGTTTATGGTTTCCTTTGTTGTGCAAAAGCTTTTAAGTTTCATTAGGTCCTATTTGTTTATTTTTGTTTTGATTTCCATTTCTCTAGGAGGTGGGTCAAAAAGGATCTTGCTGTGATTTATGTCATAGACTGTCCTGCCTATGTTTTCCTTTAAGAGTTTGATAGTGTCTGGCCTTACATTTAGGTCTGTAATCCATTTTGAGTTTATTTTTGTGTATGGTGTTAAGGAGTGTTCTAATTTCATTCTTTTACATGTAGCTGTCTGGTTTTCCCAACACCACTTATTGAAGAGGCTGTCTTTTCTCCATTGTATATTCTTGCCTCCTTTATCAAAAATAAGGTGACCGTATGTGTGTGGGTATATCTCTGGGCTTTCTATCCTGTTCCATTGATCTATATTTCTGTTTTTATATAAGTACCATACTGTCTTGATTACAGGAGCTCTGTAGTATATTTAGAAGTCAGGGAGCCTGATGCCTCCAGCTCCGTTTTTCTTTCTCAAGATTGCTTTGGCTATTCGGGGTCTTTTGTGTTTCCATACAAATTGTGAACATTTTTGTTCTAGTTCGGTGAGAAATGCCATTGGTAGTTTCATAGGGAGTGCACTGAATCTGTAGATTGCTTTGAGTAGTATAGTCATTTACACAATGTTGATTCTTCCAATCCAAGAGCATGGTGTATCTCTCCAACTGTTTGTACCATCTTTAATTTCTTTCATCCGTGTCTTATAATTTTCTGCATACAGGTCTTTTGTCTCCTTAAGTAGGTTTATTCCTAGGTATTTTATTCTCTCTGTTGCAGTGGTAAATGGGAGTGTTTCCTTAATTTCTCTTTCAGATTTTCATCATTAGTGTATAGGAATGCAAGAGATTTTTGTACATTAATTTTGTACACTGCTACTTAACCAAATTCATTGATTAGCTCTAGTAGTTTTCTGGTAGCGTCTTTAGGATTCTCTATGTATAGTATCATGTCATCTGCAGACAGTGACGGCTTTACTTCGTTTTTGATTTGGATTCCTTTTATTTCTTTTTCTTCTCTGATTGCTGTGGCTAAAACTTCCAAAAGTATGTTGAATAATAGTGGTGAGAGTGGACAGCCTTGTCTTGTTCCTCATCTTAGGGAATATGGTTTCAATTTTTCACCATTGAGAACAATGTTGGCTGTGGGTTTGTCATATATGACCTTTATTATGATGAGGTAAGTTCCCTCTATGTCTACTTTCTGGAGAGTTTTTATTATAAATGAGTGTTGAATTTTGTTGAAAGCTCTTTCTGCATCTGTTGAGATGATCATATGGTTTTTCTCCTTCAGTTTGTTAATATGGTTTATCACATTGATTGATTTGCGTATATTGAAGAATCCTTGTGTTCCTGGGATAAACCCCACTTGATCATGGTGTATAATCCTTTTAATGTGCTGTTGGATTCTGTTTGCTAGTATTTTGTTGAGGACTTTTGCATCTATGTTCATCAGTGATATTGGCCTGTAGTTTTGTTTTTGTTTGTGACATCTTTATCTGGTTTTGGTATCAGGTTGATGGTGGCCTCTTAGAATGAGTTTGGGAGTGTTCCTCCCTCTGCTATATTTTGGAGGAGTTTGAGAAGGATAGGTGTTAGCTCTTCTCTAAATGCTTGACAGAACTTGCCTGTGAAGCCATTGGGTCCTGGGCTTTTGTTTGTTGGAAGATTTTTAATCACAGCTTCAATTTCATTTCTTGTGGTTGGTCTGTTTATATTTTCTATTTCTTCCTGGTTCAGTCTCGGAAGGTTGTGCTTTTCTAAGAATTTGTCCATTTCTTCTAGGTTGTCCATTTTATTGGCATATAGGTGCTTGTAGTAATCTCTCCTGATCCGTTGTATTTCTGCAGTGTCAGTTGTTACTTCTTTTTTATTTCTAATTCTATTGATTTGAGTCTTCTCCCTTTTTTTCTTGATGAGTCTAACTAATGGTTTATCAATTTTGTGTATCTTCTCAAAGAAGCAGGTTTTAGTTTTATTGATCTTTGCTATTGTTTCCTTCATTTCTTTTTCATTTATTTCTGGTTTGATATTTATGATTTCTTTCCTTCTGCTAACTTTGGGTCTTTTTTTTTTTTTGTTCTTCTTTCTCTAATTGCTTTAGGTGTAAAGTTAGGTTTTTTATTTGAGATGTTTCTTGTTTCTTGAGGTAGGATTGTATTGCTATAAACTTCCCTCTTAGAACTGTTTTTGCTGCATCCCATAGGTTTTGGGTCATCGTGCTTTCATTGTCATTAGTTTCTAGGTATTTTTTTTTATTTCCTCTTTGACTTCTTCACTGATCTCTTGGTTATTTAATAGTGTATTGTTTAGCCTCCATGTGTTTGTATTTTTTACAGATTTTATGATGTCTGTTTGAGTAATTTTGTCTGTGTTTAATCTTTTTGGGTTTTTAACAGTTCTTTAATCTGTGTTGTGATTTTTATATTTGTCTTGGAAATTTTCCTCCCATTTTCTCTTTAAATATTGGTTTTACTCTTTTTCTCTATTTTCTCCTTTTCCATTATCTGAATTTCCATGTTATATATTTTTCATTGTGTCCTATTTGCATATCTCAGCTCTTTTCTCTCTTTTTTAGATTCTTTGATTTCTGTATACCTCAGCCTGAATATTTTTGTTGATATATCTTTACATTTGTTAAGCGTCTCTTCTACTGTGCCACTCTTCTATTAAATATACGTAAGTTACTCATTCCACTTATTTATTTTTTTTCAGTTCAAATGTTTCTATTTGATGATTTGTAATAGATTTAATTTAACTGTTGAAACCTCCTCATCTTCTAATCTATTTCTTGGACATATTCACCATAGTTATTTTAAAGTCTATGAATGATAATTCCAATATCTGCATCATATGTGTGTGTGGAGTGGGTGGGTATGTGTGAGTGTATGTTCAAGTTTTTCTCTACATCCAGTTCTTTGGGTTGCCTAGTAATTTTTTACTGAATGCCAGGCATTGTGTATAAAATAATCAGAGTTCCTAGAGGACGATATTTTCATCCAGATAATATTCAGTTCTGAAATTTGGACAGATCACCCCAATCTTGTCAGAGACTGAATGGAATCTGGTTTACGTTCCTTTTAAGATCCTGCTCCTAAGGCATAACTCTCTAGATGTCCCAATTGGAACATGTGGTGTTTACCAGAGTCTACCACCATTGACCGGTCTTATATTCTAATTTTTGTGTCCTTACTGCCATAAGCCAACTAAAAACTGTGTTCTGTGCTTCAGTGCCTTTTTTCTTGTCTCTTAGAATTTTATCCTGTTCATTTTATAAATTTGTCAAAAGCCTGAAGGGTACAAGAAAGTATTGGGGTTTACTTCTTGTTGTTTCCCTGTTCTCAGAAATCTTGGCCTCTCAATCATGGCTTCCTTCATATCCTCAAACTCCAATTTTTGGTTTCTATCTATATATAAGATTCATAAAAGTTCTCATGGTTTCTCTGCAGGCTAACATCAATTCTCTATCTAAAGTTTCAGAATTTTCAAAATGCCCAATTTTTACCTAGTATATAGGCTCCCTTTTCTCTTTTTGGTTCTTTTTTCACCAGGATCTTTTCTTCTCAAGTCCTAGATCTCCTGACAGCTCTCTGATATCTTTAAACACTCACACAAACACACACATACACACATTATTTTATCTATCCTTTAACTCAGTGAGAACATTTGTCTACCAGGAGATCGACTATTATAGCCAAGGCATTTATATTTTCAACCACTCTTTTGATTTTGCCAGTGAGAAATAAAGACATTTTAAAATACTTCTGATAATTTAAATTCTAAACATACTTTTTTGGACATAATTCTTTTCCTAAATTAACTCTAGGCTATTCTGACTCCAAATAATAAGTTCTTCACTTATAGCTGATTGTTCAGATTCTAACTTTTTGTACATCTCACGAGTTATTTTTCTCTGGATAAATTCCTATACATTCTCATAGTAAACACATCTTCCAATTTTATGGCTAGTCATATCTCTGTGAGTTCTTTTATAGCTTTTCAGACTTATCTCAGTATTTTTCTTCTTGATTGGGTTTAGGGCCCTTAAAATGTCACATGCTTCTCAATGCATTTTCTTCTTCAAATAATTTATGAAATAATGGGTCATAGAATTTATTCTAGGGTACCCCATTATTAAACATTCCCTTGTCATATGTGTAGCTATTTTTATATATTCTCCATATTTCCTATAGGTCATTCTATTTAAGCTCACAGTATTTCACACTTGTGTATTACCCAAAGACTCTAGTAAAAATATTTAGAAACAAAACTTTCATCTTTGTATATTTAGTCATCTTTTCTATTCTTTGTCCACATACTTATTTAATTTACTTCTAAAAAACATGAGAAAAGCAGGGAATATGGCCAGTTCTCTACCCTCTTCTTTAATTGTTGATGTAAGCAGAAGAATCAAAGTTAATAGAATTCCATTGTTTTATATACTCATCAATTAATGACTGAAAGTAAGGTTAAGACTATTAGACAACTGCCCATATTTCAATTAGTAATCTGTATATGTATACTCCCTTATGTTTCATGTATTTATTATCTAACAAAATATTGTTATATTTCTTTGCCTTGAATTTTCTAGGTAATTTTTAAAATATCCTTCTTTTCCTTTGTACATAGCTGTTTCAGTTATTTTATGCCACTTCATAGATCTCCCCCAAAAGCAATGTGTTTAAACAACACTAATCCTTTATCATCTCTCTTGGATTTTGTGGGCCAGAAATTTGTAAGAAACTTAGCTCCAAGTTGTGTCAATGTCTCTCATGAGGCTGCAATTAGATACTGGCTGGATCTGCATTCTTCTGAAAGGTTGACTGGACCTGGAGGGTCCACTTCTGAAGTGGCACACTCTCATAACTTGCAAATTGGTGTTGGTTATTGGTGGAGGTCCTTCTCCACCTGGGTCTCTCCACATGGCCTGGGTTTCTGTTAAACATGGTGATTGGGCTCTAAAGGCAAATATCTTGAGAAGGAATGAGGGAAGAAAGAGAGAGAGAGAAAGAGATATCTCACTAGCTCCAAGCAGAATCTATATGCTTTTTAGCACATAGTCTCAGAACACATAATCACATAGCATTACTTTCACCACATTCTATTCATTAGAAGTGATTCACTTAGGGGCCCATATTCATTGGGAGAGAAATGAAACTCCATGTTTCAAAGGGACAAGTGTCAAAGAATTTAAAAGCACCACAACAGCAAAATGTGCTTTAGTTAAACTCAAATTGTAATTTATTCAATTATGGAAACTTGGAAGATAAAATTAATCTGGTTTCCACTGTTGCTATGAATTCTATGGAATTAATTTTTGTAAGATACTGAATGTATAATTCTTTATAATATTTTTTATATATTTTTCAAAAGTCTTAATAAGACTTACTGTGTGAATTTCATAACATTTTGATTAGAAAGCACTGCTGCCTATGAACTCAGAAAACCAATTATTTCACATCAAAAAATTAAAAAAAGAAAATGGATAAAATACTGTCTGTTAAACCACATTCTATATTTGAAGAAATTAAGAAATATATTTTGCATATTATTATAGGGGGAAATTTTAAACAATGAAAAGACAAAGAATATATCATTTGAAAAATCATCAAAGTTGAAATATCATTGAGATCAAATAGTAACACTGGCCTTTCCCAACTTTTCAATAAAATGTTTGGATGGAACTGAAAAAATGTAATACAATACTGGGAAAATGACCTATGCTTGTCAATCTGGTACCCAAATAAAGGAAGGATACTCCCCATAGGCAAGCCAAATAGAGGGAGCCCCCTAATTCTTCCTCATGAAATAAGGGAGTTTTGCTCTCTCCCACTTCCTGAAAATGACGAAGTGGGAGAAAATCAGGTAAACTGCCAATATCCTTTCTATTTAAAGGTCTTTTACAAATTAATGAAATAATTCAGTAGAATGGTCCAATCAGAACAAAGGTGAGAAATAGCTAATGAACATTCACAAAACACATACAGTTGAATAATATGTACAAAAATATGTGCCATCTAGTATTAACAAAAATTATAAATGCATGAAATTACATTTTTACCTATTCAAATTGGTCAAGGTGAGAAATTAGGTGTTACTAGAGTTAAACTCAGGTGGGTAGCTTTGGGTGGTTTAAATTGCATGTTGTTCAGCTATCCTATATGGGTAGATTACCTGCATCCCCACTCACAAACTATGACCTTGGACTCAGTACTTAACACTTTGCACTTTACTTTCCTCATCTGTAATTTTTGGATAATAACAGACTATACATAATAGAGTTGCAATGAAATGAAAATTAAATGAAAATTCATCTATGGCATCTAACAGTGCTTAAAGTCCAGTATATAGTATTATTTTATTTTTATTATCTTTATCATTATATCATATTTATTGTTATGCTCATGGTCAATAAATTGTATACTCTTATATACTGCTGGTAGTAGTGTTAAATGGTTCTTCATTTTTGAAAAATAACATAATAACAGATATAAACCCCCAGGGTCCTGAATAGAAATGGACAGAACAGTCAACTTGAGGGAAGGGTATGATGATAATGATTTCCTTCCTGCTGTCATTGCCCCAACCCCACCACCTTGAACTGAAGAGATAACGTTTGGGAAAGAATATGGTCAGGGTTGAAAATAAATCAGGGTGAGTCAGGTTAGTTTGACTTAAATAATATGAGTTGATAATAAACCCAGGTAATGGGAACTATTTCCCAATGCTTCTTCAATGATTCTTTTACTTTCTCCTGGTGACTTGCACCAGCTGACCTCAGGATAAAGTGTGAAGCGTTCTACTTGAAGTTATCTTATTACCTGATTAAAATGATTATTTTAAATATGTTGAGAAGATAAAAAATATGATCTATTGTGTCTGGAAATGCATGTTGTAAGATATCTCTGGTTTGGTTTCATTTATTATGTAAGAATTCATTATGTTCTTAAGATACTAAAGTAAATGTGCTGTATATATTTGTGGACCGCAAATTTACAAATAAAAGAGTTAATGATTAAGACAAAGTTTGGTAGTCTGATTAGATAAAGGTTGGGTCTTGAGGGCTGAGTAGAATTTTATGATGGAAGGGGTGATGGGCATAAAACACATCCATTTTTTCCCAAAGGCAGGAATTCATGAGGAAACAATGAGTAAAAGTCAAAAATGAGGCAGAAAAGATCTGTGAATATAATTACATAAACTGATTTCAATTTAAGATTCATGGTTATCTGTTAAGGCCAGGGAATTAAGTTGAAAGTTTAGGTAAATTTAAAAGTTTAAATTGCAACTTATTTATTTTTTCTGGATCTCCTTGCTGAGAAATAAACTGCAAAACAGAAATGAACATTACCCCAGCATGTTTCTATTAGGTAAAAAACATTAATACCACTCATCCAGCTAAAATTTTTGTAGATTCACTCCCACAAAAAGGACTCTAAATGAAAAGTTTCATTAGGTAAAAAACTTTTATTTTAAGCCAGGGCTTTTTGTCACTGGTTTAATACGTAAACATAAAAATGTGTTTAATATACCATAAAATATATATTTTGTTGTTAGTAAAATGTTCTAAATCATAGGTGTGTTCATTTTATTCTCTTGTTAAATCTAGTTTGGTGGATTCCAATGGGCCATAATAGAAATTGACTTCATCAACCTGTCACTAAATAATTTCAACAAATTAAATAAAACTGAACTTCATAGTTTTAGCTTATTACTAATGGTCACATTTAATTATCCCATTTTCTAGACTAGGGGTTTCAACTGAGGAATATTTTGCACTCCCCTTCCCCTAGTGGACAGTTGGGAAAGACTGGAGACAGTTTTGGCTGGAAGACAATTTTGGTTATTTACAATTGAGGTTGCTACTAGCATCTATGGATAGAGGCCAGGGATAATGCAATTAATATATAGGAAACTCCTCCCTGCTCCCCAAAATAATGGGTCCCAAAATTTCAATAGTGCTGAGGTTGAGAAATCCTGTTCTAGACCAACATGTCCTAATTATTTTACACTCTATGATTTTTTCCACATAGTTTCTTTGTCTTAATATTTTCTTCTTTCCATTTCTCTGTCGAAATTATAATTTTCCCTTAATTCTCAATTCAAACACATTTTTTTGCAGGAAAAGTTCTATTCAATGTTACTGGTATATTTGATTAGGATCAATAGTATTTTGGGGTTCTGTACTCTTAGCAAGACCCTTTCTAATAATATAATTCTGATTATGCAATATTTGATACAAGTAAAACAATATCCTTAACATATATGTAAATTATGAAGCATAGCATAATAATATAAACCTGAAAATCCATCATCCCAACTTAAAAATAAATTATTGCCAACTCCTTTACATCTACTTATATCTAGTCCATATTTCATTCCTCTGCTTCCCTTAGAATTAATCGCTATTCTTAAAATTGTGATATCTTTCCCTTGCTTTGAAAAGCAACATATATGCCTGTGTCTGGTTTTGCTTCTTTATTTTTTTAAACAGCTTTATTGCAGTATAATTGTGTTACAATATTGTGTTAATTTCAGCTATATAACAAAGTGAATAAGCTACATGTATACATATATCCCGATATCCCCTCCCTCTTGTGTCTCCCTCCCACCACCCTATCCCACACCTCTGGGTGGTCACAAAGCACCGAGCTGATCTCCCTGTGCAATGCAGCTGCTTCCCATTAGCTATCTATTTTACATTTGGTAGTGTATATATGTCAGTGCTACTCATTAACTTCGTCCCAGCTTAACCTTCCCCCTCCCCATATCCTCAAGTCCATTCTCTACCTCTGTGCCTTTATTCCTGTCCTACCCCTAGATTCGTCAGAACCCTTTTTTTTTTTTTTTTTTACATTCCATTTATATGTGTTAGCATATGGTATTTGTTTTTCTCTTTCTGACTTACTTCACTCTGTATGACAGACTCTAGGTCCATCCACCTCACTACAAATAACTCAATTCGTTTCTTTCATGGCTGAGTAATATTCCATTGTATATATGTGCCACATCTTCTTTATCCATTCATCTGTCGATGGACATTTAGGTTGCTTCCATGTCCTGGTTATTGTAAATAGATCTGTGATGAAGATTGTGGTACATGACTCCTTTGAATTATGGTTTTCTCAGGGTGTATGCCCAGTAGTGGGATTTCTGGGTCATATGGTGGTTCTATTTTTAGTTTTTTAAGAAACCTCCATACTGTTCTCCATAGTGGTTGTATGAATTTACATTCCCACCAACAGTGTCAGAGGGTTCCCTTTTCTCCACACCCTCTCCAGCATTTATTGTTTGTAGATATCTTGAAGATGGCCATTCTAACCGGTGTGAGTTGATACCTCATTGTTGTTTTGATTTGCATTTTTCTAATGATTAGTGATGTTGAGCACCGTTTCATGTGTTTGTTGGCAATCTGTATATCTTCTTCAGAGAAATGTCTATTTAGGTCTTCTGCCCATTTTTGGATTGGGTCGTTTGTTTTTTTGATATTGAGCTGCATGAGCTGCTTGTAAATTTTGGAGATTAATCCTTTGTCAGTTGCTTCATTTGCAAATATTTTCTCCCATTCTGAGGGTTGTCTTTTCATCTTGTTTATGGTTTTCTTTGCTGTGCAAAAACGTTTAAGTTCCATTAGGTCCCATTTTTTTTTTTTTTCCATTTCTCTAGGAGGTGGGTCAAAAAGAATCTTGCTGCAATTTATGTCATAGAGTGTTCTGCCTATGTTTTCCTTTAAGAGTTTGATAGTGTCTGGCCTGACATTTAGGTATTTAATCCATTTTGAGTTTATTTTTGTATACGGTGTTAGGGAGTGTACTAATTTCATTCTTTTACATGTAGCTGTCCAGTTTTCCCAGTGCCACTTATTGAAGAGGCTGTCTTTTCTCCATTATATATCCTTGCCTCCTTTATCAAATATAAGGTGACCATATGCGCGTGGGTTTATCTCTGGGTTTTCTATCCTGTTCCATTGATCTATATTTCTGTTTTAGTGCCAGTACCATTCTGTATTGATTACTGTAGCTTTGTAATATAGTCTGAAGCCAGGAATCCTGATTCCTCCAGCTCCGTTTTTCTTTCTCAAGATTGCTTTGGCTATTCAGGGTCTTTTGTGTTTCCACACAAATTGTGAAATATTTTGTTCTAGTTCTGTGAGAAATGCCATTGGAAATTTGATACGGATTGCATTGAATCTGTAGATTGCTTTTAGTAGTATGGTTATTTTCACAATGTTGATTCTTCCAATCCAAGAACATGGTATATCTCTCCATCTGTTTGTATCATCTTTAATTTCTTTCATCAGTGTCTTATAGTTTTCTGCATACAGGTCTTTTGTCTCCTTAGGTAGGTTTATTCCTAGGTATTTTATCCTTTTTGTTGCAATGGTAGGTGGGAGTGTTTCCTTAATCTCTCTATCAAGTTTTTCATCATTAGTGTATAGGAATGCAAGAGATTTCTGTGCATTAATTTTGTATCTTGCTACTTAACAAAATTCATTGATTAGCTCTAGGAATTTTCTGGTAGCATCTTTAGGACTCTCTATGTATAGTATCATGTCATCTGCAAACAGTGACAGTTTTACTTCTTCTTTTCTGACTTAGATTCCTTTTATTTCTTTTTCTTCTCTGATTACTGTGGCTAAAACTTCCAAATCTATGTTGAATAATAATGGTGAGCATGGGCACCCTTGTCTTTTTCCTGATCTTAGAGGAAATTATGTCAGTTTTGCACCACTGAGAACAATGTTGGCTGGGGGTGTCATATATGGTCTTTATTATGTTGAGGTAGGTTCCCTCTACGTCTGCTCTCTGGAGAGTTTATCATAAATGGTTGTTGAATTTTGTCAAAAGTTTTTTCAGCATCTATTGAGATTATCATATGGTTTTTATTCCTTAATGTGTTAATGTGGTGTATCACATTGTTTGATTTGCATATATTGAAGAATCCTTGCATTCCTGGGATAAACCCCACTTGATCATGGTATAAGATCCTTTTTATGTGCTGTTGAATTCTGTTTGCTAGTATTTTTTGAGGATTTCAGCATCTATGTTCATCAGTGATATTGGCTTGTAGTTTTCTTTTTTTGTGTGACATCTTTGTCTGGTTTTGGTATCAGGGTGATGGTGGCCTCTTAGAATGAGTTTGGGCATGTTTCTCCCTCTGTTATATTTTGGAAGAGTTTGAGAAGGATGGGTGTTACCTGATCTCTAAAGGTCTGATAGAATTCACCTGTGAAGCCATCTGGTCCTGAGCTTTTGTTTGTTGGAAGATTTTTAATCACAGTTTCAATTTCAGTGCCTGTAATTGGTCTGTTTATATTTTCTATTTCTTCCTGGTTCAGTCTCAGATGGTTGTGCTTTGCTAAGAATTTGTCCATTTCTTCCAGGTTGTCCATTTTATTGGCATATAGTTGCTTAGTCTCAGTTGTTACTTCTCCTTTTCATTTCTAATTCTGTTGATTTGAGTCTTCTCCCTTTTTTTCTTGATGAGTCTGGCTAATGGTTTATCAATTTTGTTTATCTTCTCAAAGAACCAGGTTTTAGTTGTATTGATCTTTGCTATTGTTTTCTTCATTTCTTTTTCATTTATTTCTGATCTGATCTTTATGATTTCTCTCCTTCTGCTAACTTTGTTTTTTTTGTTGTTGTTGTTGTTCTTCTTTCTCTAATTGCTTTAAGTGTAATATTTGGTTCTTTGAAATTTTTGCTGTTTCTTTTTGTTTGTTTGTTTGCTAGCTTCCATGTGATTTTAATTAATTAATTAATTTATTTATTTTTGCTGTGTTGGGTCTTCGTTTCTGTGTGAGGGCTTTCTCTAGTTGTGGCAAGTGGGGGCCACTCTTCATCGCAGTGCGTGGGCCTCTCACTATCGTGGCCTCTCTTGCCGCGGGGCACAGGCTCCAGACGTGCAGGCGCAGTAGCTGTGGCTCACGGGCCCAGCCGCTCCGCAGAATGTGGGATCTTCCCAGACCAGGGCTCGAACCCGTGTCCCCTGCATTGGCAGGCAGATTCTCAACCACTGCGCCACCAGGGAAGCCCCTCTTGTTTCTTAAGGTAAAATTGTATTGCTATAAACTTCCCTCTAGAACTGCTTTTGCTGTGTCCCATAGGTTTTGGGTCATCGTGTTTTCATTGTCATTTGTTTCTAGGTATTTTTTGACTTCTTCTTTGATTTCTTCAGTGATCTCTTGGTTATTAAGTATTGTATTGTTTAGCTTCCATGTGTTTGTATATTTTACAGTTTTTTTCTTGTAATTGATACTTAGTCTTATAGCACTGTGGTTGGAAAAGATACTTGATACAATTTCAGTTTTCTTCAGTTTACCAAGGCTTGATTCATGACCCAAGATATGATCTGTCCTGGGGAATGTGCCATGAGCACTTGAGAAGAAAGTGTATTCTGTTTTGTTGGATGGAATGTCCTATAAGTATCAATTAAGTCCATCTTGTTTAATATGTCATTTAAAGCTTAGGTATCCTTATTTATTTTCATTTTGGATGATATGTCCATTGGTGAAAGTGGGGTGTTGGAGTCCCTTACTATTATTGTGTTACTGTCAATTTCCCTCTTTATGGCTGTTAGCATTTGCCTTATGTATTGAAGTGCTACTATACTGGTTGCATAAATGCTTTTAATTGTTATATCTTCTTCTTGGATTGACCCCTTGATCATTATGTAGTGTCCTTCTTTGTCTCTTGTAAGAGTCTTTATTTTAAAGTCTATTTTGTCTGATATGAGAATTGCCACTCCAGTTCTCTTTTCATTTCCACTTGCATGGGATATCTTTTTCCATCCCCTCACTTTCAATCTGTATGTGTCCCTAGGTCTGGAGTGGGTCTCTTGTAGACACCATATATATGGGTTTTGTTTTTGTATCCATTCAGCCAGTCTATGTCTTTTGGTTGGAGCATTTAACCCATTTATATTTAAGGTAATTATCAGTATGTATGTTCCTATTATCATTTTCTTGTTTTGTTTTTGTTATTGTAAGTCTTTTCCTTTTCTTGTGTTTCCTGCCTAGAGAAGTTCCTTTAGCATTTGTTGTAAAGCTGGTTTGGTGGTGATGAATTCTCTTAACTTTTGCTTGTCTTTAAAGTTTTAATTTCTCCTTCGAATCTGAATGAAATCCTTGCTGAGTAGAATAATCTTGGTTGTAGGTTTTTCCTTTCATCACTTTAAATATGTCCTGCCACTCCCTTCTTGTTTGCAGAGTTTCTACTGAAAGATCAGCTGTTAGTTAACCTTATGTGGATTCCCTTGTATGTTATTTGTTGCTTTCCTTTGTTGTTTTTAATATTTTTTCTTTGTTTTTAATTTTTGATAGTTTGATTAATGTGTCTCAGCATGTTTCTCCTTGGATTTATCCTGTATGGGGCTCTCTGCATTTCCTGGACTTGACTGACTATTTCTTTTCCCATGTTAGGGAAGTTTTCAACTATAATCTCTTTAAATATTTTCTCAGAGCTTTTCTTTTTGTCTTCTTCTTCTGGGACCCCTATACTTCGAATATTGGTGCATCTAATGTTGTCCCAGAGGTCTCTGAGACTGTCCTCAATTCTTTTCATTCTTTTCTCTTTATTCTGCTCTGCAGTATTTATTTCCACTATATTATCTTCCAGGTCACTTATCTGTTCTTCTGCCTCAGTTATTCTGCTATTGATTCCTTCTAGAGAATTTTTAATTTCATTTATTGTGTTGTTTATCATTGTTTGTTTGCTCTTTAGTTCTTCTAGGTCCTTGTTAAATGTTTCTTTTATTTTCTCCATTCTATATCCAAGATTTTGGGTCATCTTTACTATCATTACTGTGAATTTATTTTTGGGTAGACTGCCTCTTTCCTCTTCATTTGTTTGGTCTGGTGGGTTTTTACCTTGCTCCTTCATCTGCTGCATATTTCTCTGTCTTCTCATTTTGTTTAACTTACTGTGTTGGGGTCTCCTTTTTAACACTGTGTTGGGGTCTCCTTTTTGCAGGTTCGTAGTTCCTGTTTTGGTGTCTATGCATATTTTGGAAGTTATGCGCTGCTTAAAGTTTTTTTTTTTAATTTATATTTATTATTTATTTATTTATTTATTTATTTATTTATTTATTTTTTATTGTTTGTTGTTCACAGTTTATTATTCTTGTTTACCAGAATATAAGATTAATTCCTTAACCTTATTGTTAAACTATATAAGAATCTTAGAGTATTTCAATATTGATCTCTCCTTCCCTGGTTTTCATGTAGTTATTTTTCAGTAAGCTTCTCCTGTCTCTTTTTAGTTGTACAGATTACACATTACTATTATTTCATAAATGAAATATTTATTAATTTCTTTGATCAAAATTATTTATTTTATCTAAGATTGTTATAGGGTTATTTTGTCAAGTGTTAGAAAGTCTTTTAGAGTTGTTAACTGAATTGCCATTTGTCTAATTTTTTATCCTTTTAAATTTTCTATTTCATCTTAACTTCTGAAAGATAGTTTTGTTGGATAATTCTAGACCGATAGTTATTTTTCCTGAGCATTTCAAAAGATTTCATTGTTACTGGAGATCCTTATTGTCTGGGGAATTTCCTGGCTAGTTATAGGTGAAGTGTGCTTTCCATCTGTATGTTTTGAAAATCTTTTCTTTGTCTTTGGTAACTCGCATTTACTCTAAAGTGTGTGTGTTTGTGTGTGTGTGTGTGTGTGTGTGTGAATTTATGATGTTTTGAATAAATTGGGATTTCATCTGTGGATTTACACTTTTATTTCTAGGTAATTATCAATTAGTATACCTTCAGATAGTGCTTCTTTTCTTATCTTTTTTTTTTTTTTTGTAATTCTCTCTTTCTGGGATTCCAGTTGTATTTATATTAGATCTTTTGTTCTATTTTCCTTATCTCTTAATCTTTCTTTCGTATGCTTCATCCTTTTTACTCTCCATACTATGAGTTGTGGATTTATTTAGATCTATCTTATTATTCACTGTCTTCAGCTAATTTTAGTCTGCTGTTTAACCTACCCATTATTATTATATTTTATTCTTACTATTACATTTTTAGGTTTTATTTTTCAGCTCTTCTTCATCTTTTTAAATGATATCTTGTTTCTTGTTCATTTCTGTGATTCCATCTCTCCTTTTTAGAGCTATCACACCCTGAAATTTTATGTATTTTAAATTTATAGTTTCAGTAACTTAAATTCCTGGGGAATAATCTCTTTTTTAAAGCAGACTCTCATTCAATATGCTTGATTTCCTTTTATGTTTAGTAATCTTTACATTTACATTATATCTATCTATGAAAAAAATCTGAGCGCCTAAAGCCAGTATGTTTCTGCTAGAGAGAACATATATTCACTTATACTGGGATCTGAGTGTGTATGTAGTGGTGGGTGATATTATGAAGCTTGGATCACATTGTCTATATCCAAGTGCTTGTATTTTAATACAGAATCTTCAGATTCACTTTGTCCCTGACCTAAACCTTGGTCTCTGCTTTTCACATGTGCAGGTTACTCAAAACTCTAGTTTCAGTTCATTGTTTTCCTGATATTTTGAAGATATTATTTGCTGAATGTGATGCCATCTACTCAGTTAAATGTATGCTTCCTTGATTAGTTATTTAGTAATAAGAAGGATCTTTGAAATATCTACTCCTCCAGAAGCATGTATTTCAAGAGTGTTCTTTTAAAACTACTATTATGATGCTTCTCACAGTCAGTATTTTAGTATTATAAATAATTGTATTATGTCTCTATCCTAGATTGTAAAAAATCTTCTTTTAAAATGGTATGGATTATTAATATTTTTATTGGGATCTTATGTAATGCTTAGTCTTTCCCTTGGGTTCCTACTATACGAAGTAGAGGTTTCTACCATATTACTAATATCCTAATGATCAATGAAATATTTGTTGAAGGGAGAGTGTATGAAAATACAGTAATATTAGTAGACCTCTATGCTAATGTTATATTTTATATAAATGCTGAATATTTACTCCACAATTTCCTTCTACCTTTATATTATTACCAAATCACAAGAAAGTATCACCCAGAACACATATGATTTCTAAAATAAAGATCATTTATATAGAAATATTTTAAAACCACAGATGAAGTTTAATATTAAAAAGAGCAAGGAAGCTTTAGAATATAGAAGAATATTATGTGTAATTTTTTCCATCATTTTTAGCAATTAGCATAGCAAAGGTTAAAAAACACACAAAATGATTAACCTTGTATTTTGGCCTCTGAGGAGAACCTGTATTTCTTTTTTCTGCCTTTTGGTTAATGGGATCTTGTTTTTACTTGTAGGATGTATTTATTTATGGATCTGATTTGGTAATTTTGCAATGAATGCAATGACTCCTTTTGAATTGCATACTACTGTCATACTTTAAAAGACTTTTCTAATATGCATTTGCTTACTTATTTTGCTTTAATTTTTTACTCTTCCTTCTTTTGGAAGAATCTTACTTCTTACACTGGAGCTATCTATAGGTATTCTAATATCTATCCTTGAATTTCACATCATTTTATCTTATTACGTTTTCCTGAAAATGCTTACCAAGATTTTCTTCCACATGACAGATTCAGTTTTTAAAGCAATAATAGGTTTTATTTTCCTGTTCCATAGAGAGACTTTATGGGTATTTTGAGTTGTTTCTAATATTGACTTTCTGGTTCACTAGATAAAATATTTTCAGCAATCAGCTTTTCTCCTGAGTCTTCCAGTAGTTTTTTCAGTATCCTTTTAGTGGTATAATTTTTTGTTACTAACTAGGTAAACTTAAGCAAGTTACCAAACTTTCTGTGCCTCTATTTCCTTGCAAAGTGGAAATAATTACACTATCTTCCTTATAAATTTGTTGTGAGGAGTAAATGAGTTAAATAGATAAGCTGAATTTTAAATAATTTCAATTAAATTTGGCTTCTATTAGTATTTATTTTTCACTGTTTTCTTCTTTACGCAACTTTGAATGAGACTGACAATAACCAGCAGAGAGAGTTTTTAAATTATTTCTTGATTTCCCTACCTTTCTTCATATTGGCCAAATAACCATTTCAGTTGAAACCTGGAGAAAGGCTGATATTCTATAGTTTTAGGTCAATTTCCATTGTTCAGGGCAAATGCATTTAGCATAGCCTTGCCTAACAGAGATAGAACCTTCCCCTCTTGGTCTCTTGTAGACCAACTCTTTTGTTCTCTGATGCATCCAGTCAATGGCAAAGTATAATTTCCACTGTTAATTGCAACATGGGCGATTTCTGCTACTGCTTTGCTACCTAATCAACAGACGGTGGAGGAGGTAAGTCGTGGCAATATTTGATTAAAAACGAAGAAGTGAGTTATAAATTAAATGTGAGAACAATTAGTTGATAGTTTTGTTGTGTTTAAAATATAAGGAAATTACTAAAATGGTAGAATGCCAGGTTTTGTAATGGTATGGTTGTAACACTGCAAAAAACAATTGCACAAAACTAAGGTAGAAATTCATTAATGGTCTTGATAATTTAGTCAATAAAAAAACTATCAAATTATTAACTCCAATCAACTGCATTTTTTTCAAAAACTTAAGGACATTATTTTTCTATATTAATAAACTAACTAATGGTTAAATTTGAAAATTGCACTTCATTGTGCTTGGTTTTCTACCTAGATTTAAGGATAGATACTCTATAAGAAGATGGATTAGAAAGATAATTCCTACACATACTATATAAGGAGAGGAATGACAGAAGGTAAATAATGATCAATAGGTTAAAATCTGCATTAAGGCAAATTATGGTTAAGCAGCTTACCCACAGATGTAGAGTAGTATATCTAATATCAATCTAGCCTTGTTTTTACCTCACAACTTATTGGTGTGGCAGACACTGACTAGTTGCTCATCAAACCTGGTCATATATCTGGAGAAAACCATAATTCAAAAAGATACATACATCCCAACATTCATTTAGGCACTATTTACAATAGCCAGGTCATGGAAGCAACCTAAATGTCCATCAACAGATGAATGGATAAAGAAGATGTGGTACATATATACAATGGAATATTACTCAGCCATAAAAAAGAACAAAATTGTGTCATGTGCAGAGACGTGGATGGACCTAGAGACTGTCATACAGAGTGAAGTCAGAAAGAGAAAAATAAATATCGTATATTAACATATATTTGTAGAATCTAGAAAAATAGTATAGGTGAACTTATTTGCAAAGCAGAAATACAAACATAGACATAGAGAACAAATGTATGCATACCAAGGGGGAAGAGGGGGTGGGATGAACTGGGAGATTGGGATTGACATATATACACTACTATGTATAAAACAGATGACTAATGAGAACCTACTGTATAGCACAGGGAACTCTACTCGGTGCTCTGTGGTGACCTAAAAGGGAAGAAAATCCAAAAAAGAGGGAATATATATATATATATACATATATATATATATATATATATATATATATATATATATGGCTGATTCACTTTGCTGTACAGCAGAAACTAACGCAACAGTGTAAAGCAACTAAACGCCAATAAAATTAAATAAATAAATAAACTTTTAAAAGATATGGTACATATATACAATGGAATATTAGCCAAAAAAAAAAAAAAAAAGAACGAAATAATGCCATTTGCAGCAACATGGATGGACCTAGAGATTGTCATACTGAATGAAGTAAGTCAGACAAAGACAAATATCATATGATATCGCTTATATGTGGAATCTAAAAAAAGGGTACAAATGAACTTATCTATGAAACAAATAGAGTTACAGATGTAGAAAACAAACTTATGGTCACCAGGGGGTAAGTGGGGGGAGGGATAAATTGGGAGATTGGGACTGACGTATGCACACTACTATATATAAAATAGATAACTAATAAGGACTTACAGTATAGAACAGGGAACTCTACTTAATACTCTGTAATAGCCTATATGGGAAAAGAATCTAAAAAAGAGTGAATATATGTATACGTTTAACTGATTCAGTTTGTTGCACACCTGAAACTAACACAACATTATAAATCAACTATACTGCAATAAAAAAAAAAAAAGCCTTCTCTAGCTTTCTTTATGATTAGATGTGGCCATATGATTGAATTCTAGTTAGTGGAACTTGGGGAGGAATAATATTTACTGCTTGCAGGTCTGGCACATAAGCAAATGAGCAAAACTACCTTGGTTCGCTCAGCTGCTGTCTGGATGTTTATGCCTGAGGAAACTCTGAAAATCATGTCTTGATTATGGCTGAGCCTCCATTTTTCTGGGTCTCTGGCTGAGTGAGTGGACAGTCCCTCTGCCCCACCACATGAGCAAGAAATAAAATTCTATTGTGTTAAGCCATTGAAATGTCTGGCTCTGTTTCTGCTCTATGTTACATGTATTTTAATGTTCATGATCCATCTATATACTTTAATAAAACTGATATAATGAAATAATATTTTGAGTGTGATGACATCAATTCATCTGCTATTCTCTAATTGGACACAAAGATCTAAAAATAAATAACCAAGTAGAGACTGCATAGTAATCATATGAAACAACATAATTGAGAGTTTTTGAAAAAGTAAAGACTATCAAATTTTAGGTCACCAGCCTAGTGAAATGAAATAAACTCAGTGAAATGAAGTTTATTCCAGGAAGGAAGGAAGGAAGGTTTTTAAAAACAAACAAAAAACCTCTATCATAGTTTTCAAATCCAAATTACTTTAGAAAGTTTTGGTAAAGCATCATAAGGTAATAACTGTGTGGCAGACAGCTAATATTTTTACAATGTAAAATCTCAATAAATACTCTGGTTTTAAGGATGGGTTAAAGTCCTTGACTGTCCAGTCATATCAAGTTCTTCCCGTATTTTCAAAAAGTGCAAGACAGATTGATACAGACAATATTCCCACAGACTGCAGCACTTCTAGGACTCTTGGTAATATCTGTTTGGCAACTAACCCTTCCTGTTCTCAAAGATCAAAGTCCAAAACGTGCAGGCATCTGAAAAATATTATATAGCAGATCCAGCTGCAAAATGAGCATAAAAATTGGGGAGGTGACAGACAGCTTGCTAAGGCCTAGGTTTGCCTCTTGGTAAACTTGTATTTGCACACCAATGACAAAATCTCTCTTACAGAAAGTTAACTCTCCCTGGTTTGCATAAATCATGTCCATTGACTCAAGCATTATATCATGAAGATATTTAATTTAAACTTGGTCTATTCAAAGAATTTGTGGGCTTGGATGTAGAATTTGACCGTTTCACATTTAATGATTATATTAGTTAGTATTCTCCAGAGAAATACAATCAGTAGGATATATATGGCTATATTAGAGTAGATTTATTATAGGAATTGGCTCATGAGGTTATGGAGGCTAAGAAGTCCCGCTATCTGCTGTCAGTAAATTGAAGAACCAGGAAACCTGATGGTTTATTCAGTTTGAGTCCAAAGGCCCAAGAACCAGGAGTTCTGAAGTACAAAGTCAGGGAAAGATGCAGGTGTCATATCAAGAAGGGAGACAGAATTCACCCTTTCTCTTTTGTTCTATACTGGCCCTCAATGAATTGGATCATGCCTGCCCACATGGGTGAAGGAAGATCTACTTTACTCAGTCTACCAAATCAAATGCTAATCTCTCCCAGAAACACCCCACAGGCAAATCCAGAAATAATATTTTACCAGCAATCTGGGCATCCCTTAGACCAATCAACTTGACACATAAAATTAACTATCATAATGATGCGATAGATTTAAGGATTTTGATGTCTCATCATCATCGCTCTCTCCTTAGTTTTTGGATAGACTGCCACAACAGCTCTGAGCACCCCATGATCACCTTCTGACTTTAGGCAGTGACCTTTACAACAACAAACAGAGGCAAGGCAATGCATTCTTTTTGTTAATAGAATAGTTAATAGAACTACATAGTAAAATAGGATATGCATCTGGATATTTCTCTTGTCATAGTTTTATATATTATTTTAATAGATAACTTTTTGCTTGGCAATTATCAATTTGGAATCCTCTGACTGTGGCAGATTACTTGTCTAATTAGAAAGAATCTTTGTGGTAAGTTTGTGTTTACATTGACATTACCATTTAAACTTTATACAGTAGCCAAGGAAACAATATGATAATCATGCTCAAAATGAAGCTTAACATTTTGCTAGATTTAAATTTTCTAACACACATTCGGGCAATGTATACTTTTCAAAAACCATATCACAGTAACATTTTCTGTTTAGAATTACTATGCAGATGTTTTGCTTATCCACTCCTTAAAGGAAAAAAAAAAAAACATCTTGGAGCAAAAATGGCATTTTATTTACTAAGGGTGTGTGTGTGTGTGTGTGTGTGTGTGTGTGTGTGTGGTGTACTTATTTATTTTAATGTAAGTATTGTGTAATCTTCTTAATGAGCATTAGCTTAAGCTTTCAAAAGGTATCATGACTATAAGCAAATTGATAGGAAAGTGGATAACAATGAATTAAGGATTACTGGCAGACTAAGACACTGTTTTATCTCTTTTGAGGTAGACAGAATTCAAATTGCCTTCATTAGGTGAGCAATATGATGTGGAAAATGAGCTGGGTACTTATCAAGAGGCTCTGTCATTTGCATTTTTGCTAAACTTTCAAGCTTCTCTGTTTTCTAGATGCTTAAGAGTTCTGAGTAGGACAGAAAGAAAAATTTTCAGGGAAGTAAGCCAAGGGGCATTGGAGGACTAGATTAAAGAAACAAAAAGGTTTATCAGTGAAGATGTCAGAATTGTGCCTGTATATTTGTGATACAAAAATACAGTCTTACAGAAAGGATCTAGGATGTACAAATGCATTAATTCTCCACACATTCAGCAGTACCACAACAAAGCTAGAGGTTTTTCCTTTGATAAACGATCAGTACTTCATATGACATTACCATAGCTGCCCTGTTGCTAGTTAAAAGTCTGAATTTCAATTAAGCAATAAATCTTTATGGTATTACATCTTGAACAGTTAACTTTTCCTTTAATCTTCTACAATTCTGAACACTTTTATTTTGCAGAATCATTTTCTTTAAGCTCATTCAAAAGGAAAAATATTCTTATTGGACCAGTAAAGAAATATTTTCATCCAAATGAAACACTAAATGTTAAATAATTTTTGTTTAGGTTTTTAATAAATGCATATGTAAAAAAATTATTATACTTCTACAGTATAAGTTAAAAGGCAATCAAATGTATTAATACATAATCTGAGTTAAAAGTCCATCGACTTGATTGTATACATTTAGCTCCTATGTCCCATTTCTGAATTCTTTCCCACATATATATTCCTTGAAAGACTTCTTAAATCACAAAAAACAAATAAACATTAATAGTACCTATAATACTCAAATCAGTGGAAAAATTCTCATTTCCTATGTCACTTCAAATGTCCCTATAGATATTTTTAAAACTTATTTTTAAAAAGTATTGGTTAATGCCTAAAAAAGTACAGCTAATAGAGGATACATTTAAAGGATTTGTGCAGCTTTCTTGACCATTTTAATATTTTAAGAGAAAATATAGGCCATTTAATAGGCACCATCTCCTTCATATAGAATTTTAAAACAATTTTAAATTTATGAGGCCACAAAGCCAAATTAACACAACTTCAAAGCTACAAATTTAAAGTATCTTCAACAATTAGACCCATTATTGGAATAAAATACAATTTTCTCTGTTCAGAAGTTTAGAAGAAAATCTTTCCCTTGGAAGCAAATGCAGTTATGCCTATGTCAGCAAAATTCTACCATTATAAGTGCTACTTTTCTCAATTAGTTAAAATGCAAATATTTTTCCATTATTTAAAACAATTTTAACAATTGACTTGAAGAAGTCTGAAATACTTCATTTGAATTCCTGTGTGATATTGATAAAAATAAACACATTTAATTTTAAATTAATTATGCATCAAACAAGTATGGGCCAACTATCATGTTGCAGATATTTTATTATTAGACACTCAGCTATACAGTAAGTTAAACATGCCTGAATAGAAAGCACTTCTCCTTACAAGGTCCCCAGCCCTGCAATACAAGGTAAAGAATGAAATCAAGTACACAGTATGTTAGAAGGTTCTCGAGCTACTGAACATTTAGCCAAGAATGTACGTCTGTTTGACTCCAAAGTATCTGGCTTTCATTCCACTATAGTGAATCCTCCCAACATAGTTGCCATTAGTCTCCAAACCAGTTCTTAAAAATGAAATCATAATTTTATATTATAGCAAATACACCTATTAATAACAATACAAAAGATCAATTTGGTCAATACTAGATATTTTATTTCCTTTTGGAAAACATGAACAGTTATTTATTATATTTTCTTTCTTTGAAAATTAATGTTATTTCAAGTTTAACTCAACTAATTCATTCTATCCATAATGTGTTTGAACCCTACATGCTCTAAAAATGCAAGACTATTACACTAATCCAGCTAACTAAACCTTCTAAGGAACTAACAAAGCTTAATTTGACAGCTGGGCTTAACTCATCAAGGAGGAATTAAGAGTTTTACTAGCTGATTAGTTGTCATTAAACAATGCACACTTGCATTTTCAACATTCTACTGGGGTGAAAAAGTAAAATATTTAAGTATTGATTACAAGAATTATGGGAGATGGCGACTTAAGTATCTTATAACTCTAGAATCCTATAATTCTGTGAATATTTTTTAAACACAAAATTGTTCCCTAGGAAGAAACACATGCTTCTTATATCAAGCAATGATACTTTTAGCTGTTGAGTTTTTAATTTTTACATTATTTTTGCATATCAGAATAACTATAAGGATTAGAAAACTGATAGATATGTTGGAATAGATTTGCAAGAATCTGGTTTCTATAAAGATATCATACAAGAATGTCAGATTAGGAGACCAAGGAAATGATGAGACAAAAGAGAAGGAGAAAAGTTTTACAGATTAGAAGGGTTATAATGGAAAAAAATAAACAGAAAAGATATGGTAGAAGCTATACCACCAATGTCAATCAGGGTTAAGTTTCAAGTGGAAACACTGGAATTAAGTGTAAAAAAATAGCACAATTTACTTAATGCATGTCCCATGACTTGAATACTCTAGAAACTTTTAAATGACTCTTTATAGAAAACAAAATTCACTTTAAAGCATTTATAGAATACACTGTAAAGTTCTAATCTTTAATCAAAAGCCACATGAAAAACTATTATTGTCTAATGACTTGTACAAATTCTTGTTCTAAAATGTTATAAAAAGCCTCATGTATTTTTCGGTACTTTTAAAAACAAATTATTTGTTTAGTTTAAGTTTATAAATTAGTAAATCACTTGGGCATCCAAAAATAAAAATAGAAGTATTTACAATGAAAAAAACTATGCACTTACCATCATGATTAGGATTTCCTAGTGTCCATGGCTCATCTGAGTCAAAATGAGTATCTCCCCCAATTCCTGGTCCAGGGAAATAGGCATGTGCCAAAAACCCTCCCTCTCCATCAAAGGGAGAACTGTCTCCATGAAAGCCAGATGCAAAAATGATGGTTATATCCACATCACGTTTGCCATTTTCTAATTCACTGTAGGGAACTTCTTCAAACGTCAGAGGAGTTACATTCTGCCACACATCAAAGGCACGACGAATAGCTTTACGGGTTTCAGGGTCTCCTACTTTTGGAGTTACGTTCTTTATACTGAAATTTAGAAAAAAGGATAATCAGTATGGCTTTATTATATATAATATGACTTATTATAGATTGATTTATTACATATTTTCCTCTATTCAGTTGAGTAAAAAATTAGAAAAAAGCCTCATATTAAGTAGGGAAGAAATTAATTCCTTCTCTCTCTATAGCTAGATTTCCCTGTGCTGGGTCATTTAACTCTCAGCAATATAGTACTCATCTACCAAGGCTATAAATGAGAAGATCTCTGCAGAATGGTTAACACTGGGGTAATTAGATCAATCAGTCACTTTGTCTCCTGAACAACAATAGAAAGGCAGCTTTGCCAAATGATCAAACAGGTGCAGCAGTTTCATGCTGAAATAAAAAATTCAATTTCTGTCTGGTAATAATTACTTTTAGGGGCACAGTATTTTGTGCACACATGCTACTTTCAAACAATGTCTTTATGCTCTTATCCATGAACCACAAGTCAGTGGACACAAAGTTATTTCTCAGTTTTTAAAGAAAAGGTCATTTAATTACAGTTCCTGATATTCGATTGCTTTCTTATATACTTATTATTTCTAGTCAAAATAAAACAATGAGGGTGAATAGCTTTTTAATACAAATATTTAACAGTTATATGAATTTAAAGAAGTAACTTGGACATTATTAGCTTATTCGTCTTGAGGTTAATAACAAATGGAAAAAGATATAAGTATTTTTCTCTAGCACTGATCAGATATTTCTCTTTTATCACTTATTTTTCTATTTTTTTTTAAATAGAACATAAATGAAACAAATTTATGTATATGTAAGTATTTTATATTGTGGTAGTATAAGTTCATACCATCTTTGTGAAAAGTAATGAGTAAATTTCACAGGAGTTATAACTAAGTTTCAGACCACTTCAACCAATAATCTTACACCCGTGAATCCATGAATTTCACTAAGGGACTGTCTTAATGCATAGGAGGGTATAATATTCAGGTGAATATTATTATTTTATTATTGTAATGCATTTTTATTATTGCAGTGCAATAATGAAAGAGAATTGGAGGCTAGATGATATACAAATCATGGTGTCTCTATTGCATGCCATAATATACACAGGATTTGAAATTTGAAAGAGCAAAATTTGATTTTGCTATTTTAAAGCTATTTAGCTGTATGTAAAAATATTTAAGATATAATTTCTGGTGGAAAAATAATATGCAGATTATATTTTTCACACAATTGTAACTATGTCAGGATAATTACAAACATTAGGCAGGAATCATACTGACATAATAATAATGGAATTAATTACTATGAGCCAGGCAAGCATTTCACAATATCTTATATACTCCCTGAGTAACCCAGTGAGATGGACATGTATACCTATCCTACAAAGCAAGAAGTTGAGATTTAGAGGAATTTAAAGAAAATTTAGAAGGGCAGAGCTAGTTTTTCATCCCAAACATTCTCACTCAAGAATCAGTTATATTAAATTCTAAGCTAGGCCACACATCTAAAACAAGGTTTTCACTATTTTCTAATACATATCACAGACCAGACTTATAATGACTATTTGATGATAAATATCATTTATTATACATAAAGAAAATAATGAAGTGAACCAAGTGAAATGGAGTTGGGGCAGGGAGTGTTCCAGGAAGAAGAAATGGCAAGTGAAAGGCCCTGAGGTGAAGACATGCTCGGCAAGTTCAAAGAATGGCAAGGTGGCTGGTATAGTTTGAGCAGAGACAGAGGGCAAGTGCCAAGATATGAGGTCAGAAAGGCAACAGA
This sequence comes from Balaenoptera musculus, assembly GCF_009873245.2. Classification (NCBI taxonomy): domain Eukaryota; kingdom Metazoa; phylum Chordata; class Mammalia; order Artiodactyla; family Balaenopteridae; genus Balaenoptera; species Balaenoptera musculus. The sequence goes on along the minus strand of NC_045801.1, from coordinate 49,504,237 downwards.
GAATCATACAAGATAGGGGATTGTTAACCACTGTAAGGAGTTTGGCTTTTGCTCCAATTGAGAGGAAAAAACTGGAGTGTCATGAGCAGAAAAGTGACATTTGACTTATGCTTTAAAGAAATGATTGAGCTTTATGTGGAAAATATATTGAAGTGGAGCAGGAGTTGGAGTAGGGATACCCACTGGGAACTCTTGCAAATTTTCAGGTGAGAAATGATACTGCTTTGGGCCAGGGGAGTACCAGTGGAGATATTGAGAAATAGTTGGATTTTGGATATATTTTAAAGGTACACCTGCCAAGATGTACTGATGGTTGGACACGAGCTCTGAGGGAAAAGGAAGTGTCAAGGAAGACACCATTATTATTATTATTTTTTACCTGAGCCAAAGGATGGATAGAGTAAAAGAATTCATGCCTGCTCAGGGAGAAAGTTATGAAATCTCTTGTTGTTTTAGTGTTTAGTTTGTTTGTTTTAAATTTGTATCCCATTTAGTGTGATGCTTTAAACTATCTTTTGAAAAAGAGTAAACTATATTGGGGCATCAACAACTTTGTTTAGCTTGTTAGTCTCTAAATTACTGGTTTTGTTTTCTTTTGTAAAAAAAAATTTACTGGGCTTCCCTGGTGGCGCAGTGGTTGGGAGTCTGCCTGCCGGTGCAGGGGACGCGGGTTCGGGCCCTGGTCTGGGAGGATCCCACATGCCGCGGAGCAACTGGGCCCGTGAGCCACAACTACTGAGCCTGTGCGTCTGGAGCCTGTGCTCCCCAAAAAGAGAGGCCGTGATAGTGAGAGGCCCGTGCACCGCGATGAAGAGTGGCCCCCACTTGCCGCAACTGGAGAAAGCCCTCGCACAGAAACGAAGATCCAACACAGCCATAAATAAGTAAACAAAATTAAAAAAAAAAATTTACTTTATTGAAGTATAGTGATTTACAATTTTGTGTTAGTTTCTGGTGTACAGCAAGGCAATTCAGTTATATATATATATATATAATAGTCTGTGTTTGTTAATCCCAAACTCCCAATCCATCCCTCCTCCACTCCCGCTTCCCCTTGGCAACCATAGGTCTGTTTGCCAAGGAATTATTTTTTTTTTTTATTTTTTTCATATGTATTTTTATTTTTTAATTTATTTTTATTGCAGTATAGTTGATTTACAATGTTGTGCTAGTTTCAGGTGTACAGCAACGTGAATCAGTTATACATATACATATATCCACTCTTTTTTAAGATTCTTTTCTCACATAGGCCATTACAGACTGTTCAGTAGAGTTCCCTGTGCTATACAGTAGGTTCTTATAAGTTATCTATTTTATATACAGTAGTGTGTATATGTTAATCCCGATCTCCCAGTTTATCCCTCCCCCCACTTATACTCTGGTAACCATAAGTTTGTTTTCTACATCTGCGACTCTACTTCTGTTTTGTAAATAAGTTCATTTGTACCCTTTTTTTTAGATTTCACATATAAGCAATATCATATATTTGTCTTTCTATGTCTGACTTACTTCACTTAGTATGACAATCTCTAGGTCCATCCATGCTGTTGTAAATGGCATTATTTCATTCTTTTTTAAGGCTGAGTAATAATCCATTGTATCTATATGTACTACATATTCTTTATCCATTCCTCTGTTGATAGACATTTAGGTTGTTTCCATGTCCTGGCTATTGTAAATAGTGCTGCAAAGAACACTGGGTTGCATGTAACTTTTCAAATTATGTTTTTTCTGCAAATATGCCTAGGAGTGGGATTGCTGGATGATATGGTAGCTCTATTTTTAGTTTTTTAAGGAACTTCCATACTGTTCTCCATAGTGGCTGTACCGATTTACATTTCCACCAACAGTGTTAAGAGGGTTCCCTTTTCTCCAGCATTTATTGTTTGTAGATTTTTTGATGATGGCCAGTCTGACTGGTGTGAGGTGATGGCTCATTGTCTTTTTGATTTGCATTTCTCTAATAATTAGTGATGCTGAGCATCTTTTCATGTGCTTTTTAGCCATCTATATGCCTTCTTTGGCAAAATGTCTATTTAGATCTTCCACCCATTTTTTGATTGGGTTGTTTGTTTTTTTGATATTGAGCTGCATGAGCTGTTTGTATATTTTGGAGATTAATCCCTTGTCAGTTGCTTCATTTGCAAATATTTTCAGGGTTGTCTTTTTGCTTTGTTTATGCTTTCCTTTTCTATATTACCTATTTGATGACCGATGAGGCATGCAGATTAATGTTGTAACTTTGAATTTTGTCTGAATTAATTTTCCTTGTAGTCTTTTATTTTCTTTCCACCTTATTGGATTGCAGAAGCCCATCATTAGTGGGCAAGTATTTTTATGACACAGTCTTTGAAAGAATGTACTACATAATAGGTACTGCTCTAGGTGCTAGACATAAAACTGTAAATAAGACTCTGATCTTGTAGAACTTATATATTTTAGTGGTAAAAGATAAACAATAAAAAATACAATTATAGATGGTTATAAATGAGGGGTGAGGAGGTGAGATAAGTAGATGATAAATGGGATTTCAATGACAAAAGGAGCCACACATGCCTAGCACTGAGTTTCCAGCCAGAAGGAATAGTGAGCAGCGCAAACAAACTTGGCCAGTTCAGAGAATGGGACTGTTCAGTGAACTGGTGCAAAATGAATGCTCAGAACAGTGGTATGAGATGAAAGAGAATTGGCAGGGAGTGGGTTATGTTCTGTGAAAGGAAACCACTGGAGAGTTTTAAGCAGAGAAGTATCCTGGTATTTTTCCAGTTTACAAAGATCACTGCTTCTAATAAAAAATGACTAGGGGGACAAGATTGGAACCAATAAAACATTTTGGAAGTTTGAGCAAGAGAAATTAGAGAAATGTACTAGAGTGTCTGTCATGGAGATATGAATAATTAGACAAATTCAGTATACGTTCTGAGGATATTGTTAATAGGAATTAGTGTTGGGTTCAATGTGTAATGGAGAAATCATTTTATATTCAAATAAAGGGTAACCTTAGAGCAAAGGAAAATGAAATCATGTTAGTATGATATGTATATAAGTACACAGTGGGTCTGAGAAAAATGAAGTAATATAATATAATAAAGAATAATAAATGTGGAGTACCATTTTGACTTGAAAACACATCACTGTGTTTTTCAAGCTATGTACTGATGAATTTCCAAAATGTGCTTAACTACAATATTTGTGATGTCATTAATAAATACAAGACGCAAGTATATTTTCAAATTACAATTTTCTCCCGATATATGCACAGGAGTGGGATTGCTGGATCATACGGTAGTTTTATATTTAGTTTTTTTAGGAACCTCCATACTGTTCTCCATAATGGTTGTACCAATTTACATTCCCACTTACATGCACTCCAGTGTTCATTGCAGAACTATTTACAATAGCTAAGACATGGAAGCTACCTAAATGTCCATTGACAGAAGAATTGATAAAGAAGATGTGGTACATGTATACAATGGACTATTACTCAGCCATAAAAAAGAATGAAATAATGTCATTTGCAGCAACATGGATGGACCTGGAGATTATTATACTAAGTGAAGTGAGTAAGAGAAAGACAAATATATGTGGAGTATAATAAAAAATAATACAAATAAACTTATTTACAGAATAGAAACAGATTCAGAGACCTCAAAATCAAACCTGTGGTTACCAGAGGTGGGGGAAGTGATAGATTGGGAGACTGGCTCTGTCATATACACACTGATATGTATAAAATACATAACTAATAGGGACCTACTGTATAGCACAGGGAACTCTACTCAGTATTCTGTGGTGACCTATGTGGGAAAATAATCTGAAAAAGAACAGATATACATATATATATATATACATGGCTGATTCACATTGTTGTACACCTGAAACTAACACAACATTGTAAATGAACTATACTCCCATAAAAATTTAAAAAAAATACAAGACACATTAGTGTACTTCAGAGTTAGAGCTGGAATTCTGAATTAGGTACACACAAAAACCAACTTAGAAATTTTATGCCATTGAGAGATGTTTTGTATTTACTAATAACCGAAATAATAAAGAGCACAGAGACATCATATGATATTAAGAGTAAACACTGTTATTCTTAATATTCTAATATGTAATACATAAAATTGTTAATATATACTTGCAAAATAAAGACAATACTATAAAATAAATAAAATGAAGGTTATATTTGAAAAACAAACTAATTTAATTTTAAAGTGCTTTTACTTTGTCTTTTTTTGTGGAAATAGAGTGGTTATAGTGAACATATTTTCCATTTTAATAAGACAATTTTTTTCATTTTTTGAATTCTCTTTTGGGTTTTTTCATTATGCGATTTCACTGATTCTTTTAAACCTTCAGTTTGGTAAATTTTGTAACATTTACCTAAAAAAATAATAAATATTATCTTTAACAGTCATGTCTTATACAACCTTACATAACAAAATTGATGAAGTGGGAAATTCAAGATATCATTGTTCATCAGAATAATTGGTACTGAAGGCAAAGTATGTTAATTTATTTTTAAGGTTACTGCGTAAGGTCAGGATTCTCTAGGTTTAATTTCATTGAATCACTACCAATTCATTTAATAAAAATTTTATGTACTAATAATGGAGTATTTCCCTTTCAAGTTTTTAATAGAGTGATAACTGTTTTCCAAAATTAGAGTATTAATTTATCTCTAACATGAAAGTAAGAAAAAAACTAAATGTTTTGATGTTTGGTATTACATATTCAAAGTTAAAAGAAGCTTGAACTCTGCTTTACAATTCTCAATAGCAACACATAAATTTCTCCATGATAAGTGAGATATTAAGTTTACTTCACTATTTCTATGGTAATTTTAAAATGTGTGAGAATTTGACATTTAGAGAAACAGTAAATCTGGGGAGAAAGAGGCTTATTAACAAAACTCTATCAAAATATGTATGTGTTTTCTTTACTCATGGAACTGTAGGAATTATTTTGCTTCATTAGTTCTGTAAAATAAATTAATATGAAATGTAAAATTATCAAATATTTGTTCATTTGAATAGAAGTTATGGGAAATGTGTAACAAGGACATTGCCAAAGGTTTCATCATTTTCAAATCAAGTAAACTCTATTTAGGTATTCAGGAGACACTACATATTACCCAATGCCTAAAATTACTATGTAAAGTCAGAATTCTCTAGTTTCAATATCATTGGATGCATACAAATTTCTTCAATAAAAATTCTACATACTAATAATGACTCTTTCCCCCTAAAATTTTGATACAGTGATAAATCTTTTTCAAATTTTGAGTACTGTTTTATCGCTAATGTTCAAAATAAGAAAAAATAAAACTGAATACTTCGGTATTTAGTTAAGATACAGAAGTTATATGATATACTTATGTCAAGATATTTTGGTATGACCAGGGTTAAATACCATTTACTCAATTCAATAAACAAAAATAGTTGTTCAGAAAAGCATACTAACATTTTATTAAAAATGATTAGCAACTAAATGGAATTTATCATCACTAGAAAGGTAGACAATTGCTAAGAATATAAAAGAGTAAAAATAATAAACTACATATTTACATTATTGGCAGATCCTTATTCAGAATGTATTAAAATGTCCTATCAGAGGAGAACTAAATAGACTAACTTACTTTTACCCATATTATGTTTGTATAGTTGATGTGACTTCACTTTTTTTTTAAAATACAAGAAATCATCAGAGTGGAGATTGACTATGGAGTCCCTCTAGGAAAGCTAACATTAAATATTTGACTATTTCCAAAGATGCTAGCTTTCCAGGTAGAGCAGACCTAGGTACATATTACTTTGGGTCTTATTCAAATAGTTTCTGTTTCTAAGCTTGCTGTGTATCCTCTGGATACACAAGTTTGTCAATAGGATAATCAAGTTCAGTGAGCTCATTGGGTTTAGAGAGAATGGTGAGAAATGTTTCTGGGGAGGAACTTCTTATTCTTTAGCAATTTCTAGCTTTCTTTTCTCTGTATATATTGTTAAAGTAAAATAATAACTTCTAGGGTTGTATCCTTAGTAGTCACAGAAGCATGGATTTAAAATCAAGGTTAGCTAAAGGAAGAATTTACTAGGAAAGTCAATACTAATTAATTTAATATAATATAACATAATACTATCAGATCCACTAATATATTAATAATACTCATTAATATAATTTTTTAAATAGATGCATCTTGCAGTTGATTAACTATCCCATTGGTCATTTATTATATAAATTATTATTTTGGAGTTTATATTTTATAGAGAAAAGGAACTTAGGCTAAATCTACTTTATATAATATTCAGTAAACCTGAGAAATAAATATCTACTTGATAAAAAATGATGTTACTCATTAAGATCCTATTATTATTTTGAATAAAGTTTAACCAAAGCCTACTAAAAATTCATTAATTTATTCAACAACTATCTTTTGAGGACCTAATATACAGCAGACACTCTACTAGGTGCTGGGGAGCATAAAATGGATAGGTTCTCTGATGAAATGAAGCTCCTGTATGGTCTTGAAGTAACATACAATATACTATTTTACAATTATTCACTTACATACCTGTCTCCCATACTAGACTACATTCTCCATGGGAGCAGGGGCCTTGCCTAACTCATCTGTCTATTGACAGTTCTGCCACATAATGCCTAACTCATCTGTCTATTGACAGTTCTGCCACATAATGCCTGACTCATCTGTCTATTGACAGTTCTGCCACATAATGCTGTTCAATAATCATTTATTGAATGAAAGACACCTAATTATCCAAGAAGCAAAATTTGTCAAAAGGAAATTGATCATAAAAATTCAAGTAAGAGATGAATGGTCACCAGTACTTGTATTACAGTTATAAAAAGCATGTATATTATGCATCAGCCAAAGTTATATATATTCCTAAGAATACGTAAATGATACAACCTCAGAAGTTCCCATTTCTAGGCATCAAACACTGAGGTCATTTAAGTGGAAGGCATAGGGGCCTAGACATTCCCTTTAAATGGACTGATTATAGAAAGTTCCTTCCAATCCCACATTTTAAAGATAGGAAGAGATCTTAAAGTTATGTAATCGAACTTTCCAACCATTCCACAAATGTTCTCTAATTTCCCTGACAAGTGAATAAATTTCCTGGTTTATATGTTTCCAATGATGAAAAAGAATTGTAGGATGGATGATTTAATTTTCTGATAGCTCAAAATATTAGATTTCTCTTAAAGCCTTTAAGTGTTTGAAAATAGGGCTTCCCTGGTGGCGCAGTGGTTAAGAATCTGCCTGCCAATGCAGGGGACATGGGTTCAAGCCCTGGTCTGGGAAGATCTCACATGCCGCGGAGCAACTAAGCCCGTGCACCACAACTACTGAGCTTGCACTCTAGAGCCCACGAGCCACAACTACTGAGCCTGTGTACCACAACTACTGAAACCCACGTGCCTAGAGCCTGTGCTCCAACAAGAGAAGCCACAGCAATGAGAAGCCCATGAGCCGCAACGAAGAGTAGCCCCCGCTCACTGAAACTAGAGAAAGCCTTACAGCGACGAAGACCCAATGCAGCCAAAAATAAATAAATAAATTTTTAAAAAAAGATATTTAAGTATTTGAAAATAGGAAATTTCTCCCTTAAATATTCTTTCCATCATGTTAAGAATACTTGGCTGTAATCTTGAGCTCCTCATGCAAACTGCATTCAAGGTCTCTTAGTATTTTGATTTCTTTTTAGAGGTGTACATTAATTTGCCAAGAAGCAGCAGAAAATGTGGTGGCCCAAAGAGAAAAGAATACATCAGGTAAGGCATGGCCAACAAAGCAAAGAGAAAAAATTAGCATCTCCACTGCTTTGAACACTTTGCTTTCTATAAATCTACTATGGACATTCTAGCTTTTCTTTTTGAGCCACATTATACTGTTGGCTCATAATGAGTTTGCAATCAAATAAAGCCTAGATTCTACCGCCCCCATTCCAACTCCTGTCTTTATTCTGTAATGGCACATTCTGTAATCATTTTGAGCTCCAATGTCATATTTTGTATTTATTTTCCTAAATATAGTAAAAAAAAAAAAAAAAAAGTAGTAGCAAATGATAATATATACTACCTATTAAATATAAGGCAACTTCTTAACACCTTATATATATTAACTTTAGAAGGTAATATCTTTAGCTCTCACTCCCAACTTTCTCTTATCCTGTTATAATATTCTCAACAATTTCTGGGATTTGTCTGATAAATTAAAGGAGTTAAGATAATAATCAGCATTTATTAAGCACTGTGTTTCAAGCACTATGCTGTTTTTGGTTTTTTTTCCCTACTATCTGACTTAATTGTCTCCTAAGCCTTGTGAGGTAGGTATTGTTACAATACGCACTTTACACACAGGGAAAATGAGACTTGGAAAAATAAGTAACTTGATCCTGGTTTTACAGGTAGCAAGTATCAGAGCCAGGAAGAAAATCCAGACTTTTCTTACTCCAAAACTCTTGATCACATTATGTGCATATCAATAATCAAACATTAAAAAATAATCTGGAAGTTTACAAGAATAAACCCCTAATTATTTGAAAATTCAAAACTAGCTGAGACAATTGTCAGTATAGGGATACAACATAAATGGAATTATGATCAGTTCTGAACCTAATGGCTCTTAGTTTCTCTCTTTCTTTCTTTTAAAATTGAATGGTGTAGGTAGTACCTAAGGATGCAGAGACACTAAACAGGGTACACTGTCAAGAGTTTAGAAATCAGGTCAGAAAAAGAATAATATCTGAAATGAAAAAAATAAATATCAATATACATAGTTGTGTAAGCTTTATAGGTCTAAAATTGATTATACTTTAATCTAATTGGTATTTATTGATTTTTCTATGGTATGAGGTAAGAATCTAATTTCATTGTTTTCCATATAGATGACCAATTATCACAGAATAACTTAATAAGTAAAATAGCCCATCCTTTCCTCACTGATCTACAAGGACTGCTCTGGCATAAATCAATTTTTTAATACATGAATGGTCTATTTCTGTGATCACTTGTCTGCACTGTTGGACTATTTGTCTATCTCTGTGCTAACACAACATACTGCCTTAATTTGTATTGAGTTAAAGGAAGTCTTCATGTCTAGTAAGTGGAAATATTTTGATTAATATTGTGCCTTCACTAATCCTCAGAGATTTTTGAGTCAGTTTGTTAAATTATACAAAAAATATTACAGGGAATTTTGTTAAAATTGCATTGAATTTGTGGAAGATCTGAACTTTCATTATACTGAGACTTTCTATTAAGAGCAAAATATATCTCTACATTTATTTTTGGTCTTTTTATGTCTTTCAATAAAAGTTCCTAATTTTCTTCTTAAAGGGCTTACATATCTTTTATAGATTTATTCTTTACTCATACTTCTGTGTCTATTTTAAATGTCATTTTTGTAAAGATTATACTCTGTGTGTGTGCCTGTTTACTTTGTATATTGATCTTGTAAAAAATTTCCAGTTTCTCCTCTGACATGTAAAGAGCTTGGAAGTTGTCACTCCCAACCTCACAATAAGACAAAAAAGCTGAGCAAACAAAAACTAAACAATGCTTCTTAGCTCCATCAGAGAATTGCAGTTACAGGGCAAACTTCCACCCCCAAAACTGGAGACACAGAAGAGTATGAAGAATCAGAAACAAAAGTCCCTGAATCATTCCTGTCTGATATAGTAGAAGAAAAGAAGTAAAAGGCTACAATAATATTCTGGGTGTAAGATCCCCAAAAGTCAAGCCCACCTGAAAAACTGAGATTTAATCACAGGATTATAGACTGCTTCCTCACCCCAATACTTTACACCACACCAACAAGGCTCAGTATAATAACAGTGGATTACAAATTAGAAAGCTGCAAGACACAAAGTCTATTTAAGAAAGAGCTTCTAGGATATTCAGAAACAACACGGGAGACAAAAACTAGGCCACTAGAAGAAAATGAAGCTTCCAACACCTTCAGCTACAAGAAAAAATAAACAGCTAAACTCCTAAGCAGATGAACATGAAACTTCACACTAAAGGCTTATTACCTCAGTTTCATGACCTAATACATCATGTCTGGCTTTCAACCAAAAAATTAATAACATGCTAAAAGTCAAGAGAAAACACAGACTGAAGAGACAAAAGAAGCATTAGAACCAGACTCTTTATGGCAGAGATTTTGAATTATCAGACTAGAAATTTGAATTAAATATGATCAATATCCTAAGGGCTCTAATGGAAAAAGTGGACAACAAGAAAAAAAAACACATGAGTAATATAAGCAGAGAGATGGAAACTACAAGAAAGAATTAAAAGGAAATGTTAAAAATAAAAAAAATATATTAACAGAAATGTCTCTTATAGGATCATCATGAGATTATATATAACCAAGGGAAGAATCAGCGAACTTGAAGATAACTCAGTAGAAACTTCCCAAATTGAAAAACAAAGGAAAAAAAAAAAAAAAAAAAGGCTGGAAAACAGAACAGAGCATCCAAGAAGTATGGGACATTTAAGTGTAACAGAACATAATGAGAATACTAGAAGGAGAAGAGAGATATGAACAGAGACATATTTCAAATAATGTCACACACCAAACCACAGATCCAGGACTTTCAGAGAACAAAATCTACACACAGGCATATTATTTTCAAACTGCAGAAAACTAAAGACAAAGATAAAAGCTTGAAAGAAGCCAGAGGGCGGAAAAACACCTTATCTACAGAGGAACAAAGATACCAATTCAATTAGACTTCTCCTCAAAAACCATCTAAGCAAGAAGAATATGATCCAAGCAAGAAGAATATTGATATGTTCATAGAAAATGGTAATATATACAATGCTCAATACAACCAGAAAAGGTAGAAAAAGAGGAAATACAAAATCAAAAACAAAAACAAAACAAAATCCACAAAACAAAGAACAAAGAACAACAGCAATGGGCAGCAAAAAGTTACAAATATAGTAGATATCAATTTAACTATATAAATAACTACTTGGAATGTGAATAGTCTAAATATACCAATGAAAAGATAAAGACGGTAAGAGTGGATTTTTAAAAAATAAATAAATAAATAAGCCCCAACTATATGTTGTCTACAAGAAACTCACCTTAAATATATAGATTTTGATGGTTAAAAATAAGAGGATAAAAAATATACCACGCTACACTAATCAAAAGAAAACCATAATAGCTATATTATTTTCAGACAAAGCCTTCCTCAGAGCAAAGTAAATTATCAGAGATAAAGAGGGGCATCACATAATGATAAAGGTGTCAATTTTTCCAAGGTGTAACAAACCTTAATATATATATATGTTTAACAACAGAGCAACAAAATACATGAGGCAAAAACTGATAGAACTTCAAGAAGAAAAAGGCAAGTGTACCATTTGTTGGAGACTTCAACACCACTCTACCAGTAATTGACAGACCCTGCTGATAGAAAATAGTAAGGATATAGTTGAACTGAACAGCATAATTAATCAACTTTATCTAATCAACATGTATAGAACACTTCATTCAAAACCAGCAGAATACTCATTATTCTCAATCTCACATGGAACATTCACCAAGAATACTAGGGAAAATCTCAAAATGCTTGGAGATACAGCAGCATACTTATCAATAACATGTGAGTCAAAGAACGAAAATCTCAAGGAAATTTTAGTATTACTTGAACTAAATTAAAATGACAATACAACTTATCAAAATTTGTGGGATGCAGCAAAAACAGTACTTAAAATACAATATATAGCATTAAATACATATTAGGAGGCAAAGAAAGATAAAAGTAATTAATCTAAACTTCCATCTTAGGAAATTAGAAAATAAAAAGCAAACGGAAGAAAAATAAAGTTGGAACAGAAATCAATGAAACTGAAAACAAGTAAACAATACAGAAAAAAAATGTTTTAAAGCCATTTCTCTGAAAAGATTAATATAATTAATAAACCTCTAGCCAGACTAAATAAGAAAAAAAGAAGACACAAATTACTATCAGTTATGAAAGAAGGCACATCACTACTGATACCATGAATATTAAAAGGATAATAAAAGAATATTATGAACAAGTGTTTGCCCATAAATATGATAACTTAGATGATGTCATGGGCTGAATTGTGTACCTCCAAATTCATATATTAAAGCCCTAACTCTCAATTTAACTGTATTCAGAGATAGGGACTTTAAGGAGGTACTTGATATTAAATAAAGTCACAAGGTTGGACCCTAATTCAGTATGTCTTGTGTCGTTATAAGAAGAGAAGACACCAGAAATCTCTTTCTCTCCACCCACATACAGAGGAAAGGCCGGATAAGGACACAGTGAGAAAGTGGCCATCTAAAAGTCAGGAAAAGAGGCCTTACCAGAAAAGGATACTGACAACACCTCAATCTTAGACTTCTAAGCTCCAAAACTGTGAGAAATTAAATTCCTGATGTCTAAGCCGTCGAGGCTTTTGTTAAGGCAGCCTATAAAGGCTATTACTGATTTAACTGAACAACTCCTTTAAAAGAGACAATCTATAAAAACTTCTACAAAGAGAAATAGGTAATCTGAACAGTCCTATATCAATTAAATAAATTGAATCAGAAATTAATAACCTTCCAAAAAAAAAAAAAAAAAAAAAAACTAGGTCTAAATGGTTACACTGGTGAAGTCTACTAAACATTTCAGGAAGAAATCATACCAATTCTCTATAATTTCTTCCAGAAAATAGAATTCTTAACCCATTCTATGAAACTAGCATTACCCTACTACCAAAACCAGATAAAGACATTACAAGAAAGGAAAACTGCATATCAATATTACTCATGAACATAGATGTAGAAATTCTAAACGAAAATGAGCAAATCAAACTCTACAATGTATATAAAGAATTATTCACCATGACAAAGTGGGATTTATCCCAGGCATGAGAGTCTCATTCCACATTTGAAAATTAATTAAGATAATCAATCACATTAAAAGGCTAAAGAAGAAAATCATACAATCATAGCATAGATACAGAAAAATCATTTGATAAAAGACAACTCCCATTCATAGTAAAAATATTCAGCAAACTAGGAATGGGAGAACTTCCTCAACTTGATTAAACATCTGACAAAAAGCCTGTAGCTTACATTATACTTAATGGTGAGGAATTACATGCTTTTCCCTTAAAGACTAGGAAAAAGGCAATGATGTCTGCTCCCAGCACTCCTATTCAACATTGCACTGAAAGCAGTAGCTAAAGCAATAAAATAAGCAAAGGAAATAAAAGCTATACAGATTGGGAATTAAAAAAACAACAACTATCCTTGTTTTCAGATGACATGATTTTCTATGTAGAAAATATAAATGAACTGACCAAAAAAAAAAAAAAAAATCCTGAACTAACGAGTGATTTATAGCAAAATTCTAGGATACAAGATTAATATACAAAAGTCAATTGTTATCTTATATATCTGTAATAAACATTTAGAATTTGAAATTTAAAACACAACTTATAGTACAAAAAAATGTTTAAAGAAATCCTTAGATATAAATCTCTCCAAAATATGTGAGTATGGTTAGAATATTTGTCCCCCTAAAATTCATATGTTAAAATTCTAACCCACAAAGATGATAATATTAGGAGATGGGGCCTTTGGTAAGTCCTTAGGTCATGAAGATGGAACCTTCATGAATGGGATTAGTGTCCCACAAATATCTCTAGCCCTTCTGCTATGTATGTGAGGATCCAAGAAGTTTGTGACCTAGAAGAGGGCACCAACTATGCTGGCACCTTGATCTCAGACTCCCAGCCTCCAGAATTGTGAGAAATAAATTTCTGCTGTTTATAAGCCACTCGTGGTATTTTGTTATAGAAGTTCAAATGGACTAAGATATATACAAAAGATTTATAAGATTAAAAGTATAAAATTCTGAGGAAAGAAATAAACCTAAACAAATGGGGAAATATTCATGTTCATTAATGGTAACAATCAATATTAAGATGTCAGTTCTCCCCAAAATGATCTGTATATTCAAGGCGATCACAATAAAAATCTTGCTAAATTATTTCATGGGTGCTGGCATAACCTGTTTTATTGTGCTTTGCTTTATTGTGGCTCACAGATATTGCGTTATTTATAAATTGAAGGTTTGTGGCAATCCTATGTTGAGGAAGACTATTGGCACCATTTTTCAAAAAGCATTTGCTCACTGTGTCTCTGTGTCACATTTTGGTAATTCTCGCAATATTTCAAACTTTTAAATTATTATTATATTTGTTATGGTGATCTGTGATCAGTGATCTTTGATGTTACTACTGTAATTGTTTTGGGGTAACATGAACCACTCCCACATAAAATAGCGAACTTAAGAAATGTTGTCTGTGTTCTGACTGCTCCACTGACCTGACATTCCACTATCGCTCTCTCTCTCACTGGGCCTCCCTATTTCCTGAGGCCAAACAATATTGAAATTAGACCAATTAATAACCTAACAACGGCCTCTAAGTATTCAAGTGAGGGGAAAATCACATATCTCTCACTTTAAGTAAAAGCAATAAATGATTAAGTTTAGAAGGCATGTCAAAAGCTGAGATAGGACAAAAGCTAGACCTCTGCCCTAAATGGTTAGCCAAGCTATGAAAGCAAATGAAAAGTTCTTGAGGGAAATTAAAAGTGCTACTCCAGTGAATAATAAGAAATCAAACAGCTTTATTGCTTATATGGAGAAAGTTTTAATGGTCTACATAGATCAAACCAGCCACAACATTCCTTTAAGCCAAAGCTCAATTCAGAGAAAGGCCCTAACTCTTTTCAATTGTGTGAAGGCTGAGACAGGTAAGGAAGCTGCAGAAGAAAAGTTTGAAGCTAACAGAGGTTGGTATATGAGGTTTAAGGAAAGAAGCCATCTCCATAACATAAAAGCACAAGGTGAAGCAACAAGTGCTGATACAGAAGCTGCAGCAAGTTATCCAGAAGATCTAGCCAAGATAATTAATAAAGATTGCTACGCTAAACATTAAATTTTCAATGTAGATGAAACAGCTTTATTATATTGGAAGAAGATGCTGTCTAGGACATTCATAGCTAGAGAAAAGAACTTAATGCCTGACTTCAAAACTTGAAAGGATAAGCTGCTTCTCTTGTTGGTGGATAATGCAGCTGGTGACTTTAAGTTGAAACCAATGTTCATTTGTTATTTCAAAAATCCTCGGCCCCTTAAAATTATGCTAAAACTACTCTGCCTGTGCTCTATAGGTAAAACAACAAAGCCTGGATGACAATACATCTGTTTACAACATGGTTTACTGAATACTGTAAGCCCACTGTTGAGACCTAGTGCTCAGAAAAATGATTTATTTCAAAATATTACTGCTCATTGACAATGCACCTGGTCACCCAAGAGCTGTGATGGAGATATACAAGATTCATGTTGTTTTCATGCCTACTAACACAACATCCATTCTGCAG
Organism: Balaenoptera musculus; assembly: GCF_009873245.2. Classification (NCBI taxonomy): domain Eukaryota; kingdom Metazoa; phylum Chordata; class Mammalia; order Artiodactyla; family Balaenopteridae; genus Balaenoptera; species Balaenoptera musculus. Next base: position 49,488,780 of record NC_045801.1, on the reverse strand, counting down.
CCCTTGGAACAAGGAATGATTTTAACTTTCAAGTCTTATTATTTAAGAAATACATTTTGTAAGGCTATAGCTGCCATAGATAGTGGTTCCTCTGAAGGATTTGGGTAAAGTAAACTGAAAATCTTTTGGAAAGGATTCACCATTCTTTATGCCATTAAGAACATTTGTGATTCATGGAAAGAGATAAAATATCAATATTCACAGGAGTTTGGAAGAAATTGATTCCAATCCTCATGGATGACTTTGAGTGGTTCAAGACTTCAGTGGAGGAAGTAACTGCAGATGTGGTGGAAATAACAAGAGAATTAAAATGAAACATGAGCCTAAAGATGTGACTGAATTGCTGCAATCCTGTGATAAAACTTTAAATGATGAGAAGTTGGTTCTTACTGATGAGCAAAGAAAGTGGTTTCTTGAAATGGAATCTACTCTTGGTGAAGATGCTATGAAGATTGTTGACATAACAAAAAAAAAAACAACAGCATTTAGAATATGACATAAACTTGGTTGTTAAAACAGTGGCAGGGTTTGAGAGAGTTGACTCCAATTTTGAAAGTGCTACTGTGGGTAAATGCTACAAACAGTGCTGCATGTTAGAGAGAAATTATTCATACAAGGAAGAGTCAATCAATGTGGCAAACTTCATTGTTGTCTTCTTTTAAGAACTTGCCTCAGCCACCTTGACTTTCACCAACCACCACCCTGAGCAGTCAGCAGCCATCAACAGCTGAAGGTTAGCATTTTTTATCAATAAAGTACTTTTAACTAAGGCATGCTCATCGTGCTTTTGGACATAATGCTACTGCACACTTAATAGACTGTAGTATAGTGTAAACAACTTTTATATGCACTGGGAATCCAAAAAATTCAAGACATTGTTTGATTGCTATATGAGCTTGATTGCTATATTCTCTTTATTTTGTTGGTCTAGAACTGAACCCAGAATATCTCTGAGGAACGCCTGTAATGGCAAACTGATTCTAAAGTTTATGTGGGAAGGCAAGAGACTCTGAAAACACAACATAATACTGAAGAAGAAGAATAAAATCAGAAAACTGATACTATCTGATATCAAGACTTACTATAAACCACAGTAATCAAGAAAGTGTGATATTGGTTTATGAATAGACACATAGACCAATGAAGCAGAATAAAGAGCACAGAAATTTACCCATGCACATAGGCAACTGATCTTTGACAAAAGATCAAAGGTAGCGGAGAAAGGATGGTCTTTCCAACCAGTGGTGCTGGAACAACTGAACATCCACATGTAAAAAATTGAATATAGATTTTACACCTTTCCCCAAAACAAACTCAAAATGGATCATTGACCTAAATGTAAATGCCAAACTATTAAAATTTTAGAAGATAACATAGGAGAAATTCTAAGTGACCTTCGGTTTGGCAATGTTTTTTGAATATAACACCAAAAGCACAATATAGAAAAGAAAATAATTGATAAATTCTACCTTATTAAAATTAAAACTTCTGTTCTGCAAAATACACTGAAAAGAGAATGGAATGTCAAGCCACAGACTGAGACAACATATTTGAAAACATATCTGATAAAAGACTTGTAATCCAAAATATACAAAGAACCTTTAAAATAGCAACTCAAAAGTTGGTGCAAAAAAAAAAAAAAAAAAGTTGGTGCAAAGATCTAAACAGTCATCTCACAAAAGAAGATGTGCAGATGGCAAATAAGCATACGAAAATATGCTCAGCTTCACATGGCATTAGGGAATTGCAAGTTAAAAAATTGAGAAACCACCTATTAGAATGGATACATCCAGAACACTGACAATACCAAATCCTGACAAAGTTGTAGAGCAACAGTAACTTTCATTCATTGTTGGTGGTAATGCAAAATGGTTTAGCCACTTTGAAGATAGTTTGGCAGTTTCTTAAAAAGCTAACCATAGTCTTACCTTATGATCAGCAAAATTATACTCCCAGGTATTTAGTCAAATAAGTTGAAAATTAATGTCCACACAAAAACCAGCCCACACATGTTTATACTAGCTTTACTCATAATTGCCAAAAACTGGAAGCAACCAAGAAGTCTTCATTAGGTGAACAGGTAAGCAAACTGTGACACATCCATACAATGGAATATTGCTCAGTAATAAAAAGAAATGAGCTATCAAGTCATGAAAAGACATGGAGGAAATAAATTCATATTATTAAGTAAAGGAAAGCAGTCTGAAACGGCTACAAACTGTGTTTCGAACCATATGACATTCTAGAAAAGGCAAAACTATAGAGACATTAAAACCATCAGTAGTGTCCTAAGGAGAAGAGAGATGAATAGGTACAACAAAGGATTTTCAGAGCAGTGAAACTAATTCTGTATGATACTGTAATACTATATGATATTATGCATTTGTCAAAATCCATAAAACTACAACACAAAGAGTGAACTCTGGTGTAAACTATCGATTTTAGTCAGTAATAGAGCAATACTGGCTCAACAATTGTAACAAATATCTAATACTAATTAAGATCTTAATACTGGGAGAAACTATGTGAGTGTGTATACTGGGGGGAGGGGGGGTGCAGTGAGAACTACTCATACTATCTGCTCAACTTTTCTGTAAACCTAAAATTGCTCTAAAAATAAAATCTACTAATTATTTTTAAAGCTGGATATATTCTTTTATTATTTCTGAAAAATTATCTAGAGCTTATTCTGGGTGTTCTGTTAGAAAGTGATACAACTGTGACTATAAAAGATAGTTTTATTTCTTTACAGAGCCTTATATCTTTTATTACCTTACAACTATAAGTAGTTGCACAATGTTATTGGATAGAGGTAGAGATAGCAGGTATTTTTTGTTGTTTCACTTAACAATATATTTTCCCAACACCTCATGTTACAGTGGTCATATTATATGTGAAATACATAATGAAGCTGTAATTTTTGTTTTTGTAGATGCCATTTTTCTGATTAAGTATCTTTCTTTGCTTTGATTCCTAGTCATCATAAATGGAGGTTAAATTTTCTTGAACGCATTTCTGTATCTGTTAAGGTGATCATATAAAGAACTTCCTTTAATACTCTATATTACTCTTAAGACAGAAGGGAGGCCAGCCTGATTTTCTAAGTTGGGTTGAATGACCATGGTTTACATTTCTCTTGCATCCTGTTCCTTCTCTTTCAAAACAGGCATCACATTTATATGATTGTTAAACTTCTCCACATGACTGTAAATTCCATGAGGATGGATGGAATCCCTATGCTTTATTTATTTTTATATCCCCAGTACCTAGCACTGTTCTTTGTCCAAACTGGTACTCAATAAAACATTGTTCAATTAGTTAATGAATGAATATGAACTAGCAGCAATTGCCACTCCAGATTGGAAGATACTCTCATCCCTTAAGCATGCTTCATTGAAGACAAGAAAGGATGATCCATTTGCATTGTTGCTAAAATGATAGAAAGTTAAATGGTTGCTCTGATACCAAAAGTTAATTAATAATTCAAAGATATATTGTTTAAATTGCAGCTATTTATATACTTTATTATTTTATAATTTTTTAGATTATGAATACTTGCTAAAGAATGTTGTGTGTTAGAATACTCATCTGAAAGTCTTTCAGAATATTAGCATTCATTCAAGAAGCTGGAAGATCTAGTTTACAAAAGTGTTTCAAGAAATGTCTGTCTACAGGGTCTCCAAATGGACAATTTATTCTCTTCTCAATTGCAAGTTTTGTTTTTTTTATGTTAACATTACATCACTATATGTTACCATGTAGTCAATGTGCATAAGATCTCAAACAAAATGTCAAAGTACATAGTTTTGAAAAATTGAAAAGAAACAGTAATTCATCATTAGCTATTATACCTGTAAGTGATGTGTTTGTGCTGCCACTTCTGTCCTGTTAACGCATACCGCTTTCGACGAATATTAAATTTGGAGCTACCTCTTGTCTGGTCAGGTACACCACATCGAGGTTTCTTCATCCAGCTGCAAAAAGCAATATTTTCCAGTTATTTACCAACAACCCTAATCATTAATTTCAAAAAGAAATCCATTGAGAAGTTATGGCAGTGGTAATAAAAACAGGAAAACATAAAGGAGAATTTTGTCAGTTTTCTTGCAATTTGAATCTAAGTATTGTAGAAAGCATATTTTTTTCCGGAATGATCAAGAATCATTAGTTTATAACTCATATCCTTTAGATAATTTTTCTCTCTAATTCATTTTGAGCTAACTGTAAACTAAGGTATTCTGATGCTTCTAACTAGAATCTGCTGTTAACAGATACATGACCTTGGGAAAGTCTCATTCAGAAAATGAGACTTTTAAAAATAAATTATCACTAAGGTCTCTTTCAGCTTTAACATTCAACAATTTTAAAAATCTATTACATGACCTAAACTCCAGGAAGCAAGAAGATATATGCTACTCTCTTCTAGCTTAAATAGAAGGAAATTGTTGTTTAGAATAACATTTGCCTTTCTCCACTTTTTTCTTCTTTACACTTTAAGCATTACCCCAGTTTTCAAATAACAGCCATTCTCTTTGAACCTTTAATAGTAACTGAATTCACTGCTTAAGAAATTTTTTTCTGAATATAATGTTTAGTATGACACCAATAAAATTTAAATATTAACATTGGGAAAATAAAATGCTGGTTTTGATTTATTGATTTTTAATGTTTATGTAGACAGTTGTCTAAATTTTTTTCTAGAGAGTCTTATTTGACCATTGTTATGTTTTCTATGTAGTCTTGCTTCTTATCTAAGGAGAAAGATTGACATGATTTTTATTAGTTTTTCTTTAGTGACTCAAAATGGCTTTATCATCCATTAGCCCATTTAATTTAACAATTACAGAACTAAAGCAGAATCTTCGTGGCATTACATGCTTCAGAAAGTGGAAATGAGCAAAAGAATCAATTTTTGTTATATTTCATCAAAAATTTCTATATTCTTTAAATGGAAAATAATTGACTGCAGAGATGACTGTCTAAAGATGTCCATTTCATGAAAATGACTGAAATAGTTTACATGTTACAGGGATAAATCAGCTAACTAGCTTTTATAAACATAAGAATAACATCATGCAACAATGAAAGCATGACTTTTACTTTTTAAGAAAGACAACACTTTTCTGATAAGCATTGTATGTTTCTCCTTTTTTATTCTGCTACCAGTAAAAATGTAGACATTGCAGTTAACAGACTTAAACTCCATCCTAGTTTATGATGCATTGTAGAGTTACTTCAGGAAATCACTCTTTCCCTTTATTAAAGTCTCCAAACCAAATGAGATGTCTTGTAAATGCTAATGCCTAGAAAGCTATTCAGACCTATGGAACTGAAGTCTCTGGAGCCAAGAATTGAGACCTTTTACTTTTAACTAAAACTCCCAAGACACTCTGAATTAGCGGTCCCCAACCTTTTGTGGCACCAGGGACTGGTTTCACGGAAGACAATTTTTCCACGGTGGGGGCTATGGTTCAGGTGGTAATGCGAGTGATAGGGAGCAATGGGGAGCGGCAGATGAAGCTTCGTTCGAAAGCCACCGCTCACCTCCTGCTGTGCGGCTCTGTTCCGAACAGTCTGTGGCCTGGGGGGTTGGGGACCCCTGCTCTAAATCATTAAATTTGATATATATTTCACTAGACTGTAAAACACTAAGGGGCAGGGGATCTACATACTCCCTGTACCTGTACAACCCCTAGAATTTAAAAGAGGTTTAATAAATAGGTGGATAGGGACATTTTTTAATGAAAACATATTTTTATTATATTCTGTAAGATCTAGATACATATTCAACTAACAAATATTAAGCATTAATGGTTAATATTAATTAATTAATGATAATTTAAGTGGCTTTTATCAATGGGTATTTCATTAATCATACTCTCAACAAAAATTATAATATTTCTTAACCAAATACTTATTCTGACATCTCCCTGAAAGTGCTGTGAGAACAAATAATTATTAAATATGACTAAATTTACTTAATGTGGATGTGATTACACTTACAGTTAGCTAAAGAAAATATTGAAGTAAACACTCTAGGGAAAGAAATAATTTTGAAATGGATAGTGGGATAAAATTTGACAATTTGTCTTTATCCTGATACATTATTAGAGGAAATATGTTTTCAATGAGGATATATTCTCTAAAATTACTTTAACAATACATAAAGTTAAAAGATGAAGACAGCCATTGAAAACATTTAAATTTGTTAATGTAAATTTCCATTTTAAGTTGTGCATATGTTGGACCTAGTAAAAGTTTTCTAAATGAAACATTGCATCTTCCAAAGGACAGGGGTTTTAGGGATGAGTATTAGATTCTTATGCTGAAACATATCTCTGCTAAATTCCTTATGCATTTATTCAGCTTTTGCCCATTTCATATAATTTTTTCTTATGTTCCAACTATTTGTTTATATATTTACTCATTCTATCCTGATCCATTTATCTTACAATATTTTTAAGCTTTTATAATACGCTAAGAGATATATGAAAAAAAAAGTGTGTATAAAAAGATAAGGCAAGGGGCTCTTGCTGAGCTCCCAGTCTCATGTAAGACATTCATGATAAAAAAATAATAATAATACAATATAATTAGTTAAGTGTTCTCACATCTCCATCTAGCTATCTTGTCATCATTTCTAATTTTACATGTAATTTAAAATTATGATTTTTCAGCTCCAAACTTGTACCAATTCTTCTGATACCTTTTCTCAGCCCAAAGCCTTTCTAATGCCTAAGCCAGGTATCCAGGTAACATCTTCCACTGATGTCTCTTCACATCCAATCAATCATGATGTAGTCTCTTCTGCCTCTAAAACTTCTCTGTATCTTTCACTCTCACCAGTGCCTTCTCACTCCTAAAGATAAATCTTTTCAAAACACTGATGTGTTTACTACATGTTCTAAGTATGAAATGCTTTTATAGACAGAATCTTACTCAGGCATACTTAGCCAGGATGCCCCCCATCTCCCTGCTTCCCAAGATCCACACAAGTTCCTACAGAACCAAACCTCTTTCTTCCTTTGTTTACAGTGACCTCTGTCTGGAATACTTTTACCTCCTTGTTTACAGTGACAATCCTAATCCTCCTCATTATTCAACTCCCACATGTACAGTTTACCATCTCAACACAGCATGTATTATAGTGTATATTACAATGTGTACATCTCTGTCTCTGTCTTCTACTAACCTGCGAGTCAAGCCAGAGAGCCTTGTATGGGACCGGTGTCCAGTGAAGCTTCCAGTGAAGAACATGAAGCAAACTGTCTTCATGTATTGTTTTTGCACATACCGATCTCCCCCACTATCCTATATGTTTCTTGAGGACTTTGTAACTCTTACAGCTCTGCGCCTTGAACAAATGCTTACTATGCAGAGATGTTGTGTGAAACTTTATATAAAATTAAATCATAATGTAGATGACTTAAGTGTAAGAAATAAACATAAGAACAGGCATAATGTAATATAAACTAGTAATTTAATTCAAAGAACACTTAATGAGGGTTGGTCAAGATAACTCTATGTTAACTTCACCAATATATGTACCCAAATATTCTGGCACAGAGATATTAGCAGGTATTAATTATCAAAATATGTAAAATCCCAAAAATATGATCAGAGCACATCGTGACACTGAATATGACACACAGTATCTGAACTAAATCTGTCCTTGGGATTTTTATGTGATTCCAAACGTTTGTTCTTTAATTTTATAAGCATTTGTTTCTTTCTCTTAACAATTTTTAAAGTTCTCAGTGATGTCAAGAATGGTCAGTGTTGGGCTTCCCTGGTGGCGCAGTGGTTGAGAATCTGCCTGCCAATGCAGGGCACACGGGTTCGAGCCCTGGTCTGGCAAGATCCCACAAGCTGCGGAGCAACTAGGCCAGTGAGCCACAACTACTGAGCCTGCGCGTCTGGAGCCTGTGCTCTGCAACAAGAGAGGCCGCAATAGTGAGAGGCCTGTGCACTGCGATGAAGAGTGGCCCCCGCTTGTCGCAACTAGAGAAAAGCCCTCGCACAGAAACAAAGACCCAACACAGCCAAAAATAAATAAATAATTAAAAAAAAAAAAAAGGTCAGTGTTTACTAGAACTCATCAATGAATTAAATGCTGTCTAATACTAAATGTAAAATTGGCATGTTAATGTTGTTATTCAGGTAGAGTCTGGCAGTTCATTTCTAGTTATCATGCACCAAAATGTTAGTTCCATTCATGTATCAATTTGATAAATCCCATATTTACCTATACACAAGAGTGCAGAAGTAAAGAGTGCAATTTTACTTTTGCGTGAAATTGATTGATTGTCTCACCCAAGGTAATAACTACATCATATGAAAAGGAAAGGTGTTGAAGTGTATGTGTGTGTGTGTGTGTGTGTGTGTTATTTTCAAGTCATACTTTTTTGTGAAAGTATCGTTGCTAAAACACTTCTCTTTTCAGTGTGTCAACACACACTCATATACCTGTGCTTCTTTACTGACTCATTTGCTAAGAATTTTAAGTTGACATTCCAAAGCAAACAAAGACATGGGCAATGAGCACTGGGCTGGGGGGGTGGGCCAGTGAGCTGCAAGAGAGACATTTTGTAATTTCAAGTTGTAAGTCATGGCACCACCCCAATTTTCATAAATATAATACTGATATTCAGTATTGGTTTAACTGTTTAGAATACAGAGCATTTTTAAACTAGTTTGGTGGATCATTAATGTCTCTGTTTAAATTAACTCAATTTAAAAATGAAAAATATCTAAAAATCAGTTCTCTTGTGAGGAGTTACATTATAAAAGTTGGAAGCAGGGATCCTAGAGCCAGACTGCCAGGGTTCCCATCCAGCTTCACTGACTCACAAGCCCTGTGCTATTAGTCAGTCTACTGTTTCTTTCTATTCCTTAGTTTCCTCTTCTATAAAATGAAATGATTGTACTATTATTGAGTTAATGTGAGAATTAAATTATTTAAATCATGTGAAATACTTAGAACAGGTCCTGGCAGATAGTAACTGCTATTATTATTAACTTATAATACTTAATATTATTTTTAAAATATCAGGAAGTAGTTATACTAGTAGTAGTAGAAGCAGCAGCAGCAGCATACAGATATCTATGTTTCTACATTTTTCAGTTCACTTTGACTTGTATGTTGACATAAAGCACTTTGTTATTCAAGACAGGGATATTCCTAGTATTCTGATAACAAATATGCCAACAGACACATAATCTGTTTTATGTAAATAAAGTAACCATAATCTACTAAGGAAGTTTGCAGTAATGTTAAAAGCCACCATACAGGAAACAGTATCCATTAGCTTCAGTTAAAAAAGAAATTAATTAGTTGGGCATTCATGTCAAACATATAGGACTACCCATTGCATGACTCCAAGAGGTTCCTTCAAGTTGTAGTCCATGCCCCTGATGCCCCTATAGCGGGGCTGCAGGAAAGCAACTCCCCAATAGAATAAGATGGGAATGCCACCCTTTGGGGTTGGGGCTGTGCCACACAGTGGCCCTGTGTACATATATCTACCTTTACCAAGGGAAAAAATACTCAAAAATATATATTTTGTGCCTTATGCATTAGTAATCTTAGAAAAATATTCATCAGCATAATATATTAAACATGTTTCTATCTTCCAAACTTTTCCAAGTTCTAATGAAAGGTAAGAGTAATACCTATGATTATAGTTGTCCCAAGAAATGTTTCTAGAAATTTTAAAATATGCTTATATTTATTACATTAAAAGTCCTTAGGCTTTGCTTGTATTCAAGTTCAATAATCATGAAGAAGATTTTTCAAAGTAAATTCACTTAGGGCTCAAAATGTAGATAGGCTGATAGCTCACTCTGGTCCAGAGTTTCTTTTTTCTATCAACTCATTAACTGCCTGCATGGACACACATGTTATTCCCAAAGCTGAAACTGCAAAGTTAAAGTACTTAAAAACCCAAGCACAGAGAATAAGTGTATTAAGCCTCCATGATCTGCAATGTGAACAAAAGCTCTGTTAGAGTGTTACCTCTTTCTTAAGCTTTCACCTCTCACCTTTTACCTTTTGGAACAGAGCCGTAAGGACCCTGCTCATTTAACTGTTAACCAACCCTCTGTAGCTACCAAAATGTGGATTGACCCATGCTATAATGTTATAGCTTTGAGTACTATTGTTATGTTAAAAAATAACAAAGAAAAATCTTTAATTACTGATGGATCTATCTTTTATATCCAAATTGAAAATGAAGAGTCTTAACTTGATAATTTAGACTAAAGAAAAAAAATCATAGAACATCTGGATAAGTAAACCAAAAAGCTTGTAGTTCTTGATATATCTAAATAAATACTTGAATTCCAAAATCAGGAGTTCAAATATCACTACAGTTTCATAATAATTCTTTGAATAAAGCTACTTATTCAGTCTTAAAATAATTTTTAATTAAGACAAATTTCTGGGCATGATTTAAATAAATTAAACAGAATTACTAAGATCATCCAGTATATATGCACAAATGTATATATGTTTGTATGTATATACACACACACATACACACACACACATATATATATGGAGAGAGAGAAAGAAAGAGAGAGAGATAAAAACAAAAAGAAAGATCACCTTACAAATCCCATCAAGTACGCTTCAGGGCATAACATTGTGCACACATAAAAAGATAAACTAAAATTTTAAAATACTTACTATTAATATTATAAAAACATATTAAACTCATTCTTATTATTGCCTTGTTATCCTTTTCCGTCCTTGCAAAATACTGCATTTTTATGCATAACATAGATTAATTCACTTATTAAGGAATTTAAGTGAGCTTGCTTACTAAAATTAGCTAAGTAACCAATAATTTAAAAGAACCATTGCAACATATGATAATTAGCTCATTTTGGGTGGGGACGGTATAAGTATTTACCACTACTATCTCTCCAATACCAATGTTAATTAATTCAAAAGCTATATAATATGCCACTTAAGGTAATAACCAAATTTGTTGCTTGAAAATGATTAATTTCTTCAATGTAATATAAGGATTATTATAATTGGCATCATTACTTTTAATTACCCAAGAATTATAGATTGAATCCATCAAATGTCTGTCTTCCAAAAAAGAATATAATTACTTAATTTAAAAACAATTGATTTCAACAAGAGTCTAAAATTAGATAAATGTTTATGGCATCTGAAAATGAATCCTAAGACATTATTTCAATACTGATTAATAATTCTAGGTCTCTAATTTTACTACATATTTTATGTAATAAGACTTAGATGAAAAAATTCATACATTATAATTTGACTATGTAAAATAATAGAATGCAATTTCAGCATGGATTGTTACCACACATTCATTTAATATTACAGAAGCACAGAGAATTGCTTAAGTAGCATGATTATAGGGATTATACTTACAAAAATGGTACATAATTTGAGCTGAGTACCCTGAGCAACAATACCCCAAGACTGGGGATACATCAGTGGAAAAAACAGACAGGAAGCAAATGAAGCTGCTTCTAGTATGAAGCAGGGTTTCTAGTATGAATGACAATGAGAATGACACAGAAGACAGAGGAGGCATCACAGTCTAGGAAGGGAAAATGATGAGGGTTTAACAAGGCTTTAATGGGTTCAGCTAGAAATAACTACCAAGTGTAACACTCTCTTTAAAGAGAAAGATACGTTTTTAATTTCAAAGTAACTGAGTTAGAACAAAACTCTTTTAAAGAAAAAAACAAAAAACAAGCAGAAAAACTGGTTGGTTTTAAATTTAAGGCTGCTTATTTAGTTGATCTTTTCTTTATAATGCTATAGCTCACAGAAATGTTACTTTAACACCTACACACTGACACAATCCTTTCTTCTGGTCTGGAATCTGAGCCCTTGTATGCCAGGAAAAGACCCGTGTCTTTCTCTGCACCTCTGTATTTTTGTTAACCCCTTTCCACATGAAGGGTCCAAATAAATCCTGCACACATTCCTCTTCCATTATCTCCTGACAAAGACCTTTTTCTATCTATTTTAGGAAATCAAACTTATCCTTCTTGAGTATTTTCAATGATTAGCAGGGGCTTTCAAAAGTGAGGGGAAACACAAATGACACCTTTTATAGGACTCCAATCTCTCAATTTTAGTATCTAGTAATAAGCATATTTAAAATAATTTGTTTCCCAAGTCACCATTTATTGTATTTTTAAAAACTGTGTCATAATTTCCAAAAACGTGAATTAGAAGGTATCAGCTCTGCGTTAGGGAACAAGAAAGCTTGTCCAGAGCACTTTTTAAATTGTTGGGATAGAGAATGTAATATAAATGGAGTTCTGTATTGTACACAGCAACAAAACACAGGGCTTGCTGGAGGTTTTGCTTATTAATTTAGCACTATATTTATTTTGGATAAGAGGTATGTTATGACTTTAAATGAACTTTTGATAGTATACTATTAAGAGAGAATTGCAATGATTACAGGGCAGTAGATCCAAAATAGCAAAATTGTATTCCCAATATTAATAACAGGTTTCTCATTCTCACAGAATGCATTATATTAATTCTTCATTCTGTTTTCACAGACTCAAATCAAATTCAATATTTAAGTATCTCTTAAAAATGTTAGGAGAGGTAATGTATTTATTTATTTATTTATTTATTTATTTATTTTTAACATCTTTATTGGAGTATAACTGCTTTACAATGGCGTGTTAGTTTCTGCCTTACAATGAAGTGAATCTGTTATACACATACATATGTCCCCATATCTCTTCCCTCTTGCATCTTCCTCCCTCCCACCCTCCGTATCCCAATTTATTTTTTCAAACTGCTTGAAAACTGTTTAATCTTCAAGCCATTGTTATATGTTTTTTCTGTTTTGATGAAATAGTATGACTAACATCATACTTTAAGTATTAGAAGGCAAAATACAATTTTAAAATTATATATTAAATTAGTTTAACATGTAAGAATTAATTATATATGCCTGAGTCCGGGTACTTCAGGTATTTAAGAAAAATGTGTCATTTCTCAAAGGTACACAGCATGGTATAGTGGAAACTTCCCCAAGTAAATGTCAAAAAATCTGGACTCTGAAGCTAGTCTGGACTTCACTTAGCCTTTGACTTTCAGGTTTTTACTTGAAAAAGTAGAGAGAAAAATGTATTCTTATCTTCCCTATTGTGTAGGTTTACTGTGTGTTGATCATTATAAATGCTGAAGTAGATTTACTTTTGAGTATCAAAGACTCAATGAACACAAATAATTCTTCCCTGCACTAAAAGAATTAATCTTTTCCTCCTTTGTTGTCTAGAAACAATAATGCTGTTTCATAGTGTACTTGTGGTAAAACAATTTATGACTGTGTCTAGCTATACAGTTAACTTGAAGTTCCTTTGAAGAAGAGACGATGTCTTTTGAATCTGCATATGCCTCTTTCACAGATAAAATGCCCAGTAAAGAGTGATTGGTTGAATAAATAAATGAACAAATGATTGATAAAAAAATAAATTAAATAACAAATATTATTAAAGAGTAGAAATAAGCCCTTTGTTACTAAAAGATTGAAAGCACAGACTTTTCAGTGAAAACTCTTCCCTTGATTTAACTAGTATGAGAATTGTCACTAGCAGAAAGCTAGTAAACTATTAACTGGCTCTCTGATTCCCTCCCCCTCAAAAACAGAGCCCTGATTTGCAGTTTCCTATTTTCCTCGGTTTCAATATTTTGACTTTGGTCAATTTCAGGTTACTGCTGTGATATCATTTAGGGAAAGAGATGTGCACACACTACTCCCTCCAGCCATACAATCCAGCTCCAGCACATCACTGATCACCACTCTTCTAGTAGTGGCTTCAGCTGTACATCTACTTTGACTCCCATTGTTGGTATTTTCTTTCCTATTTTGAAAATGTATTGTTCAAGTCCAGGTGAGTAAACTTAATTTTGTGTTTTAATTTTTTATGATTCTCAGGGGAGTGGAGTTAACATAGGTTAAGTTCCAAAGAAACGTTCATGAGACAAATCATTCCATTTGTGGTTGGTGGAGTTCACTAAGGGTTTTTCAGACCACTTAGTTTGGCTCAAGAGCTGAGAAAGAAAGAGTGCAGATGCCATTACTTACTCAATTGTGTTTCGGTCCACTTTTCCTGTCATGTTAATGCCGTAGAACTGCTGCATGGCAGCTAAGGCAGACTGCATGGTCTCTGCAGAGCGCAGCACCGACATTCTGGGGTCAGTAGGTGGAAGGTAGCCGTACTTCTGTAACCAAACCTGCAATAACAAGTACAGCTCCTTTTAGATCAACTTCACAAATTAACAGTAATTTTATGGTAATTAATTTCTGTCTATAGTTGATTTTTAAACTTTATTTCCTCTTCTAAGGGCATATATTATTTAATTTTGTCTCTTTTTAACACATATTATGTAGTTTAGGTTATTTTAGTATAATTTCAGTGGTTGTTACAGATCTTTCTAACATACACACAAACTCTAATTGTAAAGAAAAAGATTAATCATTTGTCTCAAGCTTACACTGTATAGAGTACTATAGTAGATACTGGATAAAATCACAAATAAGATCATCCCTGCCCTCTAGGAACTCAACTTCCCAAAATGAAGATATTTTTTCAACAATATGGCCCCACTGAGACATCTATGCTGGAAGGGGAAGTTAATGTGCATATGCCATATCTGAAATGTCATTTTCCTGAATAATTAACCACTGACTACAGCTGTTACTAGTAGCATCATCACATGTAGACCAATTTTTCTATAATGACATTTGGGGTATAAATTCTATGCAACTGGTTTATCCAATTGGAACTAGATATCTTCAAGGACAGGGAACTGTTTCTCATGTAAAGGATATCCTTTCATTTATTTACAGTGACTCACTTCAAACCAAATCATGTAAGTGACCAAACTTTTCACATACAGATAAAATCAGACTATTTAGTTGAGAATATTTGGCCCTCTCCTTAAGGATATCATGATTTTAATTCTGGTCTTCCCTAGGGAAGAGAGATTTGGGAGGATAGTGAGAGGAAGATATTGATGTTGAGCTCACACCCAGTCGTGATTACAGCCAAAATCAGAGTCATTTAAGGTTAGATTTTAAAAATAACCAAAACTTGGGTTATCTGGGGTGGGGGGTGGGGGTGGGGATCTCTACCAGAGAGCAGAGGCTTTCTAGTTTTACAATTCTATGCATTCATTTTAAATGCACAATCATATGTCCAGCTCATAGCCCATCCTGCTGTCCCTTACTTCAATCTTTCATAAGGCTCTAAAATTTCTTGAAGTGCAGTGAACTACCTGTCAAATTGAGAAAGGCCAGGTAATTCTGCCTTTGGCACAGAATAAAAGCTGTGCTATTTAATGGAAGGTATTCACTAGTATGTGTTTCCCCGCCCACCTGAGTCTATTTTTCATATAATGATCCTATGAAGATGTAGCTTTCTCCCAATACCTGATACACTCCCATTATGACCTTACAATTAAAACACAAAAGAGTTATTTTCTCATTGAAAATAAACAGCAATTATAGAAGTTAAATTTCACCAAAAGAAACAGATATTAAACATATCAGCTTCTTAACATGTAAAACACAAGGTGGAATCTTTTGTGGTATTTCCAAGAAATTGATCCCCCAAAAGTGCAGCACAACCCCTTGAAAATAAGATAAAATATTTATTCTAAAACTATTTAAGGGATTAGCAAATGTATCACTGCCAGGAAGGTTTACTGTTGAAATTCCATCTAGTAAACTCATCTACCACATAGTGAAAACATGCCCAGACACTCCCTTCATCTAATCTATAATGAATAGGCTGCTAGGGAAGACATATATTCAGTAACCTAGTCAACAGTGGTACAGTCTGAAATAGATTTTTTTTTTTTTTTTCCTGAATGAAGGAGACAAGATTTCACTGGCAATATATTATTTACTAGGAAATTCAATACCTATTGTCAACCAATTTCACCCAAATTAGATTTCATCGTGATTTTTAATAGTATACATGCACATATATTCTGAAATTGAACTCTTTTTTTTTTTCCCATAACACTTTGTTTGCATCCATTTCTTACTTGCTATAGAGTAAGAAACCTTGTTGCTAGGTTACTCAAGGGTGCTAAGCTACTGTCAATCATGTTTGTGAGAACAGCAAAGAAAAAAAATTGTTAATAAGCCTTATGATTTACATACAAATAGAGACTATAAAATATATGAATTTTAAGTGCATAATGAAAAAATAGCATGCTCTAAAAAATACGTATTTGATTTATGCCTTAGTCTTTCAAACAAATGAGTTAGAATTACATAAAAAATGAATGGTGATTTTTCTCTAAGTTCTTTTTTATATTACGTCATTCATCATGAAAGGCTGTTTTTCCAAATGAATAAGAAGTGAATAACTATTTTTAATTGTAAACTATCAGAAAGGCTAGGGGATCTACCATTTTATGATCAAAGTCTGTTTCTTGGCTGACAAATCAATGTCAATAAGATTATGGGTCACTTTGAGTTGTCCATTCTTCATACCATTGTTATTTGTTAATCAAGAAATCTTTTCTGACATCATCAATAATTGACCAGGAATAATTCTCAATTAAAATTTGTAATGCATCTTTCCACAAAACAGTGGAAGATCAAACATGACTATATTGGTGTCACATTAGAGTATGAAATCAGCAAGGCCTCAATAACATTTCTTATTGAAGCAAAGCCTGCTGTAGACAACCTTACTCTAGGTCAAGGTAAAAAGCAAGTGACTATACCTACAATGCTTTCAAGTAGTAATTTTATCTTCAGTGCTTATATATATATATATATATATATATATATATATATATATATATATATATATATATATATATACATATATATATAATATCCAATGTATAAAATACAGATGAAAACAAATATCTGCTTAAATAATTTTTTAATCACCAAGGGGATATCCTCTCTTGAGTTTGCTTTTGTTTTCTATTATTTCATTTACGTTGTTGAGACCACAGAACTCTGAGAGTCCAATCATTTTTGGTATGATAGGAAAAAGTCTTTACCAAATAACCCTAAATAATAAGAAGCTAATGCTCTTTGTATGAGAATAATTTTATCAACATGGTGATGTAAAACTAGCCAAATACAAGCCGTACTGTACACTCAGCATCAAGGGTAGGAAACCACTCTGGCCAAAATTCATAGTGCTTTGTAAACACTGACATTTAAGTTACCAGTGAATTAAGATCAGGTTCAAAAAGTGAAGATCAGGAATAAACACTGGCTCAAAATCATCAAAGAAGTATAGGAGTCTCTGGTATAAGTAACCTTATTCTACTCTATAGAATAAAACATGTTTGTTGTACAAACAGAGCAAGATAGGTGGCTTAGCATTTCATCATTCTACAGTAGTGAACAATAAGAAGTTTAGGAAATTGGGATATGATAGAAGTGACATAGAAGAAACCTTTCTTTGTAACTTTTTTTGTTTTCTACTAAATTATAATATCTTATCTGATAAAAAATTAAATTAAATCTACAAAGTAAAATTTGAAGGTACACCTTATCCCTTAAAGACTATGCCATAGACATCCATCCTCATACATTGTTGTTTGAAATATATCCCTATTTTGTGCCTTGATGTTTTTTCAATGTTTTCAAATGCACATAATGGATAATTAAGGAAAAATTTCTTTATGTGTGCATTTGGGGGAAATGATATTGAATGTGTAGGGTCCATGTGAGGATTGAGAATATATAAAGCCACCAGCATAATTCTTGCTCAGTAAGTCATATTATTATTTTATGCTTACTAATTGTTCTGAGTTCTTGAAATTGTTCCTACTGAAGTTAAGATTTGTCCTTGGAATGGGCAAGATTGAAAATGCAGGTGAGATTTAAGTAGTCAGAATTGTGATGAAAGAGAAACTACAGAGGGTACAGAATCATATATTGCTTGAAAATTCCCCAAGTCCCAAAACAAAAAGGGAAAATGTAAACAAATTGGAAAATTCATTTTTATTTTGTTTTCTTTTCTTTCTTTTATTTTGCTCACTGGATTGACGTGCATTTGAGAGCATAGAAAAAATATTAGGAGGCAAACAGGTTTTTTTGAGGGAAAACTTGACTCCTTTTACTGTCTAGGATTCAGCCCATCTCATTATCACTAAAACAAGCAACTACAGAACCTTAAATGGTGCAACAAAATCTAACCTTGAATTACATTCTCTGTGTTACTAATATATTCAAATACCTTGCTGTCTTGTGGACAAAACCAATTTCCTACACTTAGTGATTACCTAAATGGAGGAAAAACCAGAAGAGTTCTTTTCTCTGCAGAGCAAGAAGATATATCAGTCAATAAAAGGCAAACATTTAAATATTAAATTCTGTGCTAATAGATATTGCCTTTACTAGATTCTAATATAAATAGGGAGTAGCAGGCACACAGAGTTTCAGTAAACTCATTAAGAAAGTGTCCTTGTCATAAACATTTCATGTAACCATATAGTGAAAGCCTGTATTAATTGACTTAGCTATCCATATCCATATATCAGGGTGGTATCCTGAAATATGGCTTTCAACAGCAATAACAACAAGGAGGAGACATTAATAGTTCTTATGCTTAATGGCAAATGTAAGCAGAGCATTTTTAGAATATATATTCTTATTTAATATCTCAGGCCAGTACTGAAATCAAGAGAAGTAAATTTTCCTCCAGCTGTTGAGGCTAATAAGTTTATGAATACCTTAATATAAAATTAAGATATTCTACTCACTTACTCAAGTGAATCACAAAGGCAAGAACCCTAAATCTCCCTCACTGACAGGACCCAATACATTGAAATGAGAGAACACGTTGAAATGAAGCACAGACATCCTTCCCCCTGAAAAAAAATTAAATGATTAAAATAATAAATTTATTAGGGCATGAAGGGATGAATTTTAGATATTATAGAAATTCTTGGAGAGGAAGAAAAGGGAAGTAGGGTTTGGAATTTTATTTAACCTGAAAAATCACTTTGCCAGTCCATATTCCTATTTGTGACTGAGCCAGTTATTTCAGGCATAGTTTCCTTTCAGCTAATGTTTGGTATGGCCAAATGCAAGTTTCATATACCCAGTGATTATATGATCCAAATTATAGTACTCAGTATGGAAGAACAAAGAAACGGGTGATAAGTATATTTTTATGATAACAATTACTTCCGTTTATATAATTATGCAAATTTTTATTATATTGGGACATACATTTTAAAAATTATTGGCTTCATGTTAAATTGAACATATTTACTAACAAAATATTTAAATCTATTCTGATATAATTAACTGAGTTTCTTAATAAAATGCAACTGGAAGAATGTATTTTTAATAGTTAAGTTCTCATTGTTATCAAGTTATTTTCCATTTTCAATATGAGACTTCTAAACAAACTTATAAAATTCTGTTATTAACCAAAATAAACAACTAAAACCTGATCATCCCTTATTTTGTGGTACCATCAGCAAAATTAGCAAAAGCTTGAGGACATTTTTCACTGACATTACCTATATTCACTGGTTATAAAGAGTGGCAGAATTTAGGACCTAAATTGTCTAGTCTGAAAAGTGGCTATAAATATGAATTATAACTACCTGTTAACCAAAAAACTTATGTGGGAGCAGTCATTCAGAATTGGTCAAATTGAAAATTCATAGGATAAGTTAATGAGGCAAAAATTAGCCTTTCTGTTCATTCAAAAATCTAGAGGAGCTCTAAATCACCATCCCATCCCCACCATGAATGAATCAGTGTTTGAAATTTCATATATAGTATGCAATTTCTTTAGAATTATACTGTCGCTTAAATGGCTTCTTAAATGAAAATGAAACAGTGGAAGGACCAAAAGATACTCTACTGAACATCTTACCAATCAAGAGACTGTCAACTGGATAAAAAGATGGAAAATAGCTGGGGTCATTAGTAAGAGTTATAATGATCATCATGACCATATTTTTCACCTTAACATGAGATTCTCTAATTTATGATAGAAACTAAAAACTTAGGATGTAAAGGTTAAGGAGACTTTTATCATTCTGCATAAAAGTGAAGATGCAAGATGGAGGGGCTATGGGGATATATGTACACGTATAGCTGATTTACTTCGTTATACAGCAGAAACTAACACAACATTGCAAAGCAATTATACTCCAATTAAGATGCTTTAAAAAAAAAAAAAAGTGAATTGTACTTTGTATTTAGCAACTGTGGGAGTGAAGCCGCTCAAACAGTAATGGCTGAACTCTAGTGATAAAAGCAAACAAATAAACAAACAAACAAAAAGACAACAGCCCTTAATGGGATCCCATTATATGTTAGTTATTGTGCTGGAAAGTTAGAGTACTGCTTTACACTGTCTCCTTATCTGTCTTTACTGTGAATTTTCTAAAAGACATTACTTGAGCCTAAGTCATGTGGATGATGGACTGAACTTGCCTTTATTGGGCTGGGGTGGGCGTGGGGTGCAGATTTAGCTTCTTCGAGGTAGAGGTACAAAATATCTCTGAAACTTAGGCACAAAATACCAGAGCATTGTATTTAATACACACATCCACACATTTATGCATGAACTCTCCTATCTATAAAATAAGAAAAAATAAACTTCACTTTTATTTAATGCACAGATTGATTCTGGTTTCCTCACTTGGACAGACTTCATACATTCGTCATCTGTGTTCAAGCAGGTGTCCTGAGGGAGGAGATGGAGTTCCACAGTACAAACAGGTTTAGTGTGTCACCTTCAATAGTTAGCTCGATTCCAGCACATTGCAAAATACAGCTATTTTTAAATGGATTAGTCATTTTAAAAAGAATAAATTTTGTAATACTTTGTGATGTGATGGAGAATGACCAAGAAAATATTTTGTACCACATAGATGTTTCCTGCTTATCTCAGGGCAAAGTACTTAAAAAGTTGTCACACTTACATAAATTTTGCATTTCTTTTACAAAAAGACAAAAGTGCTGTCCTTTTCCGTAAAGACAAGAGGTTGCAAATACAGTTGACTCTTGAACAATGTGGGGGTTGGGGTGCTGACCCCCCACGCAGTCAAAAATCTGAGTATAACTTTTAACTTCCCCAAAATGTAACTACTAATAGCCTACTATTGACCAGAAGCCTTACCGACAACATAAAAAGTTGAATAACATATTTTGTAAGTATGTGTATATTTACATATATTTTATACATTCATGACATACCTTTTGCTTAATTTTTTCGGTATTTCTAGGCTACGTTGTTCATCTGCACGGTTTTTTCAAATTGCCGTAAATCTCCAAAAATTGTTCCAATACATTTATTGAAAACGTTTGCATGTAAGCAGACCTGCACAGTTCAAACGTGTTGTTCAAAGGTCAACTGCAGTATACTACTCAATAGCTACATTGGGATTATGAATAAAAAGAACATATAATCTGTCCCATTAAGATAAAAGTGATGTTTTAGCAATTAGGAGAAAAAATATGCTTTTGAAAGAAATATGTCCCACATAGAGAGTATTTTTTTAAAGATGCATGTTTGGAAGTGTTTCCATTATCACATGCATTTGTACTCAAAAGATATAAATACATCACCTATTAAAACTGTCTCAGAATTTCCTACTTTAAAATTCCAGAAACAGAATTTTCCACCTGTAAAATAACCTGCCAAAAGAATAATTTCAGTAGGTTGTAAGTCCATTTGTTAAAAATATGAAAATGCAACACCTTTCGATTTGTTTTTAAGAACAATTGATAGACATCAGGGAAGATGAGAATTTACCATCTGAATTTTGCCGAAAAACCTTTGCATAACTGATGAATAAGATTATAGAACGAGCCTAGTGATTTGTAGTTAGCTAATGACATAGCTTTTTCTGTTGCATTTACATATCTTTATGAGGTGTCTTTTTGTCCAAGGCAATTTTTAAGAAGATTACAAATATATGGATCTTATGCTTAGTGAAGTAAGGCAGATAGAGAAAGACAAATACTGTATATTTTCACTTATATGTGGAATCTAAAAATAAAGACAAATGAACAAATATAGCAAAACAGAAACAGACTCATAGGTACAGAGAACAAACTAGTGGCTACCAGAGAGGAGAGGAGTAGGGGGAGGAGCAAGATTGGTGAAGGGGATTAAGAGGTACAAACAATTGATATATGTATAAAAAAATAAGTTGCAAGGATGTAATGTACAGTACAGGGAATATAGTAAATATTTTATAATAACTTTATATGGTGTATAATCTATAAAAATATTGAATCATTATGCTGCACACCTGAAACTAATATAATATTGTAAGTTGACTATACTCAAATAAAAAAAAGAAATAAACAAATCTTGAAATTGCCATATTTCAAAGTATTAAATCAATATTTTCAAAATAATGAAGCATAGTCAGCCATAGAACTCTCCATGAAAAAATAGTTCTGATAAGAGCAAAGCAATATAAATGCAATTACTACGTAAAATACAAAGATTATTATTTAATTTTGTCATCCTTAACACATCTTACTATTTCTATTTTGAGTATGTTTTATAACATATATAATGTTTAGTTAGTCAGTTCAAAGATATAATGGTAAATAAGATTGTGAATGTTAAAAAAAAAATGACTGATGGAGGAATGCAATAGAAAGTGCAGAGATCAATGATCTGATAGAAAGAAGCTACTCTATGTTTTAAAGTGAAGCTAATTCCTTAAATTCTCTCCGTGACATAATTACTTACTCTCCCTAAGGGATGAGAACACAGTCTATCAATATCTATATAATATATTCTGGCTGTGACAATTCCCAAGCTTTTCCTTTCTGTCAGGCACTATTGAAGCTACTGAAGTCCTGTAGAGCAAACTCCCTAGAATAACTTCCAAGACATTCATAATTTGGTCTCCAAGCATGCCTTTGTTACTTTGTTGTATAGAATCCATTTTTTGGTCACACTGAAATTTCAGTCCCACCCCCAACAGACCTCGATAATAATAACAACTGCTGCCAGTCCTTTACTGCCCACTAGGTACTAGGCAATTTACATGCATTATCTTATAGCAATTCTGCGAGTTAAGCATTATTATCTCTATTATCTCTATTTTATAAATGACAGAACAAAACCCCAGAAAAATTAAATAACTTACCCAGGAACACACCAATAAGAGAGGAGTAATCAGTATTCAAATAGAGATCTGACTACACCCAAGGTTGACTTTGTCTGTTCTTCAAGGCTGCCTCTTAGACATGGAAGAGACCCAGCTGCCTATCTATATCCTCGGAAATGCTAGGCGACCCTATTCACGTTTCAAAATGAGAAGGCAGACCGTCTGAAAACATCTACAATAACTGTGAGTTTTTGTAGTTTTTACACAAACAAAACATTCCATTTTACATCATGAAAGGAGCTGTTGTTGCCTATGTTCTGGGTATAACACTAGCTCCTACTTCTGAGGGCTTCTCTAATTGCCAATGCAAAACAGCCTTGCACTGTTCAATTTGCCCAGCTCAACTAATATTCTTATTTCCATGCCAGAATACTTATGGCCATTTCTGTTTCGAAGTTTAAAAAACCACTACAACCATCTTTGCCAGAGAATGATCCTTTCTTCTCACTTCATTAATTACTTTCCAGCATTTTCTACAATAATAAGACTACAATAAGTCTCAGTGTTTCTGGTCAACTGTATCTACAGTTTCCTCGGTTATCTCTTCTAAAATTAATCCTTCAAATACCATATACATGTTGATGGCACACCAATTTAACCCTTAAATCCTGACCTCACCCTAATGCCCAGACTCTGCTATCACACTGCTGTTTAACCCAAAAATATAGGAATCATCCTTAATTCTCCTTTTTCTCACCATTCATACTCAATCCATCATCATGCCTTAGCTCCAATTTTACATTGAATGGAAACTCTTATTTCTGCTGCCACTCCTTTGTCCAGGGCACCCACCAGAAATCACAAGATTCTCCAACTGGCCTCTGTGCTTTACATATTGGTACTATTCTCTCTCCTTCCCCAACTAGTGTGAAGTGTTGTTTAACTACAATAAAAATATGTAACTTAAAATTTACCATTTTAACCATTTTCAACAGTAAAATTTGGTGGCATTAAGTACATTGTTAAGCATCCATCACCACCGTCCATCTCCAGAGCTATTTCATAATTACAAACTGAAGTTCTGTATCCATTAAACAATAACTCCCCATCCTCCTCTTCTACCATTCCTTGGTAACCTCTGTTCTACTTTCTGTCTATGAATTTGACTACTCTATGTATCTCACATTAGTGGTACGTACAGTATTTGTCCTTCTGTGTCTGGCTTATTTCATTTAGGATGTTTTCAACGTTCATCTGTGTTACAACATGTGATATTACAAATGTAATTTTTAAAGCTGAATACTATTGCATTGAATGTATATACCACATTTTATTTATCCATTGACCAGTTGATGAACATTTGTGTTGTGTCCATCTTTTGGATATTATAAATAATACTGTTATAAACACTGGTGTACAAAAATCTATTTCAATCCCAGCTTTCAGTTTTTTTGGGTTATATCTAGAAGTGGAATTACTGGATTATATGGCAATTCTAAGTATAATTTTTTGAGGAATTCTCATACTGTTTTCCTCAGAAGACTCACTATTTTACATTCCCTCCAGTAATGCACAAGGGGTTCTATTTCTCCACATCTTCTCCAACACTTGTTATTTTCTGTTTATTTTTGTTTTTATAATAGTAATCCTGATGTGTGTGAAGTGGCATGAGCTGTCTTTTTAAGTAGATCAACCTATATCATTCATTTGATTAGAAACCTTTAGGAGTTACCCACCAACTGAATATAAAATTCAAACTCCTTACTGTGGCCTACAAGTCCATTCACAGTCATGGTTAACCCTTTAACATTTTTTTCTTTTTTGGAACTAGTGGAGCTAAAGGGAAATTAATATTTATTGAGCTTGTTATGTATCAGACACAAAATTTATCTCTTAGTCTTTTATTCTTTTATGATGTTTCTAATGTTTTATTTTTATTTTTTTTATTGGGGTATAGTGGTTTTATCATGTTGTGTTAGTTGCTACTGTACAGCGAAGTGGAGTTCCCTGTGCTATACAGCAGGTTCTTATTAGTTATCTATTTTATACATATTAGTGTATATAGGTCAATACTAATCTCCCAATTCATCCGACCCCCCGCTTTCGCACCTTGGTGTCGATGCATTTGTTCTGTACATCTGTCTCTATTCTGCCTTGCAAACTGGTTCATCAGTACCATTTTTCTAGGTTCCACATATATGCGTTAATATACAATATTTGTTTTTCTCTTTCTGACTTACTTCACTCTGTATGACAGTCTTTAGATTCATCCACGTCTCTACAAATGACCCAATTTCGTTCCTTTTTATGGCTGAGTAATATTCCACTGTATATATGTACCACATCTTCTTTATCCATTCATCTGTCAGTGGGCATTTAGGTTGCTTCCATGACCTAGCTATTGTAAGTAGTGCTGCAATGAACATTGGGGTGCATGTGTCTTTTTCAATTATGGTTTCTCTGAGTATATGCCCAGTAGTGGGATTGCTGGGTCATATGGTAATTCTATTTTTAGTTTTTTAAGGAATCTCCATACTGTTCTTCATAGTGGTTGTATCAATTTACATTCCCACCAACAGTGCAAGAGGGTTCCCTTTTCTCCACACCCTCTCCAGCATTTACTGTTTGTAGATTTTCTGATGATGCCCATTCTAACAGGTGTGAGGTGATACCTCATTGTAGTTTTAATTTGCATTTCTCAATAATTAGTGATGTTGAGCAGCTTTTCATGTGCTTCTTGGCCATCTGTATGTCTCTTCGGAGAAAAGTCTATTTAGGTCTTGTGCACATTCTTTGATTGGATTGCTTATTTTTTTGATATTGAGATGGATGAGCTGTTTATATATTTTGGAGATTAATCCTTTGTCCTTTGATTTGTTGGCAAATATTTTCTCCCATTCTGAGGGGTGTCTTTCCGTCTTGTTTATAGTTTCCTTTGTTTTACAAAAGCTTTTAAGTTTCATTGGGTCTCATTTGTTTATTTTTGTTTTTATTTCCATTACTCTAGAAGGTGGGTCCAAAAAAAAATCTTGCTATGATTTATGTCAAAGAGTGTTCTTCCTATGTTTTCCTCTAAGAGTTTTATAGTGTCTAGTCTTACATTAGGTCTTTAATCCATTTAAAGTTTATTTTTGTATATGGTGTTAGGGAGTGTTCTAATTTCATTCTTTTACATATAGCTAACCAGTTTCCACAGCACCACTTATTGAAGAGATTACCTTTTCCCCATTGTATATCCTTGCCTTTTTTCAAAGATTAGTTGACCATAGATGCATGGGTTCATCTCTGGGTTTTCTATCATGTTCCATTGATCTATATTTCTGTTTTAGTGCCAGTACCATATTGTCTTGAGTACTGTGACTTTGTAGTATAGTCTGAAGGCAGGGAGTCTGATTCCTCCAGCTCTGTTTTTTTTGTTTTTTTTTTTTGTTTTCTTCTCAAGATTGCTTTGGCTATTCAGGGTCTAGTGTGTCTCCATACAAATTTTAAGATTTTTGTTCTAGTTCTGTAAAAAATGCCATTTTTAATTTGATAGGGCTTGCACTGGTTCTGTGGATCACTTTGGGTAATATACTCATTTTCACAATATTGATTCCTCCAGTCTTAGAACATGGTATATCTCTCCATCTGTTCTTGTCATCTTTTATTTTTTTCCTCAGTGCCTTATAGTTTTCTGAGTACTGGTCTTTTACCTCCTTAGGTAGGTTTATTCCTAGGTATTTTATTCTTTTTGTTGCAATGGCGAATGGGATTGTTTCCTGAATTTCTCTTTCTGATCTTTCGCTGTAGGTGTATAGGAATGCAAGGGATTTTTGTGCATTAATTCTGTATCCTGCAACTTTACCAAATTCATTGATTAGCTCTAGTAGTTTTCTGGTGGCATCTTGAGGATTCTCTATGTATAGTAGCATGTCATCTGCAAAGAGTGACAATTTTACTTCTTCTATTCCAATTCGTATTACTTTTATTTCTTTTTCTTCTATGACTGCCGTAGGTAAAACTTCTAAAACTATGTTGAATAATAGTGGCAAGAGTGGACATCCTTGTCTTGTTCCTGATCTTAGAGGAAATGCTTTCAGTGTTTCACCATTGAGAATGATGTTTGCTGTGGGTTTGTCGTATATGGCCTTTATTATGTTGAGGTAGGTTCCCTCTATGCCCATTTCTGGAGAGTTTTTTATCATAAATGAGTGTTGAAATTTGTCAAAAGCTTTTTCTGCATCTATTGAGTTGCTCATATGGTTTTTATTCTTCAGTTTGTTAATACATTGTATCCCATTGATTGATTTGCATATGTTGAAGAATCCTTGCGTCCCTGGGATAAATCCCACATGATCATGGTGTATGATCCTTTTAATGTGTTGTTGGATTCTGTTTGCTAGTATTTTGTTGAGGATTTTTGCATCTATATTCATCAGTGATATTGGTGTGTAATTTTCTTTTTTTTTTGTAGTGTCTTTGTCTGGTTTTGGTATCAGGGTGATGGTGGCCTCATAGAATGCATTTGGGAGTGTTCCTTCCTCTGCAATTTTTTGGAAGAGTTTGAGAAGGATGGGTGTTAGGTCTTCTCTAAATGTTTGATAGAATTCGCCTGTGAAGCCATCTGGTCCTGGGCTTTTGTTTGTTGGAAGATTTTTAATCACAGCTTCAATTTCATTACTTGTGATTGGTCTGTTCATATTTTCTATTTCTTCCTGGTTCAGGTTTGGAAGGTTATACCATTCTAAGAATTTGTCCATTTCTTCCATGTTGTCCATTGGCATACAGTTGCTTGTAGTAGTCTCTTAGGATGCTTTGTATTTCTGCGGTGTCTGTTGTAACTTCTCCTTTTCATTTCTAATTTTATTGATTTATTCCTCTCCCTCTTTTACTTGATGAGTCTGGCTAAAGGTTTATCAATTTTGTTTATCTTCTCTAAGAACCAGCTTTTAGTTTTATTGATCTTTGTTATAGTTTTCTTTGTTTCTATTTCATTTATTTCTGGTCTGAACTTTATGATTTCTTTCCTTCTACTAACTTTGGGTTTTGCTTGTTCTTCTTTCTCTGGTTCCTTTAGGTGTAAGGTTAGATTGTTTATTTGAAATTTTTCTTGCTTCTTGAAGTACGAATATATTGCTATAAACTTCCCTCTTAGAACTGCTTCTGCTGCATCCCATAGGTTTTGGATAGTCATGTTTTCATTGCCATTTGTCTCAAGGTATTTTTTGATTTCCTCTTTGATTTCTTCAGTGATCTTTTGGTTATTTAGTAGCATATTGTTTAGCCTCCAGGTTTTTATGTTTTTTACTTTTTTTTCCTGTAATTTATTTCTAATCTCATGGCATTGTGGTTGGAAAGAATGCTTGATACAATTTCAATTTTCTTAAATTTACTGAGGCTTGATCTGTGACCCAAAATGTGATCTATCCTGGAGAATGTTCCCTGTGCACATGAGAAGATAGTGTAATCTGCTGTTTTTTGATAGAATGTCCTATAAATATCAATTAAATGTATCTGTTCTATTGTGTCAATTAAAGCTTGTTTTTTCTTATTAATTTTCTGTCTGGATGATCTGTTCATTGGTGTAAGTGAGGTGTTAAACTCCCCCACTATTACTGTGTTACTGTTGATTTCCCCTTTTACACCTCTTAGCATTTGCCTTATGTATTGATGTGCTCCTTTGTTGGGTGCATATATATTTATCATTGTTATATCTTCTTCTTGGATTGATTCCATGATCATTATGTAGTGTCCTTTCTTGTCTCTTGTAACATTCTTTATTTTAAAATCTATTTTATCTGATATGAGTATTGCTACTCCAGCTTTCTTCTGATTTCCATCTGCATGAAATATCTTTTTCCATCCCCTCACTTTCAGTCTGTATGTGTCCCTAGGTCTGAAGTGGGTCTCTTGTAGACAGCATATATATGGGTCTTCTTTTTGTATCCATTCAGCCAGTCTGTGTCTTTCGGTTGGAGCATTTAATCCATTCACAGTTAAAGTAATTATCGATATACATGTTCCTATTACCATTTTCTTAACTGTTTTGGGTTTGTTACTGTAGGTCCTTTTCTTCTCTTGTGTTTCCTGCTTAGAGTTCCTTTAGCATTTGTTGTAGAGCTGGTTTGGTGGTGCTGAATTCTCTTAGCTTTTGCTTGTCTGTAAAACATTTGATTTCTCCATTGAATCTGAATGAGATCCTTGCTGGGTAGAGTATTCTTGGTTGTAGGTTCTTCCCTTTCATCACTTTATCTTACCACTCCCTTCTGGCTTGCAAAGTTTCTGCTGAGAAATCAGCTGTTAACCTTATGGGAGTTCCCTTGTATGTTATTTGTCCTTTTTCCTTTGTTGCTTTCAATAATTTTTCTTTGTCTTTATTTTTTGTTAATTTGATTACTTTGTATCTTAGTGTGTTTCTCCTTGGGTTTATCCTGTATGGGACTCTCTGCACTTCCTGAAATTAGGTGACTATTTTCTTTCCCATGTGCAGGAAGTTTTTGACTATAATCTCTTCAAATATTTTCTTGGGTCTTTTCTCTCTCTCTTCTCCTTCTGGGATCCCTATAATGCGAATGTTGGTGTGTTTAATGTTGTCCCAGAGGTCTCTTAGGCTGTCTTCATCTCGTTTCATTCTTTTTTTCCTTTCTTTTCCATAGCAGTGAGTTCCAACATTCTGTCTTCCAGATCACTTATCTGTTCTTCTGCCTCAGTTATTCTGCTATTGTTTCCTTCTGGTATATTTTTCATTTCAGTTATTGTATTGTTCGTCTCTGTTTGTTTTTTCTTAATTCTTCTAGGTACTTGTTCTTTATGTCTTCTAGGTCTTTCTTAAACATTTCTTGCATCTTCTCGATCTTTGCCTCCATTATTTTTCCAAGGTCCTGGATCATCTTCACTATCATTATTCTGAATTCATTTTCTGGAAGGTTGTCTATCTCCACTTCATTTAGTTGTTTTTCTGGGGTTTTATCTCATTCCTTCATCTGGGACATAGTCCTCTACCTTTTCATCTTGTCTGTCTTTCTGTGAATGTGGTTTTTGTTCCACAGGCTGCAGGACTGTAGTTCTTCTTGCTTCTGCTGTCTGCCCTCTGGTGGATTAGGCTATCTAAGAGGCTTGTGCAAGCTTCCTAATGGGAGAGACTAGTTGTGGGTAGAGCTGGGTGTTGCTCTCATGGGCACAGCTCAGTAAAACTTTAATCCACTTGTCTGCTGATAGGTGGGGCTGTGTTCCCTCCCTGTTGGTTGTTTGGCCTGAGACAATGCAGCACTGGAGCCTACAGGCTCTTTGGTGGGGCTAGTGGTGGACTCTGGGAGGCCTCATGCCAATGAGTACTTCCAGAACTTCTGCTGCCAGTGTCCTTGTTCCATGGTGAGCCACAGCCGCCCCCTGCCTCTGCAGGATACCCTCTGACACTAACAGGTAGGTCTGGTTCAGCTTCCTATGGGGTCACTGCACCTCCCCCTTGGTTCTGGTTTGTACACTACTTTGTGTGTGCCCTCCAAGTGTGGAGTCTCTGTTTCCCCCAGTCCTGTCAAAGTCCTGCAATCAAATCCCGCTGGCCTTCAAAGTCCAATTCTCTCCTCCCATTGCCAGATCCCCAGTTTTGGAAGCCTGACATGAGGCTCAGAACCTTCACTCCAGTGGATGAACTTCCATGGTATAATTGTACTCCAGTTTGTGAGTCACCCACCCAGCAGTTATGGGATTTGATTTTTTTGTGATTGTGTCCCTCCTACCATCTCATTGCAGATTCTCCTTTGTCTTTGGATGTAGGGTATCTTTTTTGGTGAGTTCCAGTGTCTTTCTGTTGATGATTGATTGTTCAGCAGTTAATTGTGGTTTGGTGCTCTTGAAAGAGGGAGTGAGCACACGTCCCTTTAACTTCTTTTCCTAGTACCTTCTCTTAACATTCCAAGCACATGGTCTTTTTTTTTTTTTTTTTTTTCCTGTTCCTGGAGCAAGCTAAATTCTTTTCTGCCTTAGGGCACTGTGTTTATTTTTCCTATGTATGAAATACAAAAATACATTTCTCTTCATATTTATACATTTAGTTCAAATTAGACTTCTTCATAGAAATCTTCCTTGACTCCACTTTACCACTACCACCAACACCACATAGCATCCCATTTAAGTCTCTCACTGCATTTATCGTAATCTCAACATGGGAGCTTTGTTTTTTACATGTTTTTTCTTTATCCTTCTGTTCTCATTTAACAGGATAGGCACAACACCTAAAACAGTTTCTGGTATTTTCTGAGCTTGGGTAATAGAATTATGAGGATAGCTAAGTGAGGAACCCATACATTAATGCCCGATTGATATCACAATTGAAACCTTACAAATGGTCTTTTGCTGTTTGCTGTTTTCTGCTCACTGAGTTAACTACCCAATTATTCATCCCCTCCCCACCCTGACACACAACTAGGCCCCAAATGAGAGTCCTCAAACTCACATTAAGTGCCTCAAACATGAATAACAAACCTCAGTTTATCAGATTCATAGCAAAAGTTAGTAACTTCCAGGCACCTCTAGATAAGCTCTAGGAAATACAAAACAAGGTAAAATATGAATGACAACTTTGTTCACTGTTGGAAAAGAACACAGCAGTTTTTAGGTTTTTCTTTGGTTGTTCAGATTCTACCTTCCCTCCCCTTTACCTGGAGATAAACATCAATGGGGACTTCTTTTTATTACTTGAAAATTGCTATTAGGAAAACACTGATATTCAGTGTAAACAACACACCAAACACTAACATTTATTAATTCAGGCACTGTGTTAATCTCTCTACTATATTAAGCTATTCAATCTTGTGAGGTTGGTATTATTATCTTCACCTTACAGGTGAGCAAATAGATTGAGAAGGGTTAATCAACTTGCTCAGGGCAACCTCAGAGCAGGTAGGTGATATCCAGGAATACAAGTCTCAGTGTGGATATAAAATGGCTCTGGATCTTAACAACTGACAAAAAGGCAAGAAGAGCGAGTCTTTGTCAAACCTAGCCTTTATAAGATTAAGGATGATCTACACAGGCCATTCTAGGTCAGAAATCAGCTGTCTCATTTCACACAGCTGAATCACATCAGTGGGAAGATGGGCCATTTCACTGTAAAAAACAAAACACAAATGATAAGCACATATAAGCATTACCTATCTGCCCATCAGAACCCATATGCTACCAGTTACCAAAGAGAAAGTGTGAGCAGCTCTCAGAAGGCTAGAAATTATTATGATTCTCTAAAAGTAAAAGTTTGAAAGTAAAATTAAATTCTCTAAAAGTAAAAGTATGAAGTTTTTCTTCAAAACAGCATAGTCCTCTGAAGGCAAAGGAGAGGTGTCTCCCGTCTCTTTCTGATCTCTGCCAAATGGTAAGAAAAGAGGTTTCATATTGTCAATCCATTCATATATTGTACTTTTGGAAGCACTAAACATAAAGTTAATTTGATGCAGGGAGGTGTGTTAATGAGGATAGATTCTCCTAATATAACTCCAGATGATACAGTGAACAGTGAAATAATACTTAAAAACAACAAAAACACATGTATTCCATTTTCAGTACTGGGTGCTCTCACAAAACAGCTTTCTCTCTCCAAGGACAATCTTGTGCTTCAAAATCTTGAAACATCTTTTGCCCCTGAGGGTATACAGTTCTTGGAAATGTAAAACTTGGTTTTGTTTTTTTTTTTTGGTTTTTTAGGGGAATAGCGTAGCATTGAAGGTTGAAAGAGTTTAACATTTACTATAATTAAGAAAATTAAAAGGTTGAATGCTTTGTGACATTAAGAACATTTTTTTTTCAAAATAAGGTTACCTGTATTCTAAAAATACATATGTTTTAGGGTTAATAAGTTAATTGAAGTTTCTCAAAGGTAAGAAGCCCTATTCCAAGTTCCTCTAAAGAATAAGGGTCTTAAAAACAAGCAAACTCCTTCCATTGTGCATTAATAAACAAATATTTACTGGAAAACTATAATGTACAGTTTCTTGACTAGGCTTTTCAGTCATATCAGTGAATAATACATGAGTAATCTTTGGTCTTATGGAACTGACAGACTGATGGCTGGCAATACAAGTATTAAGTAAATATGTCATTTCAGATGGTAACGAGTGCTTTAAAAGAACATGGAGTGTTGTGGAAGTCTAACTAAAGGACCTAATTTAGATGTAGAGGATAAGAAGGCACATGCAGTAAGCTGATAGTTCAACTGAAACTTGAAGTATAAAAGTTAGAAAAGAAAAGAAAGAGAAGCTCATATTAAGGTGACAGATAGTCAGGTACAAATGCCCAGAGGCATGGGTAGTGGTTTTAAAAGATGTAAAATTTTTCTGACATTTGTCCCATCAAAAGGAGTCTAACTTCCCCTCCACTTGGTAATGGGCTAGTCCTTGTACTTGCTTTTGATTAACAGAGTATGATGGACATGATGCTGCCCAACTTTTGAGGCTATGTTAGAAAAGGTGATACAGCTTCTGCCTGGTTCTCTCTCTTTTGGGAGGCTTACCCTGGGAACCCAGCCTCCACATTGTGACAAAGCACAAGCCACATGTAAAAGCCACATATAGTTGTTACCACTGACAGCCTCATCTAAAGCCTCAGCCAATTAGCATCAATTGCCAAACAAGTGAATAACATGCTTTCAGGTGATTCCAGCTCCTAACCTGTGAGTAGTACCCTCAGAGACAAGTTCCCTTTGCTGAGCCTTGCCCAAATTACAGATTCGTGGGCAAAATCAATGTTGTTGTTTTAAACCACTAAGTTTTGGGGCAGGTTGTTCCATTGCAATAGATAACTGGAGCATCATGAGAGAGCTCCGAGTTTTCAAGAAACTGAAAGAAAGCTACTCTGGTTGAGAGGGAATGAATCTAGAAAAGAGAATTATATGACAAGATTATGCAAAAACTTGTAGGGTTTTAATTTGAAAACAGAAAATGTTTTTAAGCCTTTAAGTGATACAATAAAATTTGTACTAGAAAAGTATCATTCTGGCTGCTGTATAGGCAATGAATTGAAGGGAATATAAGTGCAAATGGAGCAGTTAGTAAATGCAATTCTGGCAGTAGCTGGGGGGATGGGTAAGTAGATGAATTCATGATATCTTTCAAAGGGAGACACAACTCTGCAAGCTGTAAAGTATGTTACAGGTATTATTATTATCCTACTTAAGCTTGGTGCATATTCACTTTTTTTTTTTTTTTTGTACAGAATGCTTAGGCACTAGGATAGAAAGAAATAGCAAACTGTTTGCCATCAAGGCAAATTCATAGTTGAATCATCAGAGAAACAAGCAGATATTCTGATAGAATCTTGTATGGACACTGTAGGGGTACATGGATAGAGCTCCCAAACCTCACTGGGTAATGATAGTAACATTTAAACACAACTTTGAAAGCATTTTAAATTTTTTATAAAAAGGTTCCTCTGTCCCCTTTCAATCTTCAAGGTCACTTCCCTAGGCCAGGCTTAATAATGCGACACTTCTTAATTGCCTAATTCATTTCCCAGCTCCATTTCTTTCCATTTTGATTTATCCTACTTAGTACTGAAAGATTAGTTATCCTAAAATATTATTTTCTTTTTTTAACTTTCCTGTTAAAGACACTATGATTGCTATCATTTACTTCCTACACTGGTTTAAAATTTGTTATCCTTGCATTTAATAAACTCTAAAAGTTCATACATATCTACTTCTGCAAACTCAACTCTGTCTAAAAACCTATATATTCCCTGGATATTATCCAAACTGGTCTATTTATGGGCCATAGAACGTGTTTCCCAGGCTCTGCCTATGTTTACACTAGCCCCATACCACTATTTTCCTGCATATAACGAAGTGCCTTGGCTGATCAAGTCCCCATCTTCTTTGAAGTCTTTATCTTTCCTTATCTCCCTCTCTAGCCTCTCATAGCATTTAGTGTGCATGCAGCTCATTGGGCACTTAAGTCATCACTGATAAGTAACAGTATGTTGTAGGTATGGGTATAGCCTTTGAGTCTGTAGGACACAGGTTCAAGCCGGGATCAGATACCTACAAGTTATGATCTTGAGCAAAGTAAATGGCCTTTGTAAGTCTCAGTTTGTACATCTGTAATGGAGATAATACTATCACTAATTCATAGCATAGTGGTGTAGGTTAAATAAAAAAAAAAAATCCCTACAAGAGTGCTTAGCACAGGGTATAATACAAAATATTATAGTTCAACAATAATAGATAACAAATCACATTTGTTCATGTTATAATTACTTATATAACATAATTATATTCCCAAAATATCTGAAGAATACATGACAACTTTAGGTAACAGATATATTTCTTGACAAAAATATCTGTGATGCCTACACCCATTAAGAAGAAACCGCAAAACAAATAAAAACCATTCCTTTGCTACCACGTGCCATTACAGATGAACATCTCATGAGCGTCTGTGGGATCTCCTCCTCTTAAGTAGGAGCCGTATCCACTCTCTACCGTAAATTCTGTTTTCTACTTGCTGGATGCCTCTCGCCTCCTGTCATATCTTGTAATTTATGTTTACAATACTTTTAAAACACTAGCTCTAAATCTGCAACAGGCATCAATGATAGTTTATCATCTGTTCTTCTGAGGACATGTCCCTAATTGCATTTATCTATACAAATTGCTACCTTTCCTTCATTTTACAATCCATGGATAGTTCTTCAAATGGATCAAGTGTTACTTACACACGTCAACTGTGTCTGCATTCCTTCACCCTTAATTGACTTCTCTATGGTAATGTGGCAGGTAAGCTACATCTTTGTCATCATACACTCCCTGGCAATGTGAACACTGATATAACAAAAATAACAAAATTATAAGGGCTGTGCATTTTGAGGGCAATAGTGGGGCAGAGAGAGGGAAATAAGAAGTAGGACGCAGAGAGAGAGAACACAAAAGAGAAGGATGAAACACCAACACTTAAGGGGCACCAACGGAAAGACACCAACAAAAGTGGCAGTGGAGATACCAGGAAGTAGGAAGAATCAGAGTGTCACTGAAGTTGAGAGGGAATTATTTTAGGTCATATCCCTTAAGAGTAATATAACTTAAGAAAAAACTAGCATTACAAAGTACTGGCAAATTGTCGAACAATAGACCTTCTTCCATACTGCTAATGGGAATGTAAATATACACAATATGCTGGGAAATAATTTGGAATATATTAAAGTATATATAAATATCTATGATTGTGCAAATTTATTTCTGGGTATATGCCTTAGAGAAATTCTTGCACATGTATACCAAGAGACTTGTGCACAAATGTTTATAACAGTATTTTTCTAATAGAGAAAAAAGAATACTTCTAGCTAGAGAAGGCAATGAATAAATAAATTGTGGTATAATATGTCAATGAAATACTATGTAACAGTGTGGAAAAGAGATTTTGACCTTCTCTTGGTGTCTGGTTGCTTCTGTTCAGTATTCCAAGTCTCAGCTCAAATGGCACCTCCTCAGAGAGAAGACTTTCCAAATCATCCTAAATAAATACATCTCTCCTATTACTTTATATTTGCATAACCTATTTCATTCCTCTAAAGTAAATTCCAAAATAGATATTTAATTTACTTTTTTGTCTCTCACCTTCTGGACTCTTAGGCTCCATCAGGGCAGAGACCATGAATATCCTATTAAACTGCATATAGAAAAGTCCCTGGCATGGATTAGGTACTCAATAAATATTTAATGAGTGGACAAATTATTATAACAGAATATTATATACTCATAAAGAAGAATCAAATGGACCCATATGAACAGATAGGAAGAGGTGAATGCAAATTATTAGTGACAACACATGTATATACATATCTATATGTTATGCTTGCATGTGAATTTTAAATTTGTACATGTTTCTAAAAAATCATTCAACATGTTTACTTCTTATGAGTGGAAACTGTGGGTAAAGAGTTGAAACAGAAGACTTCTTTTCTGTAGTATTTAACTTTTATGTGATTATAATTTAAAAAGACCTAGTAAATATATGAAAATTCAGAGGCAAACTCTGGTTAAAAGCAATTCTTTTAGTGTATAACATATGATATCCCACATAATTCTTGAAGATTGCTTAAAACAATATATTTTAAATGAATATCAGGGGTTGTATTGTACTGATTAAACATAATGAGTTCTGTACTTCTGTAGCAATA
Source organism: Balaenoptera musculus (assembly GCF_009873245.2). Classification (NCBI taxonomy): domain Eukaryota; kingdom Metazoa; phylum Chordata; class Mammalia; order Artiodactyla; family Balaenopteridae; genus Balaenoptera; species Balaenoptera musculus. The sequence continues at coordinate 49,451,534 of NC_045801.1, read as the reverse complement.
TCATTAGAGCACTTATCCAGTAAACATTATGTTAAGATCTTCCACACTGACTCTCATGTTACTCATTTGGGTTTAATGTCAAATGTTATTTTGACTTGATAAATACTGAAAATTAAAATTTGAAATGGGTCGACCTTGCAAACCCAAATGGTTTGAGAATTAGGAAAACTGCTCTGTGAAACAGAATTACATGATTACATTTGTATTCATTTAAAAAATATTCTACCTCATTCGATATTTAATGTTGCTCACAGAAATATATTGAATAGGAGTAAAATAGAAAACATTGACATTTAGGGATAAAAGAGTTGACATTGAGATAATGCCAGTGGTGAAATTAATATACATTATGTATACTCTAATATCTTGTATAGGTGCCATACACCCAACTCCTCTGGATTTCCTAAAATTCAGAGCAAAGACAGAAAAAATGTTCAATTATAAGATCAATTATGACGGTCACAAGATTGCTTTAGAAAGACCTTATTTTTTTTCCTAGTCCTAATCCTGGGTGTTGTTTTTCTCATGAACTTTGTGACTATATGACCCTGAGGCTATGTACTTAGCCTCATTATTACAGACCAAAGAAAAGCAGTTTAGAAAAAAAAGTAATCACTTAGAATAGTTAATATGAACAATATATATCAAATTGGAAAAAAATCAGATTTTCTATTTGCTGATGCTTCTTCCTTCCCACTACTACCCCACCCCTATAAAAATCTGACTTCTGAATTTCTCTACACTTAGAGAATTCATCTTCTCCTAAGGAAACAAGTTACTGAACTTCTCTGATTTTACCAAGCTCCTGACATATTGTGGTTTTTCAACATATGATGGCTGTTAATAATAACACAAACAATAATAATAATAATGTCTTAAACCATACCTAAATGCTGATGACTCCTTTATCTGTAACCTCAGTTGAGCTCTCCCTCCAGAGATCCAGAAATGTATTTCACATTTTCTCACAAACATCTGCATTTAGATGTCTCCATAGCACATCAGTCACCATGTTTAAAACTGAACCTTTCATCACTGCTCATGTGGCTCTCAGTGCAGGGAAAACATTGCCCAGCCTTATGTTAATTATTGAGGTAAATGATACCATCCAGTCAACGAAACTCCAAATTTGGAAGTTATCTCAACATATTTTTTTTTCTTATCTCTTTCAACCAATCAGCCAGTCTACACATCTGACTGATTGTGCACAGTGAATACATCTCAGACCCATTTTCCTCTCTCCATCCTTAGCCTTAGATTGTGACCTCAAACTTTTAAAAGTGAAAAATGGTAATGACCTCTTAAAGTGTCTCCCTGATTCTACTCTTGATTCAACTTCCTGTCTATTATTAGTGTGATAATCTTTGGTCAGCAATCTTCCAAACACTTGAAGAAGAGACCATAGAATAAGTGGGCAGAATTCATTTGGACTCATTCAATGAGTGAACTATCATTCTAATACTTAAATCTGAAAAGAAACACAGAGATAGAAAATTAGAGACAATTTCATGACTGAACAGACAGAGAACTTTAAAGTAAATAATAGCAACTGAACTAAAGACATTTCTAAAAAGTGCTATATGGTTTATTTTTCATTTGTCTCTCTACAATCCGTTTTCTATCTCCCTTTGACCTGTACCCTGGGAGGCTGACTTCCATGAACTGCACCACTGAGGCTCCCTTGCCATTTGATTTCCAGTTGGATTGTGCAAAAGGAGACTCTAACTGTGGAGCACAGAGGACCAATGAAAGGGGAAGTTGAGATATCTATGCCCCTTCCACTACCTTCAATGCATTTCTTTATGGTCACACAACTGTTGGACAGTGATTCTTCCATGACTGCAGCTTTCACCAGGCTCTGAAAATTGATTCACATCCATTTGCCCTCCTAATCCTAAAAATAGTAACAACTGCCTGCTGTTGCTAATCTCAGGGTCCCTCACTGTATCCTGTAGGTTCCCTTAACCCTCCCTATATCTCAGAATATGGTCCCCTAATGTAATTCTTTTGGGTTAGTGTGCCACTTTTTTCCTGCCAGGATCCTGACTGACATGTGTGACTAATGCATACACCAAGTTGAATTTATTCCATGAATAGAAAAAAACAGCAATATAGAATATATTGAATACAACAGAATATATATTCTATCTTGACTGCCTTTAAAAAAACTACATAATGCCCATTCATGTTCATAAGTATTTGTTATGTCACACACATTTGTGCAACCTGAAGCCAATTTCCTAGAACCATTTTCCTAAAATAATGAGTACATATTTTATCACAAAATACTATATGTAATCCAGAGCAATGCTCTGAAAAGTGTGGTCCACACACTGGCACAGATCTGAAGTCATGACTGTTTCTGACTGATATATTACAAGGTAAAGTACAAACATTAGTAGTAAGCTTTTAAAAACTATTATAACACTTTGACATTATATAATATTTTTACTGCATTTTACAGAAATATTGATCCATTATAGATTAAGAATTTAAAATCACCCTCTCCAGCATTTGTTGTTTGTAGATTTTCTGCTGATGCCCATTCTAACTGGCGTGAGGTGATACCTCATTGTAGTTTTTATTTGCATTTCTCTAATAATTAGTGATGTTGAGGAGCTTTTCATGTGCTTCTTGGCCATCTGTATGTCTTCTTTGGAGAAATGTCCATTTAGGTCTTCTGCCCATTTTTGGATTGAGTTGTTTGTTTCTTTAATATTGAGCTGCATGAGCTGTTTACATATTTTGGAGATTATTCCTTGGTCCGTTGATTCATTTGCAAATATTTTCTCCCATTCTGAGGGTTGTCTTTTTGTCTTGTTTGTAGTTTCCTTTGCTTTGCAAAAGTTTTTAAGTTTCCTTAAGTCCCAATTATTTATTTTTGTCTTTATCTCCATTACTCTAGGAGGTGGATCAAAAAAGACCTTGCTGTGATTTATGTCAAAGAGTGTTCTTCCTATGTTTTCATCTAAGAGCTTTATAGTGTCTGGTCTTACATTTAGGTCTCTAATTCATTTTGAGTTCCTTTTTGTGTATGGTGTTAGGGAGTGTTTTAATTTCATTCTTTACATGTAGCTGTCCAGTTTTCCCAGCACCGCTTATTGAAGAGAGTGTCTTTTCTCCATTGTATATCCTTGCCTCCTTTGTCATAGATAAGTTGACCACAGGTGCATGGGTTTATCTCTGGGCTTTCTATCCTGTTCCATTGATCTACATTTCTGTTTTTCTGCTACTACCATATTGTCTTGATTACTGTAGCTTTGTAGTATAGTCTGAAGTAAGGGAGTCTGATTCCTCCTGCTCTGTTTTTTTCCCTCAAGACTGCTTTGGCTATTGGGGGTCTTTTGTGTCTACATACAAATTTTAATAGTTTTTGTTCCAGTTCTGTAAAAAATGCCATTGGTAATTTGATAGGGATTGCATTGAATCTGTAGATTGCTTTGGGTAGTATAGTCATTTTCACAATATTGATTCTTCCAATCCAAGAACATGGTGTATCTCTCCATCTGTTGGTATCATCTTTAATTAATTCATCAGTGTCCTATAGTTCACTGCATACAGGTCTTTTGTCTCCCTATGTAGGTTTATTCCTAGGTATTTTATTCGTTTTGTTGCAAAGGTAAATGGGAGTGTTTCCTTAACTTCTCTTTCAGATTTTTCATCTTCAGTGTATAAGAATGCGAGAGATTTCTGTGCATTAATTTTGTATCCTGCAACTGTACTAAATTCATTGATTAGCTCTAGTAGTTTTCTGGTGACATCCTTAGGATTCTTTGTGTAGAGTATCATGTCATCTGCAAACAGTGACAGTTTTACTTCTTCTTTTCCAATATTTATTCCTTTTATTTCTTTTTCCTCTCTGATTGCCATGGCGAGGACTCCCAAAACTATGTTGAATAATAGTGGTGAGAGTGGACATCCTTGTCTTGTTCCTGATCTTAGAGGAAATGCTTTCAGTTTTTCACCATTGAGAATGACGTTTGCTGTGGGTGTGTCGTATATGGCCTTTATTATGCTGAGGTAGGTTCCCTCTACGCCTACTTTCTGGAGAGTTTTTAACAAAAACCAGTGTTGAATTTTGTCAAAAGCATTTTCTGCATCTATTGAGATGATCATATGGCTTTTATTCTTCAATTTTTTAATATGGTGTATCACATTGATTGATTTGCCTATATTGAAGAATCCTTGTATCCTTGGGATAAATCCCACTGGATCATGGTGTATGATCCTTTTAATGTGTTGTTGGATTCTGTTTGCTAGTAATTTGTTGAGGATTTTTGCATCTATATTCATCAGTGATATTAGTGTGTAATTTTCTTTTTTTGTAGTATCTTTGTCTGGTTTTGATATCAGGCTGATGGTGGCCTCATAGAATGCGTTTGGGAGTGTTCCTTCCTCTGCAATTTTTTGGAAGAGTTTGAAAAGGATGGGTGTTAGGTCTTCTTTAAATGTTTGATAGAATTTCCCTGTGAAGCCATCTGGTCCTGGGCTTTTGTCTGTTGGAAGATTCTTAATCACAGTTTCAACTTCATTGCTTGTGGTTGTCTGTTCATATTTTCTATTTCTTTCTGGTTCAGTCTTGGAAGGTTATACCTTTTTAAGAATTTGTCCATTTCTTCCATGTTGTCCATTTTATTGGCATAAAGTTGCTTGTAGTAGTCTCTTAGGATGCTTTGTATTTCTGCGGTGTCTGTTGTAACTTCTCCTTTTTAATTTCTTATTTTATTGATTCGAGTCTCTCCCTCTTTTACTTGGTGAGTTTGGCTAATGGTTTATCAATTTTGTTTATCTTCCCAAAGAACCAGATTTTAGTTTTATTGATCTTTGCTATTGTTTGTTTCTATTTCATTTATTTCTGCTCTGATCTTTGTGATTTCTTTCTTTCTGCTAACTTAGGGTTTTGTTTGTTCTTCTTTCTCTAGTTCCTTTAGGTGTAAGGTTAGATTGTTTATTTGACATTTTTCTTGTTTCTTGAGATAGGCTTGTTTTGCTATAAAATTCCCTCTTAGAATGGCTTTTGCTACATCGCATAGGTTTTGGATGGTCGTGTTTTCATAGTCATTTGTCTCTAGGTATTTTTCGATTTCCTCTTTGATTTCTTCAGTGCTCTCTTGGTTATATAGTAACATATTGTTTAGCCTCCATGTGTTAGTGTTTTTTACGTTTTTTCCTGTAATTGATTTCTAATCTCATAGCGTTGTGGTCAGAAAAGATACTTGATATGATTTCAATTTTCTTAAATTTGCTGAGGATTGATTTTTGACACAAAAAGTGATCTATCCTGGAGAATATTCCATGCACACTTGAGAAGAAAGTGCAACCTGCTTTTTTTGGATGGAATGTCCTATAAATATCAATTAAATCTATCTGGTCTCTTGTGTCATTTAAAGCTTGTGTTCCTTATTAATTTTCGGTTTGGATGATCTGTCCATTGGTGTGAGGTGTTAAAGTCCCCCAGTATTATTGTGTTACTGTTGATTTCCTCTTTTAGAGCTGGTAGCAGTTGCCTTATATATTGAGGTGCTCCTATGTTGGGTGCATATATATTTATAATTGTTATATCTTCTTCTTGGATTGATCCCTTGATCATTATGTAGTGTCTTCCTTGTCTCTTGTAACATTCTTTATTGTAAAGTCTATTTCATCTGGTATGAGTATTGTTATCCAGCTTTCTTTTGATTTCTGTTTGCATGCAATATCTTTTTCCATCCCCTCACTTTCAGTCTGTATGTGTCCCTAGGTCTGAAGTGGGTCTCTTGTAGACAGCATATATATGGGTCTTGTTTTTGTATCCACTCAGCGAGCCTGTGTCTTTTGGTTGGAGCATTTAATCCATTCACATTTAAGGTAATTATTGATATGTATGTTCCTATTACCATTTTCTTAATTGTTTTGGCTTTGTTTTTGTAGGTCATTTTCTTCTCTTGTGTTTCCCAGTTAGAGAAGTTCCTTTAGCATTTGTTGTAGAGCTGATTTGGTGGTGTTGAATTCTTTTAGCTTTTGATTGTCTGTAAAGCTTTTGATTTCTCCATCGAATCTGAATGAGATCCTTGCCAGATAGAAAAATCTTGGTTGTAGGTTCTTCCCTTTCATCACTTTAAATATGTCATGCCACTCCCTTCTGGCTTGTAGGGTTTCTGCTGAGAAATCAGCTCTTAACCTTATGGGAGTTCCTTTGTATATTATTTGTCATTTTTCCCTTGCTGCTTTCAATAATTTTTCTTTGTCTTTAATTTTTGCCAATTTGATTACTATGCGTCTCAGCATGTTTATCCTTGGGTTTATCCTCTATGGGACTCTCTGTGCTTCCTGGACTTGTGGGGCTATTTCCTTTCCCATGTGAGGGAAGTTTTTGACTATAATCGCTTCAAATATTTTCTCAGGTCCTTTCTCTCTCTCTGTCTTCTTCTTCTGGGATCCCTATAATGAGAATGTTAGTGCGTTTAATGTTGTCCCTGAGGTCTCCTAGGCTGTCTTCATTTCTTTTCATTCTTTTCTCTTTAGTCTGTTCTGCAGCAATGAATCCAACCATTCTCTCTTTCAGGTCACTTATCCATTCTTCTGCCTCAGTTATTCTGCTATTGATTCCTTCTAGTGTATTTTTCATTTCAGTTACTGTATTGTTCATCTCTATTTGTTTGTTCTTTAATTCTTCTAAGTCTTTGTTAATAATTTCTTGCATCTTCTCGATCTTTGCCTACATTCTTTTTCCAAGGTCCTGGATCATCTTCACTATCATTTTTCTGAATTCTTTTTCTGGAAGGTTGCCTATCTCCACTTCATTTAGTTGTTTTTCTGAGGTTTTATCTTGTTCCTTCATCTGGTACATAACCCTCTGCCTTTTCATCTTGTCTGTCTTTCTGTGAATGTGGTTTTTGTTCCACAGGCTTCAGGATTGTAGTTCTTCTTGCTTCTGCTGTCTGCCCTCTGGTGAATTAGGCTATCTAAGAGGCTTGTGCAAGTTTCCTGATGGGAGGGACTGGTGGTGGGTAGAGCTGGCTGTTGGTCTGGTGGGCAGAGCTCAGTAAAACTTTAATCTGCTTATCTGCTGATTGGTGCGGCTGGGTTCCCTCCCTGTTGGTTGCTTGGCTTGAGGTGACCCAACACTGAAGCCTACCTGGGCTCTTTGGTGGAGCTAATGGTGGACTCTGGGAGGCCTCAGGCCAATGAGTCCTTCCCAGAACTTCTGCTACCAGTGTCCTTGTCCTCAAGGAGAGACACAGCCACCCCCCACCTCTGCAGGAGACCCTCCAACACTAGCAGGCAGGTCTGGTTCAGTCTCCTATGGGGTCACTGCTCCTTCCCCTGGGCCCCTATGTACACACTATTTTGTACCCTCCAAGAGCGGAGTCTCTGTTTCCCCCAGTCCTGTTGAAGTCCTGTAATCAAATCTTGCTAGCCTTCAAAGTCTGATTCTGTAGGAATTCCTCCTCTTGTTTCCACCCCTTATGTTGGGAAGCCTGATGTGGGGCTCAGAACCTTCACTCCAGTGGGTGGACTTCTGTGGTATAAGTGTTCTCCAGTTTGTGAGTCACCCACCCAGCAGATATGGGATTTGATTTTATTGTGATTGCGCCCCTCCCACCATCTCATTGTGACTTCTCCTTTGTCTTTGGATGTGGGGTATCTTTTCTGGTCAGTTTCAGTGTCTTCCTGTCTATGATTGTTCAGCAGTTAGTTGTGATTCTGGTGCTCTCACAAGAGGGAGTGAGAGCATGTCCTTCTACTCTGCCGTCTTGAACCAATCTCGACGATCTCGCTTGTTTATTTTATATATAGTAGTCTGTATATCTTAATTCCATACCCCTAATGTGCCCCTCCCTCCTTCTCTCTCCTCACTGGTAACCACTAGTTTGTTTTCTGTATCTGTGAGTCTATTTCTCTTTTGCTATTTACACTTGTTTGTACTACTTTTTTAGATTCCACATATAAGTTATATTATACAGTATTTGCCTTTCTCTGTCTGACTTATTTCACAAAACGCAATACCTTCTAGGTCCATCTATGTTGTAGCAAACAGCAAAATTTCATTCATTTTGTATGGCATGTAAATATATATATATATATATGACTCACATCTTCTTTATCCATTCTTTTGTTGATGGACAGTTGGGTTGCGTTGCTTCCATATCTTGGTTATTGTAAACTGTGCTGCTATAAACATTGTGGTGCATGTATCTTTTCTAATTAGTGGTTTTATTTTTTGGATATATACCTAGGATTGGAATTGCTGTGTCATATGGTGGTTTTATTTGCAGATTTTTCAATAAGGTTTTTAATAGCAAAAGGATCCAGTTCAGAAGCCTGGGTTACCCATTGATGTCAGCTTAGTCTCCTTAGTCTGGAATATCTCCTTACTCCTTCACTTTCATGATCTTGACATTTTGGGAGACTAATAGCCAGTTATTTTGGAGAGTATCCATTAACTATGGTTTGCCTAATATTGTCTCATAATTAGATTTGGCTATGTACTTTGGCAGGAATATCTCAAAGTGATTCTGTGTGCATCCATCAAATGGTACATTATTTAAATTTGTCCCATTAATGATGATGTTGACTTGGATCACTTGATTAGGTCATGTCTGCCAAGTTCCTCCACTATAAATTAATGGTATATTCTGAAACTATGTAAATATCCAGTTCCTCATGAAATTTCAAATTATTTACTTATGAATTTACATATGTATGGACTCATGATTTACTATTTTATTCAATGGATTTTAATCTGTTACTATTATTACTTACTTTAATGTTAGACTAGTAGGAGGGACTTAAAGCTATGATTTGTGTCCTTTTGACATGTTTCCACGATTGTTTAAGTACTTTCTTTTATTCTAGTGAAATAAGATGTTCAATGGTCTTCTTATACTTTCCCAGCCTCTGCCCTGGAATCAGTCATTTTCTAAAGAGTTGCAGTTGCTCTTAGTAGTGAATAATACTTAGAAGGTAATATCTGAGGAAAAGATTGTTATTGGGTTGCCTCTAATCTCAGTTCTCTCAATGTATAAAACCAGGGAATATATGTATGTATGCACATATGTGTTTGTGTGTACATACATATTCACATACACACATATATTTACACTAATATTTATTACTACGTTTCTCTCTCACATACTCACATAGATTTAAATCTATATCTCTCTAAATCTATCTACATATGTGTTTAAAACGATTCCTTAACACAGTTCTCATTAATATTAATCCACCACCGGGTTTCAAACAATGTTTTCTCTTTCTGCCTTTCTAACACCCTTCTTTGCCAATATGAAAACTAGATTCCATCACCCTTAACATATTCAGTTATATGATCAATCCCTCTCTACATAACCAATCTCATATCTCCATCAGCACCAATCCTACTTCCTACTCCCATGCCACAGATAATTTGATCTAGAGGCATTATATTTAAAATCAGAAAAAAAAAAAAGAATCTCTACTTTCATCATTTTCAGTTAATTCATATAAGGCAAAAAATAAAAATAAACATGAAAATATGAGTAAGAAAAAAGTAGAAAAATAACATTTTTTTGCAAATTACATAATTGTTTATGGGAAAATTCAAAAAAATCAGCTGGCTGAGCCAGTTAGATACTTGAAGATATCTCCTTCACAGGGAATGCCTGGGTCTATGTGAACTGGTCTCTCCATCTCCTGTCCCCAGCCCCTGCCCTGACCTTGGTTTTCAAATATGCATGAGAAAGCATTGAGAGAAGATAGAAGATTGGTAATACCATTTATTTTTATTGTTTAGTTTATTCAGAAGATTTGCAATACGATTTATTTGTATTGTTTAGTTTATTCACTTTTTTTATTGTCCATATTATCAGGCAAAAAATCTTACGATCTTCTACTCTTATTACCTGGCTAATTTTAGTAAGAAAAACATCTCTAAGGAAAAAATGAGGGGGGTGTTATGTACACATCTCCTTCAGGAATAAAGGCATGAATATTAATATTTAAGACACAGTACATTCTTATTTGTTAGTTTACTACTGGGTAAGTATGGACCAAAGACACTGTTGATGCAAATATGCATCAGTCTATGATGAACAGGAAGTAAGGAAATATCAATAACCTAAATTAGGACAATTTAAATCCAAAGCAAGAATACCGTCAATTGAGAATGCTCACTAAACCTAGAAAACATTAATGGTAGCCGGATATCAAGTATTCATCCAGAATATTGATAGAATGTTGTTGTGGCTTCACACGTGCTTAGGAGGTGCATTGCACATCAGTCAAACTTCATAATATGATGTTGCATTGACATCCTAAGTAAACTACAGAAAAGAACCAATAATCGTTTATGATTGCTACATTTTAGAAACCCTTAAAGATTATCTAAGTTATATAGTTTTTGTAGCCCATAGTTGCTAGATCATTTAAATCAAATCTGTAAGCATTTATGGAGTACCAACTACAGCAAGTCACTCTAGCATTAGAGCAGACCATAAAAGGGAGAAAAATCTTGGCCCTCATATGGTTCTCATTCTGGTGAGGTGATAAAAATAACAAACAAACAGTAAATATGATGACAAAAGGTAAATATATAGAATATTGTATAGAGATAAGAGCCACAGGGAAAAAAAAAAAAAGCAAGAAAGGAGGATAGGGGAGGGCAATGCCCAATTAGTGGCAGGATAGGAAAGCACAACCTCAGTAAGAAAATGACATTTTGAGTAAAGACTGGAGGAAGGTGAAGAAAGGAGATATGCAGATCCAGGCAGAGGCAATAATTAACAGTTGTCAAGGACACAGGCAAGAGTATGTCTTTAGAGCTGGAATAGAGTAAGAAAAGGCAACGCAATAGGCGATAAAGTCAAAAAAAATTTCCAGAGAACCAAGAAATGTTAGACCATGCAGGCTGTTTTAAGGACTTTGGCTTTTCATCTGTATAAGATCATGGACCAGGCTTCCCTGGTGGCGCAGTGGTTGAGAATCTGCCTGCCAATGCAGGGGACACGAGTTCGAGCCCTGGTCTGGGAAGATCCCACATGCCGTGGAGCAACTAAGCCTGCGTGCCACAACTACTGAGCCTGCACGTCTGGAGCCTGTGCTCCGCAACAAGAGGGAGGACGCGAGAGTGAGAGGCCCACGCACCGCGATGAAGAGTGGCCCCTGCTTGCCGCAACTAGAGAAAGCCCTCGCACAGAAACGAAGACCCAACACAGCCAAAAATAAATAAATAATTTTTTTTTTTTTAAGTGAAATTCTAAAAAAAAAAAAAGATCATGGACCACTAGAGAGTGATGAGCATTGAAGGTAATACTGACACATAATAAGAGGGAAAGACTATGACTTTATTCACCCATAAGAACTTTTGTTAAAGTAGCCTTTTGGGATCAGAGTCACATTCATTTTAGTAATTTGTAGAGCCAGCCCTCTGGTACACTAAAAACACAGAGACACACTAAGCTATGGGACAAATAGCTATTTAATAGAATATTTTATACAATGACAATGTTCATTGGATTAAAATAAAATTAAAACACAACCTTACAATATTCCAGGGTTATTTATTTCAATAACCTGATAAATATGCATATCTCAATGCAGATATAGTAGCTTAATATGCAGAGCTTTGTGTTACAAATTGTAGGCTAGCATCCTTAATGCCATTTTCTTGTTTTGAATTAGAAGAGCTTTGAATTCTGAGTTGAATTTTTCAGAAGCAGATACATTCATTTTTTTGAAAAGAGTAAAAACAGACTTGATCTTTTTTTTTTTTTTTTACTTCAAACCAGACAAAAGTGGAGAGAATGGTAAATGCATCTAATATACACATACCATCTTCAACAAATATCAATATATTCCCGATCTTGTTTCATCTCTACCCCTACCTACTCCTCCCCCAGATTATGGTAAAGCAAATCCAAGACATCACAAAGCATGATATCATTTCACTAATAATTTACTTCATACCTACTTTTAAGAATTACATTACCATTATTACCATTAAAACATTCACCATAATTTAATAATATCTTCAAATATCCAGTCAGCTTCCATATTTCCCTGTTTTATAATTTATTTTTATAGTTCGCTTTCACCAGAATCTAGATAGGTTCTGTACACTGTGATTTTTAAGTCTTTTAGGTTATTATAGTTTATAAGTTCCCCAAGTTCACCTTTTTATTTTCTTCCAATTATTTGTCAAAGAAACCAGATTGTTTTATAGAGATTCTTTCAAACTATATGCCTAGATTCCACTGATTGCATCTTCATGTTGTCATTTATCACGGTCCCAAGTCAATTCATGTGTATCTTGTAAGTTGGTAGAGGACTGTTCACATTCAGATTGTGTGTATATAATATTTTTTTCAGCTAGAATCATCCATTGATAATCATTACCTAGGTTTACTTATTTGTTAGGAGTTGCAAGATCTTTATTTCTTAGAGGAATAATTGTCTGCACTGTGAGAATCAAAAAAAACTGATACCACAAAAAGAAGAAAATCACTTCGGAGAGGTCAATATGAGGTGGATGTTATGGACCAATTTGCTTTTAGTGCTATAACATATCAAAATTATGTACAATAACTTAATATACTAACTTTTTACATATGTACAAGTGACATATTTAAGATTTCTGGCAGATTGAGTCATATGCATTTATATTGCCCCCTCCTGAAACTCTACTAAATAAGAAAACAACCCCACAAAGGATTGTCTAAAAGTTGTATACGGATCAGTCAGATTCTCAGGAATCAAATCTTGGTCATCTGTGCACCCAGATGAATATCCTGCAACTAGATGAGATTAGTTTCTGAGAAAATTTAACCAAAACACCTCAGAACTGAGGGATGGGAGGCATGGTAGAAGTTGGGGGTGAAGCACAAAGATTAGGCACTGGAATGGCTACTGGGGGGAGGGTTGGTTGAGTGACAGTCTACACACTAAATGGTGAGGCTTTCTGTCCTCCCCACCTGGGTCCCAGGCTGGCAGGCAGGTTTATTCTCCTTAGGCAGGAATAGTTTTCTAGAGAAATCAAATGCTAAAAGAAAATTCTATTAATGATGAAAGACTAGAGGCCAGATCACTACACAACTGTATACAGTGAGACCCCCAATTGGCAAGCCTGGCCTTGATATTCAACAAACTTTTTAGTGCCTATGTCTGACACAGGTACAGATAGCTGAAGATTGCTAGATAATTAAAGAAAACCTCCAAACTGAGAATTGGCAAAAAGCATATAACATAACATTAAAAAAAGAATTAAAGAGAAAGCAAAACACAAAATCCTGTCAGACACACAAAAACTGTCAAAAAACAAACCAAAACAAAATCCTTATAATTATTACCCTCAAAGAAAAGAGAATTCTTATGCAAAAAAAAAAAGAAGTAGGAAGCAAAAAATAAAATCCCTGGGAAAGTAAAAAATATATGTATTACTGCCAAACTACAATAAAATATAATCAGTAGATAGGATGAATTGAAATAATCTTTAAAAAATAAAAATGAATTCAAAATAGTAGAGAATATTAAAATATCAGGGGAGTAAATAAAAAAGTTCTAACAATGACTAACAAAATCCAGAAAGTAAGTCAAGAAAAGAGTAGTTTTACTCGTGTTTCACACTCCTATCCAATGTGTCACTGAGATTTATATGAAGTTAAAGGCCTGTAAACAGATAATTATTTTAAACAAGTACAAATCAGATTATGTATTCTTTTCCATCAAGGCTTTAGGAAGTTTTTGGCTTGTTGTATTACAAAACATCCATCTTTTTATGTGGTTTTTTTTTTTTTTTGATTAAAGAAGAAAATCATGCTCTTGCTTCATGACTTTTAAATCTTGATAAAATAGTTGATAAATCTATGCATACCGAAATAGCATTTTATTACTAGGATAGAGCAATTATAGAATGCAAGCAGGTATATTATTCTTACATCAACAGATCTTTCCAGATCTGTCCCATCCACACAATACCAGGTACTGTAGAGGAGACCCATGTGTAGATGACATGGAATTTCCCTTTAAAGAGCTTACAATTGAGTGGAGGTGAGACCTTTAAAAACTTATTAATAGTAACCTGCATAAGAAAGAAATTAATTAAGTCTAAGATAATCAGAAAATGTTTACCAGGCAGAAAGAATTTGATAGGGACCTAGAAACCACAGATTTTAATAGTCAAAAAGAAGTGGTGATAAGCATGAGGGACATGACAGAGGACATGAGGTCCAAGATGCATAGATTGTGAAAGGGAAAGTCATTAGAGAAACTAATTAGAGTGGTAGTGAATCAAAAGGATAAAAACATGAATTAGGCTTCTGGAGGATTGTGAGGAAAGTACTATTATTATCTGAATGTTAAACACAGTTTCAAAACTTTAAAATGCTAGTATTGGTCCTATGTATCTAATGGTAGATTTTACTAAGAAGGAAATTGGTCTGTTCTCATTCTATGCATCCACATTAGGCTATAAAAAAATTGAGGTCCAATTTTATCTTTAGTTGCTCTTTAGTAATATATTATAGGATTCTGGACACTATCTAATATGAACCATATGTCTGACTAGTATATATGTAATCATCTAGGAGGGACTCAAAATATAGCAAAAATAGCTACATATACCATAAACAGATTTTGGGGGGTTAATTTTTCTCTATCAATAATTGCCTTTCCCTAATATACATATGTTTATTGCCTGTGAAAAGATTTTTCTTTAGGCAGTTTATAAAAAATTATCAACTATGACATTTGTACATCAAGTTCTTAGAAATAATTTTTTATGACTTTACCACAAACTATTTACTGCTATATTTTGTTCTTGTTTTGAGGATGATCTGAATCAATCAGCCATGCAAGACTGTTGGAAACAGCTATTTTGACCTGAAAGTAAATCTGTTACTATGCTTGAACTGAAGAATTTAGCACATTATTTCTCAAATTATAGAATTCTACTTTCATGACACGTTAATGGGCAATCCATAAAAAAAAACAAAAAAATAATTCCATAGTCAAATTTATGTGGTAAATGTTGAATTAAACAAAGCTAAATAGCTTTTTTTCTGATGGATCTCAGAGAGCTAATATGAACAGAAAATCAACAAGAGAGGGTTATAATAGACAGCATTCCCCAACCTTATTTGACCACACAACCTTTAATTTATGTATTTTTTTTTTCCAGAATACCCATTAACATCTCTGAACACAATTTGAGAGTCTCTGGCTTAAAGGATTAGATTAACCTCTGATCTTTTCTGCTACGTTTCCTGAGTGAGGTGTTAAATAAATCCTAACACTTCAAATCATTTATGAACAAGCACCACCTGTTTAAATATTTCAAAAACTAACTTTCATTTTACATTGCAGCATAAAGGATCTCTTTCAAATAAAAAATACATTCTGAAACCATATAATTTCAATTTAAATAGCTTTAATGTGAAACATCCATAAGATATTTTATGTGTTTGAAATGGATAAAAATGCACTGAGAGAAAACAGAATAGCTCACACTAAAATTATTTAGTTCAAATTAAAACTTAACACTTCACATGAAATGTTTCCATAGCATAGTAAAAATGTATACAAATTGTTGCTTTTTCACTTTTTTGCTCTTAAAATTCATCCAGCTTCTTTTATCCAAGTTAAGTAGAATTTATTACCATATTTATTTGAATTGGGGGGTTATTTATAATCCTAAGAGATACTTCATTATAGTTACGAAAAATATTTTTGTTTTAATTAATTGTGATAATCTTTCTCTAAGTATAATGGAATACATTAATTCACACATGAAAATACATTTATTGGAGAAAAATATAATTAATAAAATTAATCCTACCTATTCAACTATAACTATCATGATCACTTCAATGTTTTGGCTTTGAATTCTTTCATCTCTGAGTATTTGTTCACACATGAACACACCCATAAATACCGATACAGATCGACAAATCCATACACACACCCCAAACACACAAACACATCTCCAAATTCCCACTATCGCCCAAACCCACAAACATATCACTTAAATACATACTAAACCTCATACTCTACCATATACACTCACACCAAAATACACAAACACACACCCCACCCTTCCCCAAACACAAACACGTGCAAATATGCACACCTAATTGTTCATTGGGCTCATGCTGAATATAGACTTGTTTTCATCCTTCCAATCTATCTCATGAATATTTTTCTGTTTCATATGAAGTGTAGTGGTTGCATTGGATTATTATGCATAAGTTTACCATCAATTAAGCCATCCCTACTTCCCTACTGCTGGAAATTTAGGTTGTTTGAAATTAATCATTATCATAATAAGCTTTTAAAAAGCTTTTTGTGTAATTCTGATTTTTCTCCTGTGAAAATTCCTAGAAATGCCAAAGTAGAATCAACATGAATAAACATTTTAAAGCTTGATACTGTCATATTGCCCTCTAGAAAAGTTGCACTGTTTTTCACTTCTCTCATAACCCATGTTTGGGACCACACATTTCTCCACTCTCTTGATAACACTCTGATTATAATTGTTTTTGTTAATTTTATAGGAAAAATGTATCTTATTCTTTCCATTCATATTTATTAGATTATTAGCAAAACTGGACTCTGTGTGTGACTTGCAGATTCATACTCTGTCCATTTTTCCAATTGGTGTGTCCCCTATTTTCTCACATAATTTTTATATTAAAGTTGGAAAACATTTTTATGAAAATTAAAAATATTTTCTTAGTTAGAGTTTTGCCTTTCAACTGTGTTCATGGAAACTCACAAATAGATGCTTTAAAAAACCTAGTCCCTATAAAAAAACATTCAAGACAAATTTGTTTCCTGAAACATATTAAAGCAAGAGATACTCAAAGGGCCTACTATTATTTTTTTTTCATAGAAATAAGTAGACAAAAATATTTAAGAACAGTAAAACAACTAGAGATTCAATATTCAGTTTGCTCTGCTCTGTTCCCTCTTCCTCCTACCTATAAATATATAAAAGTAATCTAGAAAGAATAAACAAATCAGTCAAATATATTTTTAAGGAAAACATCCTATAAAGTACATGGACAAGAAAATTAAAATGAATGCTATTTAGGTGTAGTCAGTCAGATCACAATTTGTCACGTAGACAGTTAAGTACCTCCACTTTCAGACAATTGGTTAACTCGCAGGAAAAAGAAAATAATTTAAATTCATACAATATACATATAACATAATTAATTGCAAGAGATTGTAAAACAGAAAATTATATTTTTGTAAAGAAATGCTTATTTAATAACTCATAAGGGAGGATAGAAAATTACCACAGAAATAATGATATTTTTATATCATCAAATTTATAACTCCAAAGCCTAATAAAAGGTATAGAAAATTACAAACATAAAGAAATTTTATGAAGCCAAAATAACCCTGTTAGGAAAATTTGACAAAGATGTATCAGTCTTAGTTGGGTATGTGTCTTGATTCTACTCATTGCCCTGTTTCTTAAGGTCAGGTGATAGAAATCTTACCCACATTATAAATCAGCTTCCTAAGTGGCTGCCTCCTTTTTCAGTCTTGCTCCCACTCTAGTATACTTTCCCCAGTCTCTATGTTTGTTGTTCCCAATATATAAATCTGCTTGTGTTTTCTACTCTTGATCAAAGGAATTAAAAAACTCTGCAATATATATAGAATAAAGTATGATTTCTGATCTGTGGTCTACAAGTGCTTCATAAGCAGACTCTTCATTTCTGAAATACAGTAATCAATCTGTTTAAGTTAACTTTGAAGAGAAAACTCCCTAAAATATGTAGGAACTTAAAAAATAATTGTCATATTATTTTATAAAATGACTTTAATTGACAAAGTTTCAATATCATTAACATCAAATGGAAAACCATACAACCACAATTAAGAAATTGGTAATGACTATATACAGAAAATTCCTAGAATACAAATGACTAATGAACTTGAAAACATTCAAACTTGACTAATCAAAAAAATGCAAATAAAAACAAAATGTTGTTTTCCCTTATAAACTCAGCAATGATTAAAATATTATCATCTTCAATCCTAAAAAGGGAGCACTGAATCAAGCAATATCATACCCTGCTAATATCAATAATATATATTGACAAACCATTCTGGAAATTTTGGCAAGATGTTTCAAGAGCTTTAATTTATTATCACACCCTTTGATGCACTTTTAGGAAATTATTAAGAAAATGAGATTAGAAAGATACATTTGTACAAAATTATTCCTGACAAATTATTTTAATAGACATATCAAAATAAGCATAGTGATTAAAATGATTAAGTACTAATACACTTTAAATGAAATATTACACAGCCATTAAAAAGATTTTTATGATCTCTAATGACATGATAAAATACATATGTTAAATATTAAAAATATCAAGTAAAATATGTATGGTACCAATTACATATAAAAAATGATTGCCAAAGAAAGGATTGTAAGAATCTTTATTAAAATATAATGTGTAGTTCCTCCTAAGTGGCAAATTACAAGTGATTTTTACTTATGTATTTATAACATTAAATGGAATAACTTCATTTCTGAGAATCAATCTTAATACCAAAAATATAGGGAAATTGGAGATATACAAAGATATTTTTTAGGCCAATATTTATAAAAGCTACCCCTACCCCCATGAATATAGCCTGAAATAGCCTGCATTTTAATTCAGAAGGTAACTATTAGATAAACTATGGAACATTCCTGCTAGGCTATTGTGGAGTTAATAAAAATTTTTTTAAAAGCAAAAATTTAATAGCCTAAAAATTGTTATGGTAAGCACTACACAAAACTGAATACTTCAAGAAAATGAGAAGACAAGGCACAGAATGGGAGAAAATATTTGTAAAGAACACATCTGATAAAGGGCTATTATCCAAAATATACAAAGAACTCTTAAAATAAATTAAAAAAAGAAAACATCCCAGTGAAAATATGGGCCAAAGACCTCAAAAGACACTTCACCAAAGAAGATATACAGATGGCAAATAAGCATATGAAAAGATGCTTCACATCATATGTCTTCAGGAAAATGTAAATTAAAACAACGAGATAGTATATACCTATTAGAATGGTTAAAATCCAGAACACTGACAACATCAAATGCTGGTAAGGATGTGGAGCAACAGGAACTCTCATTCATTGCTGGTGGGAATGCAACATGGTACAGCCACTTTGAAAGACATTTTTGTGGTTTCTTATAAAACTAAACAGACTCTTACCATATGATCCAGCAATCATGCTCTTTGGTATTTATCCAAAGGAGCCAAAAACTTATGCTCACACAAAAAACTGCAGATATATGTTTATAGCATCTTTCTTCATAATTACCAAAACTCAGAAGCAACCAAAATGTCCTTCAGTAAGTAAATGGATAGACTGTGGTACATCCAGACAATGGAATATTATTAACACTAAAAAGAAATGAGCTAACAAGCCATGAAAAGACATGGAGGGAACTTAAATGCATATTACTAAGTGAAAGAAACAATTTGAAAAGGCTAAATGCTATATGATTCCAACTATATGATTTCCTAGAAAAGACAAATCTATGGAGACAGTAAAAAGAATTGTGGGGCTTCCCTGGTGGCACAGTGGTTGAGAATCTGCCTGCCAATGCAGGGGACACGGGTTCGAGCCCTGGTCTGGGAAGATCCCACATGCCACGGAGCAACTAGGCCCGTGAGCCACAACTACTGAGCCTGCGCGTCTGGAGCCTGTGCTCCGCAACAAGAGAGGCCGAGATAGTGAGAGGCCCGCGCACCGCGATGAAGAGTGGCCCCCGCTTGCCGCAACTAGAGAAAGCCCTTGCACAGAAACGAAGACCCAACACAGCCAAAAATATATAAATAAAATTAATTAATTAATTAATTAATTTTAAAAAAACCACATGTACACTTTATTCAATCAATCATCTGGGATTATTAGCTACTTCAATTCAAATAATTAGGAACTTAAATTCCGAGTTAAACTTGAAATTAAAAGTAACTTGAGGGCTTCCCTGGTGGCGCAGTGGTTGAGAATCTGCCTGACAATGCAGGGGACATGGGTTCGAGCCCTGGTCTGGGAAGATCCCACATGCCGTGGAGCAACTAAGCCTGCGTGCCACAACTACTGAGCCTGCACGTCTGGAGCCTGTGCTCCGCAACAAGAGAGATGTCGCGACAGTGAGAAGCCCACGCACCGCGATGAAGAGTGGCCCCCACTTGCCACAACTAGAGAAAGCCCTCACACAGAAACGAAGACCCAACACAGCCATAAATAAATAAATAAATAAATAAATAAATAAATAAATAAACCAAAAAGTTCAAAAAAAAAAAAAAAGTTCTGAAGAAAGTTTAAAAAAAAGAAAAAAGAATTGTGGCTGCCAGGGGTTGAGGTGAGAAGAGATGCACAAGTGGAGCACAGAGGATTTTTAGGGTCGTAAAAATACTCTGATACTGTAATGAGGGATACATGCCATTATGTTTTTGTCAAAACCCATAGCATGTATCATACCACGAGTGAACCATAATGTAAGCTATGGACTTTGGGTGATTATGATGTACCAATGTAGGTTCATCAAATGCAACAAATGTGCCACTCTAGTGGGGGATGCTGATAATAAGGAGACTATGCATGTGTAGGGGTGGGGGTTATATGGGAAATCTCTGTATCTTCCCATTGATTTTGCTGTGAACTTTAAAATGCTCTAAAAATTGTTTACAAAAAAAATACACAATAATGTTACAATGATGAGAATATACAAAAGAAGAGGATAAATAATAGAATCACCCATATAAAAGTAGTAAGAATGAAGTGACATGAGATTATTGCTACTTATGTTCTGTACATTTTTTGTATATTCTGAGCTCTCCAGAATACATATTTTAAAAACAGGGGAAAAACTGGTCAAAGGATACAAACTTTCAGTTATAAAATAAATAATTTCTGGGAATCTAATATACAGCATGGTGACTATAGTTAACAGTATTGTATTATATACTTTGAATTTTCTGAAAGAGTAGATCTTAGTGTCCTCCCTCAAAAAAAAAAAAAAAAAAGGTAACTATGTGAGGTGATGGAAGTGTTAATTGGCTTGATTGTGGTAATCACTTCTCAGTATTCAACATATCAAATCATCATGTTGTATACATTAAATATATGTAATTTTTTTGTCAGTTGCATCTCAATAAAGCTGAAAAAATGTGAATGAGTTTAAGGGTTTAATAGATGACCACATTCTATGAGAACACATATTCTAGAGTAAATTAAAGCATGAGGAAACAATGTCAAGACAGGAAATAAAAAAAAAATAAATAGAGTATGCTCTCAAATCTCAATTGGACTAGAAAACATGGGAGGGAGAGGGGAGGTAGAACAGAAAAGCCTGGTTATAACTAGTTTACAGAGAAGTCTTAGGCAGAATAAGACATTTGACTTTTATGAGGTAAGCAAGAGTTGGTTATATTTAGTTTGTTTTTTATTTACAGATGAACTACAGTATCAGAGTAGTTTTTTAGTGACTTTTATCTGTACAAATTAGATTAGATTAAAAAATACTATTGACACCTGATCAGTTAAGGGGACAGAGCCATTACCTAATGATGTGGTGATTGTGGGAAGAAAGAGAACGGACTTGAGTAAACTCTGAAGGTAAAATTGTTGAATTTACAGACCAATCGATGTGGGTAACAAGGGAGATAAAAGCAAGTCTTGCAGATGTGTGTTCAAGTCTATATGAGTTTGAGAAGAAATAATTTGGCATTTAAAAAATATAGGAACAAAGGAAGGAGAAGATGGCAGAGTAGTAAGACCCTGACTTTACATTCTCCCATGGACACAAAATTACAACTATTTACAGAGCAGCTATCAATGAGAATGGCTTAAGACTAGTAGGAAAGATCTACAACTAAAGATATAAAGAAGAAATCAAAACAAGATGGGTAGGAAGAGTGGAGACACAATATAGTAAAGAACCACATCCCCAGGTAGGCTACCCACAAACATAAGAATAATTACAATCGCAGAAGTTCTCCCCAAGGAGTGAAAGGTCCAAGCCCCACTGGGCTCCTGAGTCCTAGGATCCTGCAATGGGAAGACAAGCCCTCAGAATGTTTGGCTTTGAAGGCTAGTGGTGCTTACTTTGGGGTGGGCTAGAGGGCTGTGGTGAAGAGAGAGACTCCACTCCTAGACAGGCATACTCAAAATCTAACACTCCTGGGACCAAGGGCAGAAACAGTAATTTGAAAGGAGCTTGGGTCAGACCCATTTGCTGATCTTGGAGAGCCTCCTGTAGAGGCAGAAAGCAATTGGGACTCATGTTAAGGACATCAGACACTGATAGCAGCCATATCTGGGAGCTCAACCCACCACAGGGATACTGGTGCTGGTAAGATCCATTTTGGCATCCTCCTCTAGCTTATTAGTGCCAGGACATGACCCTACCCACCAGCCAGGCTGCATCAGTCCTGGGACTTCCCAGGCTAAGCAGCTAGCTGGGCAGAGGCACAGCCCCTTTCACCAGCAGGCCCACTGCTCTAGCACCCCCTGATCCTCCAGCAAGCTGAAAATGTGGTCCTCCCCACCAGAGATCAAAGGACCTGGCACTACCCATCAATGGGCCAGCTCTAGACCCAGAATACCATTTCACCTACTTGTGGGAGGGGGACCAGCCCTGGGGCCCCCTGAGACATGGCACCACCCACCAGAGGGCTAACACCAGTCCCTGGACTTCTGTGGCGCCACAAGTAGCCATGTCAAGACCTAGTCCACCCACCAGCAGGCTGGCACCACCCCAGGACTCCCTGGGCCCTAGCCCCACCCAACACCAAACCAACACCAGTTCCAGGAAAACTTGAGCACCTCAGCCAGCCATTCTGGAATCCATCCTCACTTATCAGTGGGATGTCACCAGCTCCAGGTCACCCTGATCCCTGCAGCTAATCATATCAGGAACCAGCCCCACCCACCTGAAGGCCACACTATCTCTGGGATTACCAACCCCACAGCTAGCAACCCCAAGACTGAGTTCTACCTGCCAGTGGGCCAGTACTAACCCCAAGGCTTCCTGGGTCTCCACAGCCACCCACCTTATGACCCAACCCCAAACACCAGTGCCCAGTACGCTCTGCACAAGGCAGTGCCTGGAAACAACCATAATGAGGGCCAGTCACACCTACAAGACCACCCATAGTAGTCAGCACACCACAATAGAAGGACCCAGGCAGCCCACATAGATACCCCTAGCACATATAGCTCTGGTGACCACAGGGGAGATGTCCTGTTGGGCCCCATAGACCACTTCTCTAAGATTGGGAAACATAACCAACCTACCAAACACAAAGAAATAAAAACAGTGAGGTAGGCAAAATAAGTTGACAGAGGAATATGTTCCAAAAGAAGAAACAAGTTGAAACCCCAGAAGAAGAACTAAGTGGAGTGAAGATAAGCAACCTACCTCGTAGAGGTTAGGGTAATGATCATAAAGATTTTCAAAGAACTCAACTCAGGGGAAGAATAAATAAACAGTGTGAAAAGTTAAGGGTTTTTAACAAAGAGTTAGAAAATTTACAGAAGAACGAAACAGCTGAAGAATACAATAACTGAAATAAAGAGTACAGTAGAAGAAAACAACAGCAGATAAGATCATCCAGAGGAACAGATCAGTGAGCTGGAAGATGGGTAGTGGTAATCACTCAAGCTAAACAGAAAAAAGATTTTAAAAAATGAGAACAGTTTAAGAGACCTCTAGGACAATATCAATCATAATAATATTCATTTTACAGGGGTCCCAGAAGGAGAAGAAAGAGAGAAAGAGGCAGAGAACATATGTGAAGACACACTAGCTGAAAAACTCCTTAACCTTGGAAAAGAAACAGACACCCAGGCCCAGGAAGCACAGAGAGTCTCAATCAAGATCAACCCAAAGAGGACCACACCAAGACACAGTGTAATTAAAATGGCAAAAATTAAAGATAAAGAGAGAATATTAAAAGCATCAAGGGAGAAGCAACTAGTTACATACAAGCGAATTCCCATAAGGCTGTAAACAGACTTTTCAGCAGAAAATCTGCAGGACAAAAGGGAATGGCATGATATATTTAAAGTGATGAATGGGAAAAACCTACAACCAAGAATATGGGTATATATATATATATATACACATATATATAATGTAATATTACTCAGCCATAAAAAAGAATAAACTTTTGCCATTTGTGAAAACACAGATGGATCTAGAGGTATTATGCTAAGTAAAATAAGTCTGACAGAGAAAGACAAATACTGTATGATTTTACTTATATGTGGAATCTAAAAATCAAAAATGAACAAACATAACTAATCAGAAACAGAATCATAGTTACAGAGAACATACAAGTGGTGGCCAGAGAGGAGTGTGGTGGAGGGAAGAGAGAAATAGGTGAGGGAGATTAAGGGGTACATTCTTCCAGTTACAAAATATTTGAGTCACAGGTATGAAATGTACAGCATGGGGAATATAGTCAGTAACTATGCAATATCTCTATATAGTGACAGATGACAGCTGGACTTATCATAGTGATCATTTTGAAATAGAAATATCACATCACTTTGTTGTATGTGCCAGGAACTAACATAGTGTTGTAGATCAATTATACTTCAAAAACTAACAAACAAACTCATAGAAAAGGTTTAGATTTGTGGTTACCAGAGCTGAGGGATGGGTTGGAGGTGGGGGGTTGGATGAAGATAGTCAAAAGGTACAAAATTCCAGTTATAAGATAAATAAGTACTAGGTATGTCATGTACAACATGGTAAATATAATTTGCATTGCTGTACATTTTATATGAAAATTGTTAAGAGAGTAAATCCTGAGTTCTCATCACAAAGAAAACAATTTTTTTCTATTTTTTATTGTTGTATCTATATGAGATAATGTTCACGAAACTTATTGTGGTATTCATTTCATGATATATGTAAGTCAAATCATTATGCTCTACACCTTAAACTTATACAGTGCTGTATGTGAATTATATCTCAATAAAACTGGGAAAAAATAACAAACAAACAAAAACAAAATTAAAACAAACAAAGAATACAGGAACACAGGGTGGCGGAAATGATATATCTAAGAGTTGGTTAGAATATTCAATATAGTTTAATGTTTTGCCTTACATCTCCCTTTTTGACAGAGTAGTTCTGTCTTTTCATCCTTGTACAAAATTATCTTGGCAAAATACATCCCTTTCTCAATAAAAGTAAATAAATACAGGTATTCCCCACTTTTCTAAAGTACACTTCACGCCACTTCATTTTTACAAAAGACTTACATTAGTATCTGTTCTCGCTAAACAAAAGAAATCCAAACAGGAATCTTGCCTTTATGAAAAAAGCCAAAAAGCAAAAATAGAGTTCAACATTTGTTTTGAATGAAGCTCTAGAGGCAGCATGCACCAGAGCAGCAAGAGTGGCACCACCAAGCTCCTTCCCTTGAACTACACTCAGCAGCTCAGCATCAAGCCAGCATAGCTTTGAACTGTGTCTTGTGAGCATCTGTGTTTTACGTTCATTTATTTTGTGCATCGTTAGCAAGATGTATCCTAAGGTAATTGCTTCTTTCCTTTATACCACTTCAGCTTTCAAAAGGTTTCAGAGGAATGCTCTACTTTCCCATAGCAGGGAAAACTTATATTCAGAAACAAAATGCAATCAACAATCTGACAATTTACACAGAAACAGAAACTGAGTGTCACACACCTCGGAATTACCTATTTGTAATATTCATCATTTTGGCATATCTCTAGGACTTAAACTCTAGAGTGCCTTACAGTCATCCAGAGGGTTTCTTGAAAACACAGATTGCTGATCTCTACCCCCAAGATCTGATTTAGGAGGTTGGGGTGGGGCCAGGAATTTGCAATTCCAACAAGACCCCTTGTGACGTTGATGCTGCTGGTCTGGGGACTGCAGTTGTAGAACCACTGCCCTAGAACCACATTACCCTAGGAACAGTAAAGAGAAACTATTTTAAGTAACTGAGGTTAAATGAAATATAGTCAAGGCCTAATGTCTCAAAATATAACTCTGGAGCAGTCTGCACACACAACCTTTAATGGGAAGAAAAAAATGGCAGTTTGAACATGTGATGTTTCATTGTTTAGTCATCAAAAACTGAGGTCCAGAGAATCTAGACTGCTATTTCACACTGAATCTAATTCCTACCACTAGATAGTCACTGGATCAAATTATTTTTTAGTGATAGATAGAAATGAAAGCAATAGGAAAATAATTAATAATTAAATTTTCCCTTTACTATATTGATTCTCAATACGTAATGAGCCAGTTTATGGGGTGAAGGCTAGAAAGTCAGACAATATGTGAGCTACTTAGAGTTTGTATTTTTCAATAATAATATCAATAATAAAAAACAACATTAATGTCTTCTAAGAAATGTGATCATGATTTATAAGATTACTATGCCATTTTATAAATACTGGATAAACAAGCTACATAGTTTTTCTTATTCTCAAACTTGCCATCTGATGTAAATTATCCATAATTACTCTGGGAGTTACATGAAGTTGCATAAATTACATATATTATATAAATGACAAAATCCTAGAACTCAGAAATCAAGTCACTCCAAGTCATCTAGTAAAAGACCTCTGGCATTTACTCTCTGTGCAGAAATAGGAAGTCATATAACATTTCCAGGTCTCAGTATACTGATTGCTAAAATGGGGATTAAAACTTCCAACTTCCAAATATTGCTGAATTGAAAGATGATATATATGTCAGTGCTCAACATAAAGAAGGTCCTCAATAAATATTATCTAGATATTTTACCTGAAATATCTATGATACCATCTTGAAAACAGTTATAAAATTTCCTTTTTGATCCTTCTTTGTATCCACAGTAGACTTGAGACAAGAAAGTGGAATCAACAGACCAGAAAGAGTGGATAGATTCTATAACGATTCATTGAAATAACAGGGGTGTATCTAACTCAAAACTGAGCCATTACTTAACCCAATATAGGCATAACATTATTAATTCTTTAGTCATTATGAGATTTCCAGTGTGTGCTGCAGTTCATTTGATAAAGTAGAATATAAAATCATCCAGCTTCTCCTTACCTAAAATCCTTGGGCAGAAACTGTTAGCACAGGAAAGTACTTAAAGAACACACATTCTACCAAGTCCAGAAATGAAAGTCCAGTGGTAACAGAAAGAAAAACAATCATTATACATGTCATATTTAAACCATACAGCTCTTTTCTCCAACTAAAGCTCATGAGAGCCATAAAAGGTCACTGGGAGGTTACCCAGGTAACCAGCTTGTAAGTGTTAAAGGTTCCCAAGTCTTACACAGCTTAAATAACACCTGTGAAAATAACTGGCTGGTTCTCTCTTTCCTCGATCTAAAAATATTAGCTTTACCAAAATGATTCTAACTTCCTTATTTTCAAATATGCTAAAGTTAAACCAAGTTCTGTATTAGGATGTGGCCATTTAAAAAACTTTTTCTCCAAAATATTTTAATGTGATAAACATATATATATAGTTTTAGATTATAACTTTGAAAATATCATATTTTGATTCATCTTCTTATCTAAAATGTGTTAAAACATTCCAGATTCTAACATGAAACAGTGCTAAGGATTCTTCCTGAGTCAAGACATTTAAAAATTCTGGGTTTATTTTTCTGCACAGATATCAAACCATAAAAAGAGTGATTGGAGTGGGGAGGAAACCTGGAGGTTATCACTCATTTACTTCTCCAGACTCTGATCTATGAGGATCAAATTTCACATATGGGCAAGCAAAGAAGTGGTCTCCATCATCAATTTAAGCCTTGGTGGGTATTCAATGCCAATTTGAACTTCTGAAATAGCTTTCATTTCAGATTTCAAAGTGATTTTTATAAGAAACTATGTTATATTTCTTTAATTGCATTGACTTAACCATAGACTACATAGAAAACCATTTTACAGGTGAGAAAACTGAAGCAACTTTCCAATGAATCAGGAACCTAGAAAAAGACACTTCTTAGTATGTAAAACTGGCCAAATACTTTCCAAATTCCACAGAACTATTGATACATTTACTACATATTGAATGGACTATATATTTGTGAGTTCTCATTATTACATATCAGATAATTTCTCATAATTTTCTCAACAGAAATGCCACAGGGCCACTTAAAAAATAGGATTACAGACTGAGTGATCCTCACATGGTTCTGTGATTTGAGACTCTTCACAGATACACACAGTCACAGTATATACTGAAGTTTTCTATATATTTTCAGTCTTAAGAGGATGCACTCAAGGCCCCTACACATCTGATGTTAAAGTTGGGGGAGATCATCAAGAGATCACCAGTTGAAACTGTGTGCTGGACCTGGGCAATTTGAGGCTCCCCATGTTCTCCTCTGTCCTAGGAATGTGCTTTCCGTATTCCCAGAAGTTGCCCCAAGGACACAGCCTTGAGATAGACATGTGATGTTGAGACTATCCAGACTGCGTGTGTGACCGAATCTAGTTAAGGCCTCTATACAAACTTTTAAGATTCTGATGATGAAGATATACTGTCTGGAGATGAGATCTATTGTCTTGAGGCCACCAATGGCAAGTCTCATAATTAAGTTCCCTTACTCATTAAAACTGCTACCTACCAATCTGGAGTGGTCTGCCCTTTCCTTGGTTTCTCCCTGTTCTCTGTGTATGAGGGTCAGTTTACACACTAATAGTTAAATATATGATTACTGTGCAAGCATACTTTCTCTGGCAATGGAGCCAATGCAAGTCAGCAATAACTATCTCACACGGTGAAATTAATCAAATACTGCCAATATAAACAGCAAACAGACTTTCAATATAAGTGGACAATTTCTTTTTGAGCAACAATTTTATTTAACATCCAGTTAAGGCTGTGTGGCATAGGCTTGATAGTAAGAGAGGCAATTCTTGTTTTCAGTGAATTTAGAATCTATGTAAAGAAATGAAGCATTTACATACGCAAAGCAACTTGAGAAAAAACAGTGATTAATACAGGCCAATAATGTATAACCGGTAAATATTTTGGATCATATGGATTAAAGGTGTCATCTAAGTGTACTCTAGTTAAAAAGGAAGATTCTTCCTCTGGAAACAGTAACATCTGGGCCAAGTTCCCTGCTTTGAGCTTTGCACTGATGTTAAGGCCCATTCCATTCATTCCTAGTAGTAGTACTTTGATTTTGTGTCTCATTACTTTTTTCACAGTCCCTAGTTTCTTCTCTCAATGACCTAAGCTATACAGTGTTTCTAGAATTATCTTCCTAAGGTCTAAGTCAAATCATGGTATAGTAAATAAGAGAGTTAGACTCTGCAGTCAAGGGGATCCAGGTTTGAACCCTGGCTCTGCTATTTATTATAAGTGACTTTGGACAACTTACTTAATGTCTCTATGACACAGATTATTCATCTATTAAATAGGGAAAAATAATACACCTACTCTTAAATTTTCCATAGGATTAAATAAAATATGAAAATTCCTAGCCAGAATACTCAGTACCTAGTAAATGTTCAGTAAATGTGAGATATTATTTTAATTCTACCCCTACCCCTTAGGCCTTAAAATTGCCTATCAAAGTAAATTGTGAGCTTCTAAGCCAGAAATTCAAGCCCTTTTACTTTATGGCACAGCTGCTTTTCTAGATTTCTGTCATTACACTTTTCCTATTGGCAATCCATGTTGCAGCCAGACCAGATGGTATGCCCTTTTCTGCATTATCCCCAGATCTCTCCACCTTTAAGTAGTTCCTTTGATCAGCCTCAAATGCCCTTCTCATCCCACTTTTCCCTTATCAAGTTCAGTTCCTTGATGGTCAAATCCAAGTACTAATTCTCATATGATACAAGTATGATTCCTTTTAATTCCAAGAGTACATTCCATCTGGGCAGATGAGCACCTTCCACTACCAAATTTGAGCTCTTCAGTGTCGGAGATGGGACTTTTCTCTCCTTTAAATGACAAAGCTGCCAGCATATTGCCTGCACATATTGAAATAAATGCTGAATAATGATGAATGAGGAGACTTGTTGGGACACAGCCTGCCCCTATCATGGAAACTTCTCATGCAGCAAAGTTTATTCACAGTGAACCAATATTTAATGTACAGGATACAAAAGCACTGGACTTTCCAATATTATTCAATTGCTTTCCTTAAATGGTCCCCAAAGTGGGTGTCAAGTCTAGTTATTTCATAGTAATGATTCTATTTTATGGCCAAATGTGCAAACTGACACATATTATGTACAACTTCAAGAAGTTAAGTCTAGCTTCTGGAGAACAGTATTATTCAGTTAAAGTTTTTTTTTTTTTTTTTTTTAACCTAGCAATGAATGATTAAATCAGTGTTTCACTGAGCGAATGCTTTAATAAATAAAATCTATTTATGCTCATATTTTAGAGATGGAAAAAACCTCAAATCACTTATCCTTAATAAAACAACATAAAGTGGAGTTGTGCTCATATTACCAAATAGCAGATGGATTACTTAGAAACTCATTTAATTAACCAAATATGTTTATTCATATTTGAGTCTGTCATCTTGAAGCACTGATTTCATCTGAAATATAAACTAGAATTTTAGATGTGCCACAGATCTAAAATGTGATATTCATGTTTTCCTGGAAGTTTAATAAAAGTTAAAGTATTTCAGCAAGAGTATGATATAATCCAAATGAAGTGTACACAATCACTTTTCTTACCTACCCACTTCGGGAATAGTTTTGGCCTTGGGACTTATGTATGCAAGCTCTTTCTGATTTAATGGCTCAGGGCTCCATGGGTCTCCCCAGCAGTGGTCTTTAAATTAATAATTGCTTTCTGATTTAATCATTTAAATAACTTTTCTTCCTTGACCCTTCTTTAACTGCAGCAGATCCTTTGTTTCTTTCAAAAGCTATAAGAACGAATATAGAAAATTCAGGGTTAGGCTCTGACCTGTACTTACAGACACAATTAGAGCTAGGCCCTTTTAACTCTGGTAACTCAGTAAAGCAGACTTGCTGTAAAGAAGGGCAGTAAAGGAAGGTCAAAGACTAATGGAGGAAAGGAGTTGGTTGCCTTTTAAAACCCCAAAGTATATATTGCCTTTTATTCCATTTATTCATTCCTTGTTTAAATGTCTTTCAGAAGTTAATATAATAAGCTTATAACATTACTAAAGTTACTATGTGTGGATAAATAAAGCTTCAACCATGGATCAGGTGTTCTTAACCTGTGGCCCTAGGAAAGGCTTCAGACAGTCCCAACTTTCATGAAGTGTGTTGATATACATTTCTTTCTTTCCTTTGGAATAAAGATTTCATAGACTCGACTTCTTGAGGGATTCTGTATCACCCCCAAATTTAAGAATCACTGATAAAAAATAATAACATATGTGTTAAAATACATATTGAGTTACATCCAAATGACTTTTTAAAGAAGTTTTACATGTTTTATTTTCAAAACCAATAACATCCAAGTCAGGCAACTGGCACATGGGCTTAGGTGTCTTCAGTCAAATAACTGGATTTCTTAGCAGGAATTCACAAACAATAAACTAAACCACCAACTTTTCACCTTGAAACTGATGATTTATTGGAAAAATAGGGGTTTCATAAAGTGAAAAATCTGTGCATAGGGATGGAAATTGGAAGTAGAAAGCATACAAAGAGCATGTAAACAGAGGAAACAGAACAGAGAAATTAGGAGGTAGTGCAGTGGAATGGTTGAGAATCAAACAATCTGAATCTCTGGAATCAAACAATCTGAAATGGAATCCAAATCTGCCATTATATAGTTAGTGGTGTGACCCCAAAATATGTATTCCATTTAATTTTTGTGAGGATTAAATGTAATGCACTTAGAACAGTGTCTGGCATACAATAAGCACTCCTCAACTATAAATTGCTGATGACATTAGTTGCTGGTGATGATAATTCTGATGGAAGAATGTCCTGCCTAACATGAACATAAATAATTAAAACTGACCCCAGGACTGAGACTGTTGTCTTCTCTCTCCTTGCTGACTCACTTTTCAGATCTGGGCCACCACTGATCTCACCTGCTCTAACACTTACTCCCAGCTATCTCTTTCAAGATTTCTCACACTATATAGTACTTAAGGCAGAATTAGTATTAGTAGTAATTAAAAAAATCATATATTGATATAATACTTTACAGTTCCTGTGATATAGACAAGTCAGTTCAGGTTATAAATATCTCCATTTTCAGAGATGAAAAATTTATTTCAAAGACTGCTCAAAGTCTTATATAAATTAATTTTAAATGAGCATATAAGTATCAGATTGTTTGGTAATTAATAATCCGCCTAAATCATATCATCTCCATTTTACTGACAAGACCATCTCCCATAAGATTTTCCATGAAAATTCTGACAATAGTTTTGGAGGAGGAGAGACCTTAAACTCTTTTAGTCCAACAGTCTTATTTTATAGATGAAGAAACGAAAACATGGACATATGCATTTTTGCTCAAAGACATCTGGCTAATAACAGGGCTGATTCAAATTCACATTATTGAATTCAGCTTTTCTTAATTGTATCTTGCCTACTACATGGACATGGAATGAAGCGTTTGCTAAAGAAGATGAAGCTGTTATTGGTAATCTCTGTTTGTGTGTACATTTGCTTGTTCTCAAAGACTGAAAATGTATGCCTTGGTACCATAGGCATATTACTCTATCATTATGATTAATCTTTTATCTTGGAAATGATTTCATCTACTTAGTGTCCCTATTACTTACTATAAGTAACATAGCACATGAAACAGTATGCCATTCACTCTCTCAGAGAAAACTGAGGCAGGCAGGAAGAACTTCAAAGTAACATGCATTCCCTCCAGCCTTGTAAAAATAAATTAATTATATTGTGATGAATTGTTTAGAGATGTGAGCCCATCATAGGAAGGCCATCCTGCCTGTCTCCTCACCATACTCTGGATTATACACACAATGATCTAGATCATCAGTGCCACTTGTAAAGGGAAAACTCACATATCAAAGGAGACCA
The DNA here is from genome assembly GCF_009873245.2 of Balaenoptera musculus. NCBI lineage: Eukaryota > Metazoa > Chordata > Mammalia > Artiodactyla > Balaenopteridae > Balaenoptera > Balaenoptera musculus. The sequence continues at coordinate 49,418,541 of NC_045801.1, read as the reverse complement.
TGTATAAGGTTTTTACTTTTTATCTTCTATCCATCAGTATTTTTCATACCACATGCATGTATAACTTTTGTAATATTTTGAAGTATGTTTAAAAGTTTATGCCATTTCCTTAGCCAATGAGAAAATACTGTGATAGAAGAAAGGAAATTTTCAAAAAATATTAAAAATCTTCTTTTTCTTTTTGATTGGCTTTTTTACTTTTTAAAAAAAAGTCAGCTTCAAGTTTTAATTTTTATCATTGCTGTATTCTACTAAAATAAATATTAATTATGTTTAACTCACATCATTGTAAAAAAAATTTTGAGGTACACTGGTAAAAATACAAACCATTATCTCAGTATCTAGCATCTGTTCTCTGAAAACAGTAGAGTGTTAAAAGAAAAAAGAAAAGAACGGAAAGAAAGAAAAGAAGGAATGAAGGGGGGGGAGAAAGAAGGAAGGAAGGAAAGAAGGAAGGAAGAAAAGAAAAAGTAGGTAGATCTCTAAAGAGAAACAAAAGACATTGCTTCCACAGATGTAAACAGCACGTTTACATGATTACTAAAATACTAAGAATTTCTTCTAAAGTGCCTATTGCTTTTCAAATATAGTCCTTCTGATGAAGAGGACAAATCAGATGATGATATAGCAGAAATCCTTAATTAAAACTATTTTAACTATAAAAACTTACACCACTGTTGCATATTTTTGGGGTTTGTTTTTTTTTTTTGCTTTTTTTTTCATTCAGTTGGAAAAATGTAAAAAATTAACACTGAGTAGAATAGATTACAATTTTTCACTCAAAAATCAGATATAGAAATTATAAATTGAATAACAAATAAAAAATGGTCTTCTCTACTTTTATGCAGTTTTTAAAGCATGGGTAAAAAATGTTGGGGATTTATTAAAAAATTCCTTACTTTGCAAATTTAACTTAGGTGATCTACATACAAACTCTCCATCTTTTTGTACTACATGCCTGGAGACTACATTCACAGGGCTGCACAAGACCCACACTGTTGGTAGGCACACAACCTCCTTCACCTAGTGGCAAAAACAGCTGTTGAAAGGTATCCATTATGCAACACTGAATGAGGAGTATGGGAAGTGAACAGAAGTGACCTCCAACCTGTATCCTGGGAACCTAAAGGTCAACTTTTCACTAACCAGCTGTGAGGGTTGGTTTTATGTGTCAATTTGGCTAGGCCACAGTACCCAGATATTTGGTCAAACACTAGTCTAGATGTTTCTGTGAAGGTATTTTTTAGATGAGATTAACATTTAAATCAATAAACTTTAAGCAGATTTACTCATCATAATGTAGGTCGGTCTCATCCAATCAGTTGAAGGCCTTAAGAGGAAAAGAAAGAGCTCTCTCCTGAGGAAGACAAAAGTCTGCTTCTAGACTGCCTTCAGACTCTAGATGCCAAATTGACTCTTCTCTGGGTCTTCAGTGGCCTGCCGATTTTGAACTTGTCAGCCTCCACAATTGCTTGAACTAATTCCTTAAAATCTCTCTCTCTCTTTGTGCATTTTCAGTTTGCTACTATATGAAATAGGGTGATAATATATACTTCCACATTTTTAAATGATTATATGAGACGATGTATATACAGTGCTTTATAAACTAAATATTAGTTATTAACACAGTCTCATTGAGAAGGTGCCCCTTTTCTTTATCTTCACATTATTAACTTCAATATAGGGGTAGTGTTTAGGAAAGAGTGAGTGATAAGGAAAAAGATATTGTGAAGAATATCAAAACTTATAATTATGGGTGCCAACATTAATCTTCACTAACTGAGCACATACTATGCACTGGGCATTATGATAGAGCATTAATATGTATTTCTCATTTAATATCCCAACAATCACAGAAATTTTGAAAAAATTACAATTTCTCATTTTTAGATGTGGTCACTGAGTTTTGAAGAGGAAACTGTTAAATAATTCAATCATGATCCTAAAAATAAGAATAGGAGAAAGAAGAACTTCAAATCCAGATTTTTCTGATTATATTTTTAATCACTGCACAATACTACATTCCAGAAATAAAACAGTTTAAATGATGGGAGATAAGAAATACATCAAAAAAAAAAATACATCAAAACAATTCAGTTTAAAAAGTTAGAATTACAGCCAAAGCAGCTTCCATTATTAGAAGACTAAACCCAGGAATCAATTGTCAATTACTAAGAATTGTCAATTACCTACAAACAAGGCAATATTGTCATATTTCCCTTTTCATGGATTCCCTTTCAATTTCTCCTCCATACTTCTATTTTTAACATTCTTTGTATTTAAAGCTCTACCAAAGATGCCTGAACTGGCCCTTCTTGCAGGCATGATAAGCTGACATCTTAGAGATCGGTGGCATTGCCCTATCAATTGTCTCTCTCAGCCAAACCCCAATGCCTGACATTAAAATATTTTTTCTTTGCAATTGGAGTAAGTTTTTACAAGTCTATATGTCTACTGCAAAAAAAGATTATATCTATATGAAAATTCTAACATCTTTGTGAACATTTTTTATTTGGATGACTCTCTCTCCTTCCTCAAACCAGTCCAAAAACACTGGCAGAGAGGCATTTTCTAGAAGAGTGCATTGAAAGGGAAAGTACAGTGAAGAACTTTTGTTTTCATTCTCTTCCCAATTATTCTTTGGACAAGCACTACTCTAAAAAAAATGTTGATAGATGCCAATAGCTAGAGAGAGAGAGAGATATCCCTACACAGACAGATGCATTTTAAGCCAATTAAACTCAAAACTAAGAAAAAAGAAAGATGCAGTATGTCCTTACTTAAAATCACTTAATTTATGGTTAAGACTTAACATCAGAAAAAAGTGATGACATTAAACATAATACATATACAAAAATAATAGATTACTTTTTCATACCCCCTTTATCTAACAGTCATAATAGGAAAATGACAGATTAATCTAAAAGGAATATTTTTTTTCATGCAAAGGCAAAGTGATTATACAATTTTCTTTTCCACACTGTCTTTATGAGGTTTTAACTATAGTTTTAGAAGATTTCCAATGCAGAAGTTAAACATACAGTTTTATAGTTACTATAATTTTTAAAATAGAGATAGCAAGTAGTGATTCTACCAATATTCAAGCATCTCTTTAGTCTTCTTTGTAGCCAAAAAGCATGCCAATGATAACAGGCAATTTTCAGACCTCTATATTATTATACACAAATGTCTACTAATTTGAAAATATCTAGAATAAATAGTTTTACACTTGTTTCTCTATTTTTAACCTTAGTATTTGGTGTTTCCTTACCCCCAATCTGTGCAGACTTTATTACTACTAATATGTCTGTGGAGGGGTAAGTAACAGACAAATGGTTAAAACCCTGTGTAAATCCATCAACAAGGAAAACATAAATTCTGTTACATCCATGTGATAGAATACTATGCAGCAATAAAAAAGAATGAAGTATTGATACACACAACATGGATAAATCTTAAAATAGTATGCTGAATGTAAGAAGCCAGACAAAAAAGAGTTTATACAGACTGACTCCTTTTATATAAAACTCAATAAAATGATAACTAATCCATACTAACAGAAAGTAGGCCAGTGGTTGCTTTGGGACTAGAGGGACAGGCAGGAAGAAATGCTTACAAAATGAGTTTATACATACATCAAAACTTGTCAAAGTGTACACTTTATATATGTGCAGTTTATTGCATGTTATTTATATATCGATAAAGCCATTTTTAAAAGCTCTGTGTAAAATAAATAAGTTTCAGTCTACCTTTAAGCATCTTCATTCATTCAAGTATCCTTTAATTTGTTCAAAAGTACTAACTGGAAAATATAGGCATGACGGGAATTAAAAGATTCCTTAAGGCATCCACAGTCAAAGCTGGGCAAGCGACATGAAATAAAACAACAAATTATAATGAAGTTGTTATAAATAAAAATTTAAAAGCCCTGAGGAAGGAATAATTATATTTTTTTCTGGAAGTATTAGAGAAGACTCTCAAATCATCATTCAAATAAACTTCCCAGTGAAGTTTTTCCTGTCCATACTCTCTAAAAGTACATCTCTATTTTTCTCTACAGCACTTATCACCATCCGACAGCACTTCACTCATTTATTTTGTTTGATATCCATACATCCCCATACACATAGATACAATTAAACTCCACAAGGGCAGCAACTTTGTCTGTTTTGTTCATTGCTGAGTTGCCATAACTTCTAAGGGGGCCAAGTCCATAAAAATATGCAATAAACCTTTCTTCCTGAATGAATGAGTGAGTGGACTGAAAATTTACAATGGGGCAGATTTTAGGCTGGCACTGGGGATTAAAGCAGTCAATTCAACAGACATGATTCCTGACATTATGAAATATATACGTACATGTAGTGAATAATAAAAATTAAATAAAATATAATCACACCTAAATGGGATTGAACTTGTCAAAGGAAAGCACAGAATAATGGCAAAGGTTGTACTAGTGCAACCTAATCTGGGATTATGGAATCTGGGAAGCTCTCATGGAGGAAGTAACATTTAGCTGATATCTGAAAGCTAAGTAAGAATTATTCAAGAGAATGTGGTGAAAAAATATGCCTTTATGGAGAGAATAGGTTGGGTGGAGAGTCTGAGGCAGAAAGGAACTCAGCACGTTTTAGGAACAGAGGAAGAGGAAAACAATGTGGTAGGAGAGCAGTAAGCAAGGACAGCAGAAACGGATGAAAATGGAGAGGTGGAAGCAAGATGATGTCTCTTGCAGGAAACATTGAGGATTTTATACTTTACTCTTAGACTAGCAAGAAATCATTTTTGGCTTATACTCTTCTGAAGCAGAAAAGTAGCATGATTGGATTTCCTTGTAAACTGATCACTTTACTGTGTGGATAATGAACTGAGAGGACTTATGAACCAAGTCTAGAGGACTGATTTTGAGGCCACTGCAGTGATCTACAAATTGTTCCAGTCCATCTTTCTGAGCTTACTGACATGAAGTTGTCATAATATTCTCTTATTAGTGATTCAATCTCTGTAGTAATAAAAATTACATCTCTACTTCCAGTGTAATTGTGTAATTCCTTTTTTAAATTATTAATCCTACTGGAGTTTTGTCTATTTTTATTAGCCTTTCTAAAATGAATAAGTCTTTCTAAAATGAATAAGTCATTCATTCATTCAGATCCACTCTATTCTATGTTTATTATATCGTATGCTTATTTTTTTCTACTTCATTAATTTATGAATTACCTTCACTATTTCCTTCTTCCTAAAATCTTTGGATATATTTGGCTATTATTTTCTAAGTTGAATACTTAGCTAATGAATTTTTAACTTTTATTCTTTCTAATGTAGCATTTGGGCTATAAATTTGTTTTTCTAAAGCATTACTTCAGCTGTAACCCACATGGAATGACAGGTAGTAAGTGTTTTCATTTAGTTCATATTTTATCATTTCCATAATGATTTATTTTTAATCTCTGAGTTGTTTAGAAGCATGCTTTTAAATGTTCAAACATGGTTTTTCTTTATTTTTTTACTTCTAACTTACTGCATTGTCAAAAAATGGTTTCTGCATGAAACCTTGTTTAATATGTTGAAGCTAACTTTATAGTCCACCAATAGGCATGTTTAGTGTTTCATATATTCTTGATAAACATGCGCATTTCCCTTGGGGGTGAATGAAATTACCTAGGTGGAGAGTTTAATATAAAAAGCGAAAGAAGCCATTCCACCCATTCTACCACACAAATGTTTGTTATATAATAGAGAGTTCCTGACTTACATGTACTACTATCAGCCATAGCCACAACTATTCACTATGTCTATTTTACTTCTCCATACTTTCACAGATTCTCTTTGCTCTTCTTGTACACCTGCCATCACTGTTCCAGACAACCATGTTTTTTATATAGCCAGCATGGAGCTGTCTCTTCAAAATTCATCTGACTCACCAACTCCTAGAGAAAACTCTAGGATATCCTGGTTTGGCTTTGATGCCTTGCCTGCATGCTCCCCATGCTTGAGCACTTAACTCACTAACCACAGTTATTCCCTCCCCTACTAGACTTTGAACATCTGCAGACAGAGACATCTGAGCCATTGCATTTCTTGGCCTCAGTATAATGACTCAAATATTGTAGGTGTTAAACAAATGTCTCAATTCATGAATGGATAAATGAATCAATGAGTTTTGTTTAAGCCCCCAAAGGAAACACATTAGCAGAAGACAAATGAATTCTACAACTTAATTGCATTATGTGAAACATGATAATATCACTTAAAATTAATTTTGTTATAAGAAGAAAAGAGTTTATATTATCAAGTTGATTGTAAGATTAATAAATTCTTTAATGAAGAGAGAATTCCCTATACAAAAAATTTCAATTAAATAGTGATTATAATAAAGACATTTTCTAATATTGAACAAAAATATCACCAAGAGGAATTTTTTTCAAAAAAAAATGAAGGAACAGTTTACAGAATTTTCTATGTTTTCCATTATAAGTGGGAACAATGATGTACCCCTTAACTTGAAATAAGGAAAAACACAACTGTATTCAGCATAGAAACATCATCCACATCTCTATTGTGGAGAGCCAATGGTTAGCTTGGATCAGTTTTACTCCATTCATTCATTCATTCAGCCAGTCAGGCATCCATTCATGCATATGTGAACTGTGAACCAAAATATTGCCTGCTATATCTGTAAACAAAGGATGCTGCCGCCATCAAGCCATCACATTACAGCCTCCCGGACAGTGAGCCCTGAGGGAAACTCAGGATGGAGACAAACGGGCTGCTCACTGCCAAGCCCATCTAGCAGTCAGTCACTGCAGCTACCCCTCACAGTGCACCCTGAGGAAACTCAGGATGATAAAACACAGGATACTGGCCCCAGGTAGCTGAGGTGCATATCAAAGGAATGATTTCAGTGAGCCCAGACTCATGCATCTTTCCATACATAGAAAAGCACTAAATTCCTTAACTTGAGAAATCTGGTTTAATTTTATTAACAGTAATCTTTTGATGTTCCAACCATCTGGTTTTGTTGCCAAAAGTCCTATATATCCTGGCTCCCCCCACTTCCTCTTCAGAACAGTTTCTCATCATTATCTGAGATGCTGCGTCCCAGGCCTAACTTCTCAGATTTGCCCACTGAATAAAACATAACTCTTAACTTTTAGGTTGTGCATTTTTTTCAGTCGAAAAAATAACATACTTAATGAGGATCTACAATGTGTCAGTCACTATTGACCAGTCACCAATCTGACTCTCATTAAGTGAAGAAATCACACAAAATCCCTGCTTGCATGGATGTTATATTAATTACTGCATATTAACAAATCTGAAGTAAATATTTATTAACATAAGGATTTTCCCAGCAAGGAAATTTTTCATATGTCTGAACAACAGTCACCAGGGGAGAAGATGCAAGATTGTGGGGACACAATTTTATCATTAGAAAAGTGTACTGTGTTAGGCTGAAAAATATTTCACCAGGAATCATTTTAACCTAGAAGAAATATGCCTAAAGAAAAGCTACCCTTCTTTACAACATTTCTATGCTGATGAAACAACTTATGAGAACTAATTCTGCTTCCCAATTCCCAACCAGGTAATGTAACTGAGCAAGACCCTTCCCAGGACAGACCCCTCCCCCATTTCCTCTACTTTAGCTCCTCTCTGAAGTACCTAGATAATAGTATCTGATGCACATTTCCAGAGTCATTTTACAGATGCTAAAGCCCCCAGGAAATGGAAGATGTTAACTACTTGATGACCATGAGTACATAGCCCCCAGACCTACTGGAGCCTAAGAATCAGTAATGTTAACCCCTATGACACTGCCCTGTTAGCTCACCATCGGCCAATCAGAGAATTGTGCATGAACTGATTACATACCCTCTGAACCCCGTCCCTCACCTGTCCTTTAAAAATGCTTTCATGAAACCTATCCAAGAGTTCCAATATTTGGAGTACTAGTTGTTCTGGACTCTTCGCTTGGTGCCCTGCAATAAATCCTGCACTTTCCCTCACCACAACCGGGTGTCAGTAGATTGGCTTTACTGCATGAATGTGAGCAGACCCAAGTTTGGTTCAGCAATAGTACTTTTTTTCTCATTAAAAAAACTGATTTCAAAGAAATATATTAAAAAATTATACTGCCCTTCAGAAAATGGAAATGTAATCAAAGTCCACCACTGAAAGTCTAGTGAATTACAGGACTCTCTTCCAAGCTAATGACCAACCATGGTAAGGTTTCCATTTGGGTATACAGACGACATCCTTTTTCAATGGCATAGCAAAGCACCAGATATCTCTTTCAAAACATCAACATATTAAAAAATAAAGCTTTGGAAAAATACTTTGTATTTCATAAATACCTGATATTAGAAAAATTATAAACTGTAAGCAAAATACGGTTGAATAATATCACCTCACAGATATAATATTCAACTTATTTTCAGAAGAAAACATGTTTACCAAAAATTAACAACAGGCATGCTTATCTTTAATTGTAATTTATATTGTGACTGAAGGAGATTATTTTAAATATACAGAGAAAAATTTGTTACTAAGTACTCTTTTTAGCTAAAATGGATATGCAAAGATACTAAGGGAAATATGATTTACATATTATATTATAGGTAAATATCTCAAAAACAATACTTTAGACTACCTGTTTTTGCTGTGGCAAAACATAAGAACTTAAGAATTAATCTAAATTTTACTTGAACAACTGGAAGTATATAAACTTTTCAGTTTAAATGAGGTTTTAAGAGGCAGGACCAAGATAGTGACATAGGAGTCTCCTAAATTTCCCTCCTCTCACATATGCACTGAATGCACACAGCTATACCTGGAGCAATTCACTGAGAGAAACCCAGAAACCAGCTGACTGACTCCTTCACATGGGGTGAATAAGAAAATCACACACCTAAATCCATAGGGAAAGCTGAGACACACTCTGACTATAAACCCCACCCCTAGCACAGTGCCATACAATCAGAAGGGAACCCCCAACTCCCAGCTTCTCTCTGGGAGTGAAGGGTTTGAACCACACATACGGTGCCCCAACTTTTAAAGATCCCACCTGAGGGACGGGATCCCAAAACACCTGGCTCTGAAAGTCAACAGGACTTGCAGTCATGCGTCCCACACTATTATAGCAAACAAAGAAGCAGTTCTTAAAAGAACACAAGCACTTGCCACAGCTATTCCCCCAAGACTCAGCACAGAGGGAGCAGGCAAGCACTACCATCTCCCTGTCTTTCCCTGGAAGGGGTTTGACTGCAACATTACAAGCTGCTGCCTGAGGGTCCAGCTTTTAATGAGCATGCATCTTCATACTGTACTGGATGTGATCCTCCTCAGACCAGGGGAGTGGGTGGGCACTTTCCTGTCTTCTCCCTCAAGCTCATTCCAACAATAAAACCAAGTTACCAGTACCTCGGGAAAATACCTCAGTATATCAGGAAAGAAACTGTATACATACAGGGTCCAAATTTTACAGCTGCCATTCAAGGAATGGGCTCCCAAATAATTTACCTCTGGTAGCCAGTGGGGCTTGCATTCATAGCCACACAGAATTATGACAAAGAAGCAGTTGTTAATGGGCATGTGAGCACTTGCCACAGCTATACCACAGAGACTCAGTTCAGAGGGAGCGGGCAAAATGCTCATCTCCCAGTTTCTGCCTGGAAGGGCTGTGTAGTCAACTGCACATGTGCCCAGCTACTGCCTGAGGGTCTGGCTTCTAATCAGCCTGCATCTAGGTGCTGTTGCAATCCTCCCCTTTGGGACACTGAAAGGTCTTGAGGTGTCTTGGGACACCCTCAACTACTGGCAGCCACTAAGAACAAGGACCGTGGCTTGAACAATTACAAAGGTTTGAGCAGCAACTAGGAGCCTAGGCTAGCTTATTGACAAGGTTCATCTCCTGCACAAGACCAGTCTATAAAGACTGGAAGAAGTGACTGTTTGAGCCATTGTGCAGAAACTAACACAGAGCATCAAGGAAAATCAAGAAACAAAGAAATATATTGGTCTGGGCAAAAGTTTGTTTGGGTTTTTCCATACTACCTTATGGAAAAACCCGAATGAATTTTTTGGCCAACCAAATATTTCAAACAAAAGAATGAGATAAATCTCCAGAAACCATTATTAATAAAATAGAGATAAGTGATTTACCAAACAGAGAGTTCAATGTAACAGTCATAAACATGCTCACCAAGGTCAGGAGTGCAAATACTGAACATGAGAATTTCAATACAGAGAAAAGTATAAACAGAAATCATAGTGCTGAAGAATATAATAAGTGAACTGACAAATTCAGTAGAGGCACAGCTAGAACAAACAGAAGAAAGGATCAGAAAATTCAAAGACACTGCTATGGAATTCATCCAATCAAAGAGGAAAAAAGAAAAAAGAATGAAAAAGTGTAAAGATAGCTTAAGGGGCTTATGGGACTATATATATACTACAAGAGTCTCAAAAGGAAAAGAGAGAAAGGAGTAGAAAACTTATACAAAGAAATAATGGCTGAAAAATTGCCTAACCTGGGAAAAGAAATAGACATCCTGGTCCAGGAAACCTAAACAATACCAAATAGGATGAATCTAAAGAGACCCACAACAAGATACATTATAATTAAATTGTCAAAAGTTAAGGTCAAAGAGAGAATCTTAAAAGCAGCCAAAATAAATAAATAAATAAATAAATAAATAAATCTTCTTATATAGAAAATAACACCCTTAAGACTATGAGCAGATTTTTCAGCAGAAACCTTGCAGGCTTAAAAGCAGTGGGATGATATTTTCAAAGAGCTGGAAAAAAACAAAGATTCAACAAGAATACTCTACCCATGAAAGAAGTCCTTCAGAAATGAAAGAGAGATAAAGATTCTTCTAGAAAAACAAAAGCTGAAGATCACTTAGCTAACCTTACAAGAAACATTAAAGGGAATTCTTCAAGCTGAAATAAAAGAATACTAAATTGTAACATGAAAACATATGAAAGTATAAAACTCACTGGTAAAAGTAAGTATATAGTTTAATTCAGGATACTCTAATATTACAATGGTGGTGGGTAAATAACTTAAAAGTGTGGTGTAAAGGTTAAAAGACAAAAGGACTCAAAAATAACTCTAACAAAATAATTTGTTAATGGATATACAGTATAAATACATGTAAATATGATATCAAAAACATAAAATTTGAGGGGACGTAAAAATGTAGAGCACTTTTATGCAAATGAAGTTATCAGCTTAAGGTAGACTGTTATTACTATAAGTTGTTTTTTGTAAGTATCATGGAAACCACAGAGTAAAAACCTACACTAGATACACAAAAAATATAGAGAAAGGTATCAAAGCATGCCACTACAAAAAATCATCAAATCACAAAGGAAGAGAGCAATAGAAGAAGAAAAGAATAAAGGAACTGCAAAAGAGACAGAAAACAATTAATAGGATCTTACAGTAAGTCCATACTTATTTTAAATGTAAATAAACTAAATTCTCCAATCAAAAGACATAGATTCATTGAATGGATTAAAAAACAATACCCAATTACATGCTGCATACAAGAGACTCACTTCTGCTTTAAGGACACGCTTAACTTAAAATAAAAGAATGGGAAAGGATATTCCATGAAAAAGGAAAACACAAAAGGCAGAGATAGCTGTATTTATATCAAACAAAATAGAATTTAAGCATATAACTGTAATAAGAGATAAAGGACATGATATAATTATAAAGGAGTCAATTCATCAAGAGCATATAATCAAATATAAATATGTATGCACCCAACATCTGAGCAACTAAATATATAAAGTAAATATTAACAGACCTGAATGGAGAAATAACAATACCATTATAGTACAGGACTTTAATACCCAATTTTCAACGATAGCTAGATAATCCAGACAGAAAATAAATTTAAAAATTAGTCTTAAAATACAAGTTAGACTAGATAGATCTAACAAATGTATATAGAACATTCCATCCAACAGGAGCAGAATTCACAATCTTTTCAAGAATACATGGAACATTCTCCAGTTTAAATCATGTGTTAGGCTGCAAAACAAGTCTTAATAAATTTAGGAAAATTGAAACAATATGAAGTGTATTTTCCAACCACAATGGTATGAAACTAGAAATCAATTACAAAAAGGGAACTGGAAAATTCACAAATACGTGAAGATTAAACTATATGCTACTGAACAATCAATGGGTCATAGAAGAAATCGAAAGGGTAATCAAAAAATATCTTGAGACAAATGAAAATAGAAATACAACATACCAAAACTTACTGAATGCAGCAAAAGTCGATCTAAGTGGAAAGTCATAGTGATAAATGCCTACATTAATGAGAAAGAGAGATCTCAATGAAACAACTGAAATTTAAACCTAAAAGTATTAGAAAAAGAAGAACAAATTAAGCCCAAAGTTAGTAGAAAAATGAAAGTAGCAAAGATCAGAGTGGGAAAAAAATAAATAGTGACTAGAAAAAAAATAGAAAATATTAATGAAACTAAAAGCTGATTTTTTGGAAAGATAAACAAAATTGACAAATCTTTGACTAGACTGAGTAAAACAAAAGCAAAAAGATTTAAATAAAGTCAGAAAAGAAAGAGGAGACATTACAAATGATAACATAAAAATACTAAGGATTATTAGAAACCATTATGAATAGTTATATGCCAACATATTGGATAACCTAGAAGAAACAGATAAATTCATAGAAACATACAACCTACCAAGACTGAATCATGAGGAAACAGAAAATCTGAACAAACCAATTACTAGTAAGGAGATTGAACCAGTAATCAAAACCTCCCAACAAAGACCAGGCTTTACTGGTGAATTCTACCAAACATTTGAAGAACTAATCCCCTTCCTTCTCAAACTCTTCCAAAAATTAGAAAAGGAGGGAACACTTCCAAACTCATTGTATGCGATTGCATTACCCTGATATCAAAGCCAGAAATGGACACTGCAAGAAAAAACAAAAATTACAGATCAATTCCCCTGATGAAAACAGATGCAAAAACCCTCAACAAAATATTAGCAAACTAAATTCAAAAGCATGATACAAAGATCATACACCATGATCAAGTGGAGTTTATTCTAGTGATTCAAAGATGATTCAACACATGCAAATCAAAAATGTGATACATCACATTGACAAAATGAAGAATAAAATCATATGATCATCTCAATAGGTGCAGAAAAGCCATTTGACAAAATTAAACATCCTTTCATGATAAAAAGTCTCAACAAATTGAGTATACAAGAAATGTACCTCAAAATAACAAAGGTTATATATGACAAGTTCAGTGTTAACATAATTTTTATCAGTGAAAAGATGAAAGCCTTTCTTCTAAGATCAAGAACATGACAAGGATGTGTGCTCTCAAATCTTTTATGCAACATTGTACTGGAAGTTTTAGCCAGAGCAATTAGGCAAGGAAAAGAAATGAAAGACACCCAAAACAGAAAGGAAGAAGCAAAATAGTCACTATTTTCAGAAGACATAATATTATACATAGAAAACCCTAAAGACTCCACAAAAATACTGTTGTAACTAATAAATGAATTCAGTAAGTTTGCAGGATTTACAATTACAATACTCAGTTATGTTTCTATATACCAAGAACAAATTATCCAAAATAGAAATTAAGAAAACAATTCCAGTTACAATAGCATCAAAAAGATTAAAGTGCTTAGAAATAAATTTAATCAAGGTGGTGAAATAACTGTACACTGAAAACTGTAAAACTTTGATGAAGGAAACTTAAGAAGACACAAATAAGTGGAAAGATAATCTGTTCATGGATTGGAAAAATGAATACTGTTAAGATGTCCAAACTACCCAAAGTCATCTACAGATTCAATGCAACACCTATCAAAATTCCAATGGCAATGTTCACAGAGGATATTTTTTAAATCCTAAAATTCATATGGAACCACAAAGGACCCCAAATGGTCAAAGCAATATTGAGAAAGAAGAACAAAGCTTGAGGCAAGATGCTTCCTGATTTCAAACTATATTACAAAAGTATGGTAATCAAAGTAGTATTGTATTGGCATAAAAACAGACACATAGACCAATAGAATAGAATAGAGAGCCCAGAAATAAACCTATGTGTATACAGTCAATTAATTTTTGACAAAGGAACTAAGAATATACAATTGGGTAAGTATAGTCCCTTCAATAAATGGTGCTGGGAAAACTGGATATCCACATGCAAAAGAATTAAACTGAATGTGTATTTTGCACCATACACAAGTATCAACCCAAAATGAATTAAAGCCTTAAATATAAGACCTGAAACCATAAAACTTCTAGGAGCAAAAGGATGGTAAGGTCTTTGACATTGTTTTTTTGTTTTTGCTTTTATTGAAGTATAGTTGATGTACAATATTATATATTACAGGTGTACAATATAGTGATTCACAACTTTTTTTTGACATTTTCAACCAATTTATATCATAATCCAAGATCCAGCATTTTACTTTATGGGGAAACACTAGAGGGCTTCCAACAAAACCAAGAATAATATAAGGATGTCCACTATCAGCACCTGTGTTAGACATGGTACTGAAGATATTACCCAATGTAATTAGAAAAAAATAATTAGGGGCCAAAGAGTGGAAAGTAAGAGGTAAAACTAGCATTGCTAGCAGGTGATAGTATATAACTGAATTCTTTCAAAATCCAAGACAATCTATGAAAAAAAGCAGTAAAATCCGTGAGAATTTAGTAAAGGAGAAAGGTATAAAATTAGTATACATAAAGTAGTGATTCACAGCTTTAAAAGGTTAAACTCCATTTGTAGTTATAATAAAATATTGGTTATATACCCTGTGTTGTACAATATATCATTGTAGCTTATTTTTGTACCTCTTAATCCTCTGACCCTATATTGTTCCACCCCTTCTTCATCCTCCACTAGTATATTCTCTATAACTGTGAGATTGTTCCTTTTTTGTTATTCACTAGTTTGTTGTATTTTTTATATTCACTAGTCTGTGGAATTTTTTAGATTCCACACATAAGTGATATCATATTGTATTTATCTTTCTTTATCTGACTTATTTCACTTAGCATAATGCTCTCCAAGTCCATCCATGTTGCTGGAAATGGCAAACTTTCATTCTTCATTTTCATTCTTTTTTTATGACTGAGTAGTATTCCAGTGTGTGTGTGTGTGTGTGTGTGTGTGTGTGTGTGTGACATCTTTATCTATTCATTTGTTGATCAACATTAAGGTTGCTTCCATATCTTGGAAGTTGTAAATAATGCATGTATCTTTTCAAATTAGTGTTTTTGTTTTTTTCAGATATATACCTAGGAATGGAATTGCTGGGTCATATGATAGTTCTATTTTTAGTTTTTTGATGAACCTGGAAGTTCCCCACTGTTTTACACAGTGGCTGCAACAATTTACATTCCCACCAATAGTGTATCAGGGTTCCCTTTTCTTCCCATTCTTGCCAACATTTGTTATTTGTGTTCTTTTGATGATAACCAGATGTGAGGTGCTATCTCACCTGATTTTGATTTGCATTTCCCTGATGATTAGTGATGTTGAGCAGTTTTTCATGTGCCTCTTAGCCATCTGCATTTCTTCTTTGGAAAAATATCTATTCAGGTCTTTGGCCCATTTTTTAATTGTGCTGTTTATTTATTTTTGAAGTTGAGTTGTATGAGCTGTGTATATATTTTAGATAGTGACCCTTTATCGGTCATATCATTAGAAAATGTTTTCTCCAATTCAGTAGGTTGTCTTTTCTTTTTGATGGTTTCCTTTTCTTTGCAAAAGCTTTTACGTTTAATTAGATCCCATTTTTTAATTTTGGCTTTTATTTCCTTTCTTTTAGGAGACAGATTCAAAAACAAATATTGCTATGATTTACGTCAAAGGATGTTCTGCCCATGTTTTCCTCTAGGAGTTTAATAGTATCCAGTCTTACATTTAGGTCTTTAACCCATTTTAAGTTTATTTTTGTATATGGTGTTAGAGAATGTTCTAATTTCATTCTTTTACATGTAGCTATCCAGTTTCCCCAGCATCACTTATTGAAGGGACTGTCTTTTCTTCATTGTATATTGTTCTCTCTTTTGTCATACATTAATTGACCATGAGTGTGTGGGTTTATCTCTGGACTCTTTATTCTGTTTTATTGATCTCTGTGTCTGTTTTTGTGCCAGTACCATACTCTTTTGATTACTGTAGCTATGTAGTATAGTCTGAAGTCAGGGAGCATGATTCCTCCAGCTCTGTTTTTTCTCAAGATTGTTTTGGCTATTTTGGGTCTTTTGTGTTTTCATGCAAATTTTAAGATTATTTGTTCTAATTCTGTGAAAAATGCCATTGGTATTTTGATAGGGATTGCATTGAATCTGTAGATTGCTTTGAATAGTATGGTCATTTTAACAATATTATTTCTTCCAGTCCAAGAACACTGGATATCTTTACATCCGTTTGTGTTGTCTTCAATTTCTTTCATCAGTGTCTTACAGCTTTCCAAGTATAAGTCTTTTGCCTCCTTAGGTAGGTTTATTCACAGGTATTTTATTCTTTTTGACATTGTTTTTGGCAGCAATTATTTTGGATTTGACAGCAAAAGCAAAGGCAATGAAAGCAAAAATAAGTAAGTAGGACTATATCAAACTAAAAATCTTCTGCACAGCAAAGGAAACCATCAACAAAATGAAAAGGCAACATACAGAATGGGAAAAAAATATTTACAAACTACATATCTGATAAGGGTTTAATACCCACAATATATGAGGAACTCATACAATTCAACAGCAAAAAAAAAAAAAATAATCCAACTAAAAACAAATAAAAGACCTGAATAGCATTTTTTTTTCCCAAGGAAGGCATTCAAATGGTCAACAGGTATATGAAAAGGTGCTTAATATCACTAATCATTAGGGAAATGCAAATAAAAACCACAATGAGATGTCACCTCAAGCCTGTTCAGATATCTATTAGCAAAATGACTAGAGATAACAAATGTTGATGAGGTTTCAGAGAAAAGGGAACCCTGGTACACTGTGGTGAGAATGTAAACTAATATAGCTACTATGGAAAACATTATGGAGGTTACTCATGAAATTAAATATAGAACCACAATATGATCCAGCAATCCCACTTCTGGGTATATATCTAAAGGAAATGAAACAATAATCTCAAAAGGATATCTGTACTCTCATACTCATTGCATTATTATTCACAATAGCCAAGGTATGGAAACAATCTAAGTGCCATGAGAATGAAGGAATAAAGAAAATGTGATATATATATATATATATATATATATATATATATATATATATATAATGTCTTATTATTCATCCTTAAATAGAAGGAAATCCTGCCGTTTAGAACCTGAAGTGTATTATATTAAGTGAAATAAGCTAGACAGAGAAATACAAATATTACATGGCATCACTTGTACGTAGAATCTCAAAAATAGAAAGTCAAATTCATAGAAACAGAGTCAGAATGCTGGCTGCCAAGGGTGAGGGGTGGGAGAATTTGGGAGAGGTTGGTAAAAAGAGTACAAATTTTCAGCTATAAGATGAATAAGATCTTTTGCTCTCATACATAACATGGTGACTATAATTGATAATACTATTTTGTATAATTGAAATTTGCTAGGAGAGTAGAACTTAGGTGCTCTCATCAAAAAGAAAAAAAGATAAACATCTGATGTGATGGATGTGCTAATTACTTCGACTGTAGGAATATTTTCACAATGTATATGTATATCGAATCATCACATTGTACATTTTAAATATATTGTAATTTTATGTGTCATTTATACATGAATAAAGGTGAAAAAATAAATGACATATTAGAAAACACACAATATTTATTTAAGCCAAATAACATATATAATATTTCAGATGTAGATAGAAAATAAAAAAGAAAACTTGAAACCAGCTCCTGTTAAATCTTGAAATAAGATAATAAAACAGACATAATTTTCTCTCTTAATGGTGACAAGAATAGAGCACACAGTTGTAGTTAGTAGTATTTAAATATGAAAAAACTGTACTTATCACTTTTTTTCTATTTTACTTTTGTTCCTAACATTTGTGTCTTACATTTTGTAGTAAAAATTCTAGGCAAGATTTCTAGGTGAGTTGTCAAATGGTTAGACATTTACCCTGCCTAATCAACAATATCATTTCTGGGCACTTCCAGACAAAGATTGGAGTGGAAGAGGAGATATTTTAAGCCAAATGATACTTTACAATAAAGTTAAGTATATTTCTCTCATGCAGACATAGCAATACAAAGAATTGTGCCCCAACAGAAGACTTAAAACCAACCTCTCCTAAATTGTAGAGGGTGCAGTACCACAGAAATGCACTATTATTGAGTTGTCCACATAACTTCCATTCAGGCACAGTGAACTCCCAGTCTGAGTGCTGCATGCACTCTGAAAATGATGGTTTGAGTCCATTCTAAAGTAAAAACAGTATTCTGAAATTGTAAATATAGAAGAACTATATCATGGCCAACACAAGTCATGATAATAAAGGACTTGGATAGTCACAATTTAAATACTATGATAAGAAAAATTTGACCTTTAGCTTTCCTCAGGTTAGCCAGCAGATAGTAGTTAATCCTCATATCCCTACATCAGTGAAAAAAATGAATTAGAGAAGAATGTTATTTGTTAACATATATCACCCAAGTATCTTTTTTCTTAATGGTCTTAGGTTACCTAGATAGTCATTTAGTTGTAGTGATGGTAAACCTATATGCCTTTAACATATCTGAAAGCATGATATGACCACATAAGCCAAAAGTAAATATATTTGCAAGCATGTTTTACTGGACCTTACATTCTCAAGAATGTGAGTGCTCAGTCATTTCAATAAGCTATCATCTTCCTCCCAACCTCAACTTCAGGCTTAAAGAATGGTGCCCCAAAATGAAAGTTACAGCTGTCAATCAGTTTTAGAGTAGAAAGATAAAAATATTTCCAAGGTCATATATGTTTGTTGAGGCTTAGTTTCTGGATTAGATGGCATTAGGAATCATTCTCTGTGGCATGACTTAGGAAGGCAGAGATAGATTTTGCTCATACTTCCACCAACACAAACTATAGGGAAGCTAGATGAAAAGACTTATCAGAGAGTTGATGCACTAGGCAAAGGCCAACCAACACCTGGTTCTCAGCAGCATCCAAGGCTCCATATGTAATTATGGGTGACAGCAGCCCTGGCCATTCTTGAGACTAAAGGCATTTAATTTCTGTCACCTATGTCTTCCTAATTTTATTTCTAGTCATCATGCTATCACTTGAGAAATGCAGCAGTAGAATCTGGAGGAAGATAGAATAAGACTGTAAAGCTTAAAAAGCGGTATTTAGGACAAGAATCCTCAAATTTATTGTGGAGTTACATTAAACATTTGTTTTCTGATGATGTAGGTAAAGTATTTTGTTTTGTTTTGTTTATTCACATTAATAGTTGGAAGAAGATCCAAGCTTTTCCTGAGCTCAGAATTGTTTAGTAAGCAGGGATCTTTTGTGCTGCGTGTTAATATAATGTATGACACCATTGTTTCATTTGGGTAACTGTTGAAGATAATGTAAAGCTCAGGTTGCTAGAATTTACTCTTAAAGCCATTCATTTGAGCCAAAGTATTAACCAAGAAGGAAGTACAAAAGCAAAAGACAGCTGTAATGTAGTATTTTATGAAAGTAAATTAGTTACTAGAATTGTTTTTTTATTAAAGGTAAAAATAAAGGTTTTTTTTATTTACCCAGTGAAAAATCCTAATAAAGAACCTTAAAAATTAAGTTGATGACATTTCCCATGCTCAAGGCAACAGCTGATTACCACTCTAATCATAAATGTTTCTTTGGCCTGTGCCAGCACTATATTCTATCAAATCACAGGTTCATAAATGCAAACTTCTAGGCAGATTCACTTTTCTCATCTGTAGAGTATATATGCCTTATTTACTTGAAAAAAAAAAAAACTGTGATAAATTGGGAAACAGAAAAGTGTAAGAAATTGCTATTATTTTGTGAATTTACAAAAAATACATGTAATACAGGATCTTAAATGTGACCTGAAATGGGCCTGAAAATAAAAGCCTTATCAAACTCTGAGAGTGAGTTCAGAAAACTACTTAGGGATGAGTAGTTCATGGCTAGATGATAAAAACAGGTCAAATTCCCCTTTCCTTTATAACATATTATAATTATAATATCATAATTACTCTAATAGCGTTTTTTTAGCTAACATGTATTAAGCATCTTTTTTTTTTTAAAAATGTACCAGGCACTCCTGTAAGTACTTTACATTCATTAACTTAACTGATCCTAACCATAAGCCCTATGCTATACATTCTAACATAAGAAAACCAAGACACAGAGAAGTGAAATCGCCTGCCCAAAGTCACACAGCTGGTAAAAGAGAGACCTAGAGTTTGAACACAAGCAGCACTACTCAGAAGGCTTCCCTCTTAACTACTCTGTTATAACATCTCTTTTCACTTCATGACTTTCATAGACATGAACAAAATTATGTCATAAACATTTGAAAATCCTTCTGCTATTACTCAATTATTATCTTTCCAGTCTCATAAGATATTACTTAGATGTCTCCCTGATACCCAGGGATTTATGTTCCTAGGGCTATCAATAAACCTCAGGCCAAACACATGTCCTCAGCTCCAGTGAAATATCTCTTAGCTCCTTTCTGTCCACACCAATACACTGGAATGTGAAGCTTAAGGCCCAGACTGATTTAATTTCACTTTATTTTTCTTCCCTGCGCCTTAAGGCAAAATCTTTATTTTTTATTTGCCATATGTTTTACTTGACCTTTCTATTCTCAGTGTGGAGCTTTCCTCTTTTGCCTATTATGCCTAAGAGGTGTGACTCTCAATACACCAGTATTAGAATGGAAATTCTTCTGGTTAAATATATTTATATACCTATGTTCTCATATCACAGTTTTTACCATACAAGGTCCACTCCATTAGAGAACCAATAACTACAAAAGCTATTCCTCACTACTAAGGATAGTATAAGTAGATGACCTTAGGAGTTCCTAAAATATCAGGCCCTCTGAGTTTGGCAGTAGTATGGATGTACTCTCTGGCAGGGCTAGAAATCAACAGTTACAGTATTTTGACAGGTGAGCTAGTCTCTCCCAGGCAGATCCTGTGTAAGGGCAAAGAGAAATGTTTTACTACTGGAACTGCCTCAGAGGAAGAAAGAACAGCTGAGATATTATGAGATTACCCTAGACAGATTACAAGAGGAATAGAGGAGATCAGATCTGCATGAGATGGAGAAAAGATTCTCAGCAGATTCCACCAAAATAAGGCCAAGGACCCAATAAGACTGGGAAGAATCATTCTTTTATCAGATAAGCAACTGTAGAATTTTGATTTGTTTAGTGTACTCTGAAGATGGTGTCTTTTACCACTTTTATTTAATAGGGGTCTCTTTTTAGATGGGAGAAAATCAATCAATCATGGCAAAAATAGACTGATTACATTAAGGTTTTAATAAAACATTCTAGAGCTAACAGGAAACACAAAATTCAATCCAACTTTTCTAAGTAGAAAAAGTGCACCGTGACAATATGGTCACCTAAAATTAATTTTGTAGCAGGTTAAATATCAAATAAAAGAACAACCAGTGATCTGATGAAATAATATTGGTTAAACCTATTTAAAAGATGGCCTATCCTGAGTATTTATTTAAACCTCTTTGAAAATAATCCAATATTTTCAAGTCAGTGTGATAGTCAGTGTTTGCACAGTCTATGAAGAAATATGTAAAGATCCTGTGAAATGGATTACTTTATGCTGCTACTCTCAATTTCCTCTGTTCTACTAGTTTGCTGCCTCTAAAGAAACATATGAAGTAAAGGATTTCAAAGTCAGATTACGTTTTAAGAGCTCTTTTTGATACACACTTGTATTTTCTATTTTCATTCTAACTAAAATAGTGCTTATATTTGCTTTGCCAAAATTTTGGCTGGCTATTTTCAAAGAGAATATATTCTATATTTAATAATATCTTTTATTTTCCTCATGGGCTCTACCCTATTGGAAGTTATGATTACAAAAATCATATTGCATAACATGAATAAGTTTTCCTGTGCAAGCCATGCATTACAGAAAACATTAGAGTGGTGAAATGACCTATTTTAATCAAGTACCTAGGTGAAGTGGTCCTGCTTTATTTCAGTATAACAGTGCCTTGATTTAAAAAAAAGTGAGGAAATTATAGAGATATTTAGATTTTGATTTGGAGATCATATTTATAAGAAAAAATTTGATATTCTAATATTTTTCATTCAGATGACTTGTCAAATTGTATGCCAAATGTTTTTATGAACCACTTGTTATATCTGGAAAATGGAATCTGTCAAATAATTTGGTTATTTCCAATTTAGTAACATGCACCTTTAAATCTCTTCTACAGCCCCCCTAAGAAATAGACTAATAGAGTATATGAGTGCTTCTGTGTTACAGGCAAAATTATGAGCAGAGTGGCCAATCTGGTCACTTTTAAGACTGATTGTCTAGCAATCTCACATCAAGTCTCAAGACAGCTGAAAAGAAAATTTCAGTTTAGTGACATATCATCTGTGTATAAAGACAATTCTATAAAAATCTACTGAACAATAAGCACTATTCAGCCCAGCTTTCACCTTAAAAGATAATAGATGCTTATGGATGTGTTTCATGGAACCATCATAGTATCTGTTACAGGAATTGGTAATGTGCTCTAGATTTTTTTTTAAGGATGCTTATATGCTAATGAGTGAAGGGAGGAATTCAAGTCTGTTATTGTTTAAGGAAAATATCATATCAGGAGACAAGTGACACTGTTTAATTAGAGTTACGATCTCTCTCATCTAGTGGTTATTTAAATCCAGCAAATTCAACTATCTGGACATAATTTCAAACCAAGAAATGTGTCAAACATTGTTTCCCAGAATGAAAAAAAAATTAAAAAATGTTTATATTGAATTTTGTTCATAAAACTGTCTCACTCTGAGTGTATTACTTTTTATATGATTCTAAACATAATGAATATCCCTTTATTTAAACTATTACAGAATAAAACAGAGAATCAGAGAAAGCAGTTCTTCTGAAGGCCATAGGGAATAATAATAATAACCAACTAATGAAGAATACAACTATTGAACAGTTCCAAGAACTGCAAAACATAATGGGGCAGTCAATAATATTCACTACGATTACCTTAAGTCTCCACAAAATGTTTAAAATATATCCAGAAGTCAGTGTTTAATACAGTAGGACATTTTAAAATAATGTTTTAAAAAATCCTCAACAAAATTATATCAGAATATTTCAAGTAGAAATATTTAATAGATATATTTCCTACTATAAAGTATATTTAATCTTGTCATTTTAAGAATTTTATAGCTTTTTAAGTAATGTAAATTGTCATCATTGTAACAGATGACAAAGTATCGAGGGAGTATAAAGAAGTGCCAGCCATCAGGGAAATATATGATACATAAGAGTCTGCCCTTGTATAACAGTGGTTGTTCCTGTGAATTCTCTGCCATTGTTCACAGGGAAAGGCTAACAAGCTAGAGAATTTACCGTTGTGGTTCCTAACAAGAATGACTTCCTGCCAGTCCAGGAGAGGGTGCACAAATGAGAGGGAGATTGATGAGAATTGATGAGAAAAGGTGGGAAATCCCTAGGGCAACTCTAGGTGGAGCAGTCCAGAGAAGAGGCAAGTCCTGGATCATGGATGTGGTGTGGGCTTGGGTATATTGTTTTTTCCTTTGCTTCACATTGCTCAGGGCAGATCACTCACTAATCACTTCATTGCCATTCCCGGCTGCATGGAACATATTACAGAGTAGGGGTACCCAGCTATCCCCAAGCATTTCCTTCCCACTACAATGATCAGGGCTCTGAGGTTCTTAAACATGGCTGCACATTGACTTCACCAAGGCAGCTTTGAAGAAACTGAAGCTTGGGCCCCATGTCAGACAAACTAAATTAGAATTGAATAGGGGAGGGGGAGAGAGGCACCAAAGTGGCATGCACACACACAATTCCTAAAGATTGGGAGACATAAACTGAGGCTGAGGTTTCATTAGCTAATAATCTCTGGAGATTGCACCCACCTATAGCATAGTCTCTCTAAAAGAAAGACAATGTAAAAAACCATCTACCATATAAATCAGAATTAATGGATCCAGACAGGATAAATATTTTGAAGAAATATATTAAATATCATCAAATATGTGAGAATTTTTTATTAGGGTATAGTTGTTTTACAATGTTGTGTTGTTTCTGCTGTACAGCAAAGTGAATCAGCTATATGTATACATATATCCCCTCTTTTTTGTATTTCCTTCCCATTTAGGTCACCACAGAGCTATGAGTAGAGTTCCCTGTGCTATACAGCAGGTTATTTGAACAGGCATAAAAAGATATAATAAGAAAACAACTGGAGATAGTGGGTGAACAAATATAGTGTGGACATAATAAACTCAACACTGAAGAGTGGAATGTTTCAGGTTGAAGAATGAATTCGTGAGCTGGCAGTATAGATTAAGGAGTGTCCTCAGAAAACATTAGGAATGAATAAACAGACAGAAAATGTAAAGAAAAGTTTCAGAGATGTAGAAGACAGCCAGAGGTGAAAAAAGCTAAGGTCTTCATCAAAGGCACACCTTTTCACAGGTGCCCCTTTTCCATCTTTCCTGGAGAACATTCATTCCCAGGACCTCCTGGCTTAAGCTCCATGGCTTCCAGTGCTTCCAGTATTCCTACTGTCGGACTCTGAGGATGATAATCTCTAACACATATGCTCACCACAACACACACAGAAGGACTTGCCTGGTGTTGGAACTGGAAAAAGGAACTGTGCTCAAGGCAGAAGTTGGTGAAAAGAATTTTGTTGCAGGGGTTGTGTTGGACATGGTTAAAAATAAACTTTTAGTGTGTTTTCCAATCACAATACAGTTACAGTTACTACAGAACTTAAAAGAGTAGTTTCATCAAATTTAATTTGAAATCCTGCTTGTTATGATTTTGGAGAAATCTTATATTTGATCTCCTGTTTTGTTTTGTTTTGTTTTTTAAAAGCCTATCACTAACACAAGCTGGCTGGGATGAATCAAAGTTCAGAGTTCCTCAGTGATCCTTGGAATCAGAAACCCTCATCCCAGAGGCAAAGGTGGACACGAAGTGTAAAAGCAGATAAAACCACATGATACATAGAAGAGTCAAGGTTCAAAATGTCATTTGAAATTTTGGGGGTGGGAGAGGGTAGACAGAAAAGAATTATGTCTGATGGGGACAGAGGTTGATACAAGGAAAAAGCCACATTTGAAAGCCAGAGAGGCAAGAATGAACATCATAGGTACTGATCAGAAAGAGGCACTCCACTGGAGTGCTGAGTGACTGCCTAGAACATGAATTGTTCTTCGTAACTTGCCTTTAGGTCCAGCAGAGGCCTAATGAATGGATGAACTGAAGCAGAGTAAACATGCAAGGAAGAAGTAGTGAAGACCACTCAGATATTACAATTATGTTCACATCATATCCCCCGCCTTAAGAAGAGATGCATCTCCTAATCTTTAACGAGAACACCTACTCTTCCTGACTCCTGGGGTATCCTCCCCACTCAACTCCCTTATGTCATGAGGGACTTCTTACTTGGACTTACTCAGGGATAGAAGCCACATTATATTAACTGACACCTGAGAACTTCCTTCCCCCAGCCAGACAAATATTTCTCTGGAGTATTATCCTTGGTCTTCCTCAGCCAAGATCTCCTCCAGACCGTAGCTTTAAGGAAAAGCAATAAGAGCTCCTGCTTGTAGCTGTGAAACCCTACAAGTCTGAGGTAAGGTTGTGAGAGTAGAGAAAAGAATAATCTATGAGAAAAGCGAGCAAAAGAGAACTTGTCTTTATCCAACAAGGTGTATTTCTAATATTCCAAAGCAAGTGAGCTCAGCTAGAAAGTAGATTTTAAGATTTTGTTTGCTTTTCAACAAACACTAAAGTGCTTAAATAAATTAGGTATAATGTTCCTAAAATATTTTACTTCTTTCATTTTGACACTATTTGCACACATTAATAGTCTAGTTGTATAAGCAACATTCATCTATGTAACCAACTTACTTTGCCTTCTATCAGCAGCTTCCACTATTTCCCCACCATTTAAAATATGCTGTAGCTGTAGTGACACCTATTCCATTCCTAAATTAATTCACATCTTAATATTTTGGCTAAACATACATTTTCAGCATCCCAAATGCTCCATTTTTGCCTTACAAATTTCTATTGTATTTTCATGATCCAACTTCAGAAATCATTAATATCAATAGTTCCTTAGCCAGAAACTTTGCAAAACTCTGTATAAACCTCTGCTATATAGAACATATTGCACAAGATTACAGTCTGTTTGTTTTAATAGACTGAGCATAGGTATCATGTCTTTCCTAATTTTAAATTCCAAGCACCTGTTAACAATGCCAGCATATGGAAGACACTAAATAATTTTTCTATTGGAATGTTAATATTAAAAAGATAAAAAGTTCCAAGTTTTTCATACCCTCAAATAAAAAACGATACAATTTTAAATGTTATACTACTATTAATTTCATTTTGAAACCAAAATTAAATTAATAGTAGTATCAAATTGGAACGATCTTATTTTTCCTTAGGACCAACTTATTTTTCCTTGGTAAAGCATAAAGGGAGCTCAACTATTGAATCAGATCGTTTTGTAGAGTAATGAGCAAATTATCAATGATAACTAATTTAATATAAAATATGCAAAAAGCCAGTTGAAAATGAGCATATTTTCTCTCCTAAAATTCATACTAAATATGTACAAGATTGTCATTAAGAAGCCCCTGAAATCTACTAAAGTAGCCCTCAGTGTCTGTAGTTCTTTTGGCATAGTTTTATACTCCTCTAGTTTTTATGACCCACTAAGAGTTGCAATTTTTCCCATGGTGCTTGGTACTAGCACTTGTTCCATACATGTTGTTTCTAGCTCATGGTGCTCATTATCTTAATGGACAATTACAGCTCTCTAACTGATTTCTCAATCACTACAGTTAATAGGAAGATATTCATTATTGCCTACACTTTCAGCTTTTGAATAGCAAATGCATTTTACTTTATTTCCCCTTTGAACTATTTTCTCAGCTTCGTAAAAACAAACCACTGCTCTGTCAAACATTAAGAAGGAATAAATAAAGTTCCAATATCTAATATCAAGATCTAGGTAAAAGTGAAGTTGAATGGCATTTTTACTAAGAAAATTTTAGAAACAAATATTTTCCTGCTTCTTAACAGATAAAAGATTGACATTTAACAGAATTGTAGGAATTTAAACCATATTTCACATTGTTTTCCTGTATTTTTACACCTAAACATTTTAAGTGCATAATAAAAGTTAAATGAACTTAAAATTCTCAGAATATCCTGCCTTAATACTTTAGCCCAGTCAAATTTATATAATTGATTACTCAATTGTAACATTACTTTCCAGGAGTGTTGTGTGTACTTCTAGCCTGAGAAATATAGAAAATTTTAATACTTACTTTCTCAAAATAAAAACAAAGCATTATTATTATTTTTGATCTGAAAAGAAGATATATGAAGCAGCAATCACCTACTAGAGGTCAGTAACAAACATAACTTTCAATAATCACTTATCTTCATTGAACACCTGCTCTGTACTGGTCTCTTCACAAACATCATCTTTGCACCTCTAAACATATAAAACAGGTACAGGATGGCTAAGTGACTTGTTGAAAGTCACACAGATAATAAATGAATCAGTTGGGATTCAAATCCAAATCTGTGTTTATACTACCTCTTGGTTCCTCTAAAGTTGAAATATTGCATAGAGATTGAATAATACCCTTAGTTTGAGGAATTCTCCATTGGTCTCGAAATTCCAAACCAATCATGGCTCTATTGCAAACTTCTAATTCCTAGGCTCTATGTTATTTGCTGGAAGTCTCTGAACTAAAACATTTGAAAAATAATATGTACCATTGATTTTTACTGGCAATTTAATACCTATATTTCTGTGTAAAAAATGATTAAAAACACAAGCTTTGTTTTCTATATTTCATGTAAATATCTATAAATGTATTAAGTGTCTAGTTTAGCCAACTTCCATTTCTAGGTATTGACA
The DNA here is from genome assembly GCF_009873245.2 of Balaenoptera musculus. Classification (NCBI taxonomy): domain Eukaryota; kingdom Metazoa; phylum Chordata; class Mammalia; order Artiodactyla; family Balaenopteridae; genus Balaenoptera; species Balaenoptera musculus. The sequence goes on along the minus strand of NC_045801.1, from coordinate 49,390,352 downwards.
ACTTAAAGTTTTAACTTTTATTTTTGTGTTTTCTATTCATTGCATTTTTTACCCTTAAAGATATTACCAGTACTTTTCTGGAAAAATGAATTACAAATGTGACTGTTTTATTATAATATTTTTTGTAGTTTTTGTTGAATGAACATTGAGTATACTTGTCCACTGAAAAGAAATTTTCTTGAAGTATATTTACTTAAGACTGAAGTTTCAGGAGATACATATATATATATATATATACACACACACACACACATACATACACACACCTATAGATGGCTGCAGTCACTCATTCTTGCTGTGTAAGAGTTGTTTTTAATTCCTATTCTGTTTTTTAGATCCAATGGGCACATCTAAAATAACATCATAGTTGGGTTGTACTTTTCCATATTTCTGTATCACTCTAGTTCACACTGAAAAATTGACTGATTGTAAAGGGAGAGTCTATAAAAGTTTGGTATGTAAAAGTATAATGCAAATTAGATAACTTGATTTATCTGGCTCAAGTCAAACAGATTTGAAAAATCATGTGCTAACTAGGTAGTAGATTTGAAAAATAAGTGAGCACGTCTCTGTGAACTAGTTCAGAACACTTGGTAACAGTGGAAATGAAAATTCTGATAGAACAATTATTTAGGAAGACTGTTGTTTCCTTAATTAAAATTGTATTTTCTTTCTCTTCATCTCTTCCTTCAACTTTATAATTTAGTTGTCAATAACTTGCAGAGATGCTGGTTAACAGCACATCTAGTATATATTTGACACTCTTACTGTGATGATTATCATTAATAATATTTATTTAAATAGTACTGTATATTTTCCAAGCCTTTTATATACACTTAGTTTTATACATATATTTATATGCATTTAGTTGTCACAATCTCTCTCATAAAATAGTTATTCTCCTGGAGGTAGAATATAATTCCACCCTTCTTAAATGTGGGCTATGCACAGTGATTTCTTTCCAAAGAGTACGATATGGAAAGGGGGGAAAAAGAGCAATCTTATAGTGCAGAACCTCAGTCAAATGAACAAAATTAACAACAGTGATATGTTGATAACATGTACTCTTGATATGGTGTGATGAACATGGTACTTTTTCACTGTAGTCTTCCTCTTAAAACCCATAATACTAGACTAATCATGAGAAAAACATTAGACAAATATCAATTAAGGGACATTCTACAAAAGCATCTGACTGATATTCCTCAAAACTGTCAAGGTCATCAAGAACAAGGGAAATCTAAGAAACTGTCATCACAGCAGAGATGAGCATAAGGAGATATGACAACTAAATGGAATGTGGTGTCCTGAATGGGATCTTGGAACAAAAAATGGACAACAGATAAACTAAATAAATCTAAATAAAATGTGGATTTTAGTTAATAATAGGGTATAGATCTTGGGCCATTAATTGTGACAAATGTACCATACTAATGTAAGATGTTAATAATAGGGTAAACTTGTTCTGGAGAGTACAGGAAATGTCTGTATTATCATCATGACTTCTCTGTGAATCTAAATTTACTCTAAAATAAAATTTAAAAAAGAAACAGGGAAAGAATTCACACACACACACACACACACATCCTAAGTTACAGTTAGAAAACAGAGCTTCTCCGAGATCCTGGATCACTAGTAGAGGCTGACTTTGAACCAATAAAGGGTTTTCAAACCTAAAAGCAAAGCTTTCCTCTAATAAAACAGAGTTGCCTTGAACAGCATTCATTGTAAATAAAGACTTGACACACTTGAGTTAAAAATAACACATCCTTATTTGCCAAAAGATGAGCGAAAAGAGAAGGGTTAATTTTTTAAAATCTTTTTATATACGTGCATCAAACACAGAACACTCCCACACTCATACGCACTAATGAATAGTTGAGCAAGAGTCTAATTTTTCCACCAGTAAAGCGTACAGCATGGGCAGTCCATTTTTGAATATGGTGGAATCCAATCATTTAGATCCCCATTTCTGTAGTCATAGCTTTAAGGAACTTCTCAGCAGATGCTAGTTTCATTTTCTCCTACTCTATCTTTTCATTTATCCAGAGGTCATTCTTATCTCTCCACTTGGCTGAGCCTCAAGGTTGTCCCAGCTTATCTTTGTAATGTCTCTGCACCTGGTGTCCCTGATCTTATTAAAACAGCTCATCTCCATTTTCAGCTTGTGATTTTTCTGGGCAGTATTTTTAACCCATTTATTCTTCCTTCACCAATTCTATCTTGTATAGTTAAATATTTTCTAAGCCAAACTTATAATCAATAATGTTCTAAATACTTAAAAATAAGGACAAAATTATTCTACCATTTTCTTCATCAAAGACAGGACCTAACAACATTACTATGTTTGTATTTGTAAAAACAATTTTATTAATTTACAATTAGCCTGTGTCTAACAAGAATCAATCTTTTCACCGAAATAAATGTGCTAATATTCTTTCTTTCCAAAATCAAAATTTGAATGGTCAAATATGTTTTCCATAACAAAATCTAATTGTTAAATAATTTATATATGTGGTCATGTAACCTAATGCTTTGTTTTCTCTTTTAAATAAAGCTTTGTCTGGGGTAGGATTCTAACCTCTTTCCCACTCTAGGAAGAGAAGTTCCAAAACACTTAGAATATAATAAACTTGTTCCTGAATCTAACCCACACTCACAGTTCTAAATATTGGTCACTAACCAGCACCACCGCACAGAAATAGAAGCCAAAAGATGCTGCTGTTGGTAATACTAAAGATCCTCAGTGCCCAGCAGTGATCTTTGCCCTCACAAGTCCCCCCTGACAGTGAGCTATATTAGTCACTGTCCCTGATGCCCATGGTCATCCAATATAGCAACTGCTCTATGGACAAGAGTTCAACATCTGAAGAAGCAGTTTCAGGAGCCCCTGGGGTAGAGATTTAGGAGCAGAGTACAGGAGCAGGGACTTAGGCACCAGTGTGAAGAGGTCTTGATGCGAAGGAAAAATTCTTCTGAGGGCTACCAGTGCCTGGGAAGGTGGGAAGACACTTCCAGATATATCAATTTAGGCAGTGACCCAGAGGAATATGGTTCCTTGATTTCTGAGTTTTGAATTCCCAGCCCTACCTTTACCTTCTCACTTATGTCAAAGAAGAAACAGATTTGGACAGTAGTTAAAGCAGTAAAACAATTTTTTCAGGACTCTTACAATAGGAAAAAGAGAACTTGATTCCAAATGCAGCATAGGTAAGTGAGAATTTATAGCCAAGGAGTAGGGTGGTGGGGGTGGGGGTGTGGTTATTCAGTAAATGAAAAATTACAAACAGGCAGCATCAGGGGTAAGGGGGTTCTCAGCTAAACTGACCTAATAGAATTCTTGCTAAAGACAAGCGAGGGTGATCAAAGAAAGAATCTTTGTCAGTCCCATTTCTTGTTCCAGGGAAGAAGGGACATTCTTCTTTCTTTTGAACATTATAGGTCCATTTCTCATCAGGTTATCTTTCATTCATTAAGGATCAGTTGAATCATCTGTTGGGAACTGGTAGTAGAGAGAATTTGCTAGATGGTGCTAGCAGCCAGTCATTTAATGAAGGGAGTTTCCATGAAAATAAAGGAAAAACTGAGATTAATAGTTAAAAATCCAGTTTCTGAATTCAGTGGGCAGCCAGTCAGGAAGATTTCTAGATGATGAACTTGAAGTATCATTAGATGGTGGAGTGAGGGCAGCACTGGCAATCCAGTGGAATTCCTGGTTTGCAGTTTGAATGCTCTAGTGTTGGCATGGGGTGTTCCAGTGAACCTTCTGAACTCACACAGCAGCAAGCATGAGGTTGCCCACACATGATCTGTTATGTTGATTTCCTTAAAGTTTATATCAAGTCATCCAGCTTCAGCTTGCAGGGCTTTGGGAAAAGATAATTTTAGTTCTCAATGATTCCAAGTCACAAGGGAGAAAAATTAGAAACATTAATTTGGATAGTTGTAGCCAGATATTAGAGGAAACTAGAAAAAATTCATGATCCAGTCCAGTTTGTGGGATAGATAACGAAGCCTTAACGACAATGAACAGGACTAGAATTTAATATCCACTAGAGTGTGCTATAGTTTTCCACTAAAACAATTTTTCTCTCTACAATCACCACCATTTCTATCAAAGACAGTCAAAGTAAGGTTAATTTGTTTGCAAAATAAGTCTATTTTCATTAAACTTGGCCTGCTTATTTACATAACTGCAGCAAGAATAGAGATTGACAACATAGGTCTTTTGAATTTGTTCTGCTGGAAATTTTCATAAGCAATCTCAGATTAGACTTTTAAAAGCCTCTTGAGGGTAGGAAGCCAAGCCAAAGACTCACCATCAGAGTTCTCCTGCAATACCTGTATGTTTGAGTGAATTCCTTCCTTCTCCAGGGCCCCAAAATATCCTGAGGTTCCTGGTCCTAAAAAAAAGTGACTTTCCTTACTAACTTAAAAAGCCAGTAACCCTAGAAGCAAAACACCAGATCGTTTTTCTGAATGGAGACTTTATTGACTCCATAAAATCAACCATAGGTCCTTAAATCTATCACCTTTGATTATACGCACATCTTTCTCAAATATGACATTCCAGTTAAAGTCTTGGCAAAATCATCAATGTTTCCAATTGTGAGCTGTTTACAATGTTTCCAATTGTGAATCTGTTCCAGAGAACAGATTCTTATTGAACTTATGTAAAAAGTATATTTCCTTGAAAATAAGAATACTCATTAAAAGTTGCTAAATTCTGGAGGGATCAGATAAGGAGAAAAAGATAAATTGTTTAAGTTCTGTTTACAAAGGTATAATTTACCAAATTGCTATCAGTTATAGATAGCTTAAGAGAAGAAAATAAAAAGTTTTCTTAAATCTGGAAAATAATCAAGAAACAGCAATATTTCAAATAAAGAGCCATAAAATTATAATCATCCTCATCAGTTTATTTAGTTCCATGTTTATTTGATACCTGGTTTGCTTGCTCTTGGGATGGCAGTTTTATTAATCCAGTTTTTCCATTAGAGTGCTGGAAATCTTTACTCAGTTCAGTAGTATTATTAGAAATCTGTACTTGTTATAGTCCTTTGCATGAGTCTCTTCTTAGGTAAAGCACTTTTGCAAAAGCATCAGAGTAAAACAATAACTCTGACACAGCTTCTGTTCCTTCTAGAGAATAGCCTCTTACAAATGGAGAAGCCTAAGAATCTAATCCAGCCTCTGTTTATCTGGGATTCTAACCCAGCTTTTAGTGTACACTTAGAATCTTAAAAATCAAAATCTGTCCCTACCAGCTCCAACAGATGTTTGTCCGGAGCACTGGTTTAGGAGTCAGACTCACCAATGGATCCCCGATCAATCAGTCAGCAGTAAAAACAAAGGCTTCAAAGATGCAACTTAGGGTCCTGGGTGAGTGGTCTGGGGGTCCAATGATGAATCTGATCCTATTAAAGTTGCAGCACCATAACTGTCAAAGAAAAACCAGAACTGGACAGTAGTTAAAGCAGTTAAAAACACATTTTATTCAGGACTATTGCAATAAAGGGTAAGAGACCTTAGTATAGAACTGGGCTCAATTCCAAATACACCATGCGCAAGTGGCAAGAGCCAAGAAGCAGAGTGCGAGTCAGTGGACAGAAAATTACTAAGAGAAACCGTCAAGGGTAAGGGGCAGAGGGGTTCTGGCTAAACCAACCTAACAGTATTCTTACTGAAGACAAGCCAGAGTGATCAGACATTACTTGAAAGATGGTAAAGGATAGGTGACCTGATCAGATATGGTGGCAGGGGGTGAAGTTCTGATTAAACTGACTTAGCAAGGTTCATGCCAAAACTAAATTGTACAAGGAAGTGACAGATGGGTCCAGGAGAAGGTTCAGGAGCCTGACTAAAGTTTGGTCAAAAAAAGAACCTTTGTCACTTACCCCATCATTTTAAAATAATCTCTTTTTGTGAAAAACTCCACAGGTACTCAAATATTCCCCCAGGGTGGACACATGGCTTAAGCATCTACTTATCCCCAGGGCATAATAGAGCTTCAGCAAGTAGTAGAACTTCCATAAATGTTTGTTGAATTGTTGACCTCTTTCAGGATAGGAACTAAAACTAAAATTTGAAGACTATCCCAGAAAGTGAGTACATAAAAGAACTACATTTTGGTTTAGTCTCAATTTGTGTTATTGCTTTTAACAACTTGAAAATGACTTGTGGGATTCAAGAACAGAAAAAAACTTAAAGAAGATAGTGATATGAAGCTCATTCTAAAGATTTTTTTTCCTTGAATAATGCTAGGCTGTTAAAAGATTATAGAAGGCTGGAGTTATTGAAAACAGCTAAGTCTAAAGTTAAAATTTAAAGACCACTCAATCAAGCATAAAAAGGGCCTTTGAAATAAAGTTGATAATCCTTGGGGACAGCTATATTTAACTACCATTATTGTGGTTTCACTGTTATTGTTGAAATCAAATACATAAACAGAGCTTTCATGCTGTTTAACAAATTTCAAATCAGTATCCTTTCCTTTCTGATGTCAAGCCTGCCCCTAAAGTGACAGAGATACTAATGCACATTTCCCTTCAAATAATAAATGAAGGCAAGAAGTGCAATGAGAATAACATGCCTAAAGAAACAGCATCTTCCCATTTTTCTGACCAAATTCAGGCTTTCCTCTGTTGCTACACTGCTGCTTCCCTGAGGTTCCTATAAAAACAAAGAAACACAAAGGTTTACTGTTGGTGAACAGTAGTCTTGACTCATGCTGTGTCCTTAAAAGTTTGCCAAAAGTTTCTGGAGTCAAATCTATCATGATTCAGAGTAATTTTGAGACAGCAAAAAGTCCCTGGAAGAGTCTATCCATTCACTGAACTAGTTTAGGAGTTCTAGGTTGCAGAAATTGGGTCAGTTTCTTCCATTTGGCCACAATCTTAGTTTTATTTCCAGAGAAATCCTTTGCAAAAATTTCTGCCAATAATATTTAACATTTATTTAATATTCTCAAAAGACTTGTCTATGGTTACTCTAATGGAACTAGTATTTTAGAGCTCAGAAGATCTAGATGTCAACTATTCTAGCTCAAAAACTCTCATTTCACAGACAAGAAAACTGTGTTGTGCCCATTGTATTACAGCTAAAGAACCTAAGATAGGAACCAAGGTCTCTTGATTGTGAGACAAGTGTTATTTTTATTATGATCTTCTTCTACCCAATAAACATTTTTGTGTAGAATAACAAAAATTGTTTAAAGGATGAAAAAGCCTTGAAGCATAATTTGTTTTCCTCCTTAACTGAAGGAGTCAAAGTATTTGTGATTAATTAGGATCAATCATCTTTTAAAATATACACAAAGAACTTGGCAAGTGTTTCCCAAAATTAACAGTGCTTGATCCATGGAAAACTTTCCTCCCAACATATGAATTCCTTTTTGTGGAAACATGTTTAATAGACCAACTGTGAAAGCCTTCTACTTGTAGGAAAACATCCTAGATGTCAATCATAACATAATAGACTTTAGAAGCAACCACATTTTGAACATGTACTCTAGCATATAAATGAAAAACAACCACATGTCAATTAATGAAAAATATTATTTTTTAACTTTAGTAAAATATAACATATTAGATAAGATCTAAATAAATACAAAGAGTTTGAACACCCACTACTATCAAAAACTGCTCTGAGCTGTTTCTGTTTTGTTCTTGAAGCCATTCAGTATTCTAGGGCTTTGGAGCCTTTATTGGCTTTTCCCACACCAGCAGGAAATCATACCTACTGAAACCAGGGCTGGATTCAGCCAGCACAAGGTGATGCCGCACTGCTGGCCTCAGTACCCCTTCTCCTCTACCCTGTATACATATCTGAGTGCTTGATTTCCTGTCTGGGACTAAGCACCAACTTACACTCAGAAAAGAAACAGGTAAAGTTTCTTTTATAGCTAATCCTTATGGCTTTTTCTGAGAAGAAATACCAACTACTGAAGTAAGCATGTATGCATCACTTTATCATCATCTTGCTTTCTTCCTTTCTCCTTTCCCACTCCATCCTTCCATAATCACCCCATCACACAAACACACACACACACACACATCATCATCTCTTCCCCATCAGAAGGGCAGCAACACACACTCCTAACTTGGGGTCACCAGCATATAACCTCCCTAGCAGAAATAAAAAATGTCGACGTCTTATGACCTGCTTTTCTTGCAAGAAATTTATGTTAGGTCACCATAGCTAAGTGTATTTTTCTACCTTTGTTTCAGAACCTATTTAAGCAATTCTGAACATAATAATATGATAGTTTTCAAAACAAGAACCATAGATTCATTACAATTCTGCTGAATTTCTTTTGTTCTACCCCAAATAAGAATGGCCACTGCTTTCACTACAATGTCTTTTCTCACCTTCTTTTACTTTAAGTTCAATAATTTAATTTTCTTAAATTTTACAACTAGTTGTCACCTTGCATCCTCTTAATAGCACTTCTTGAAACACTTAATGAAGCTGAATTTGATTTTATGTCAATTGATCCAGTTAATCTACTCTTAGAAAAGTTGGTTTCATTTAAACTTGAGGACCTACATTCATTCAACAAACACACAAATAGTCTTTGCTCTTAAATAGTCCAGAATGTCTTAGGAAGATATCCATGTATACATAATAGTAAATACCTGTGGACAATGCTCTCTAGAAACCTGCATAAGGAAGAGAACAGAGGAAGGAGCCACCTTCCAACAGTAAAGAAGAGTTACTATAGGTCATGTCTGTGCAGAATTTTGATGTATGTGCAAAAAGTGTAGCTAACAGGGAAACAGAAATACAAACAAATGAAAAGTTAAGTATATTTTATGATTACTTTTGACTGACATTGGCATATTTCATGCACCTAGTAAATACTGAATATTTCTAGATGGATTAATGCCCTCTAAGGGATCTACCATTTATGGGGCTTAATATCTCTTACAGTAAAGCTTGTTCTAATTTTATTTATAATTTATTGCTATGAATTTCACTAAAACATAAACTCCATGAGCCCAGGAGTTGTTCCTTCAACCATAAACGCATAACAAACATTAAGAACAATGCTTGACTCATAACATGCATTGAATAAATATTTGTTAAACTGACTAAATGAACAAATACCCTGCCATTTCATTTTTATAAATATTTACAGACAGCACTCCCTATGGGACACACTGAGTCTCTCTCTCTTATTAAAGGTGATACAAAAAGAAACAACACGTGAATCTTGTCTTAATAAAATTTATATTTAAATAGAATACTATATTGGCATCTGTAAAGGTACTTCTCAGCTCTCTGAAAGAAACATATTTTCTAGGAATAGAAGCATAGGCTGATGGTGAGGAAAAGTCAAGCACATTGGAAGAGGACCTAACTTCACTGCCTGTATCTAGGTGAGTCGCAGTTCAATGATGTGTCTCTTGCTCAGGACTTACTTCACATCTTCCTCCCCATTGCTCTGTCCAAGCTACCTGTGCTAACACCTCTGCTAGGGTAGTATATAATTTCCTTTCTTGCCTGCCTTTATGAATGATGATTGCCTATACTTAACATCAGTAGCTAAAATAGGTTTCCAATTTCAAAAATTATGACTAGCTTACCAAAGTGAGTTTCCAGTGAGTCAGCTATAAGGCATACTAATTCCTGTCTAACACCACATCAGGCCTCTCCCCAACTTAAAAGATTACTCTTTGCCTAAGCCCTCATTCCCTTTTCCTAAGTCTCACCTTCCTTAGTAGCCTTTTGTTCTAAAACAAAGGAAATCACTAAAACAAAAGCAAGACTAAATAGAACCTTATTTATGAAAAGTATGCCTTTTGAGCAAAATTTTATCCTGTGATTTTCACACTACCTGGTGCACAGTAAGTGTTAAATAACTGTTTACAATAAGATAAAAGAGTAAAGGCTTATAACTCCAAAAGTGTTTTTTAATTTCTGAACTGGGCAAAATGAATCATGTTACCATTGTTCTCCTATCTCAACAACTTAGAAACTTGTCATTTCCTTTTATAGAGAGGAGGCATAGTATAAAAGTTGTAATACTGCAGAAAAAGAAAAAAATAGAAAACTATTACTGATAGAAAATAATATGAAGTCAAAATATTTGATTGAGTTACATCTAACATATAAATTTCATAGCCATGATTCAGAGATTTCATTTCCCATTTAGAACAACATGAGAATTTTAGAACCACCATAAAAGTCCAAAGAACTTCATGTGGTGACAGCATGCGGAAGCATGCCTCCTACCTCTCTCCCTTACTTTCCTCCTTTCACCAGTCATCGTCTCCATGTTACAGATGAAGAAAATGAAGTCTCTGTGACACAAAGAGATGAGTGCCTTGTCTAGTAGGTGAATTGTTTCAACCCATGTCTGTCTAACTCCAGAGACAGGACCTTTAGGGAACCAGAGATGGATGCTATCTACATTATAACATCTCTGTAACTACCTGGATACTTTATGCCAAACCAAAATTACAGCTTTAGGAAAAAAATAGTTTAAGCTAGGAAACTGGATGAGTTTTCATCAGAAATGTCTCAAAGAGAATAGAGCATATTAGACCAAATATTAATGGGAGTATTATATTAGAAAAACAAAAATGAAAATGATAATGTTTGTATACTGGTAACAATATAGTTTGTATACAATTTAAGGCATTTTATACTGCTACATCCCTATCCCTATGTTGCTACACCCCTACTGATAGTAAAATCTACCACAATCTAAAATAATAATAGTATTTTGCAGAATGAATCCTCCAAATCCTAGACAAATAATTAAAAGTTGTAGAAAAAATGAAGTGTACAGAGAGATCCTAACAATTAGCATTATAGTTATGTTAAAATGTAACATTGATTGCATTAAAAACTATGCAGACAAGAAAAATACTGATTATTAGGAAGATTATTTTAGGAAGAGGTACAAATGCTCACGGTCCATGTTGATCCTATCCTTCAGCTCCAGCTACTAATGAGCATCCCACTTTCCCCATCATTATTTGTCAGTGAGACCAGAAACAATCTGACTCGAAGCTGGATTCCTTAAGAGTTCAGTCATTCTGGTAAACTGATGTGAATAAGTCATAATCTCATAAGTAGCTAAATTGTTGGCTCCTTGCTCTGCATCCAAAAAATCAATAAAAAATAAAATAATAATAAAAAAAACTTTACTTGTTGCTACTACTAAAGGTAGAAAGCATTAGTTTAACTTAGTTGACCAAGTGAAGTGAAAAGCTACATTTGGAAAAAGTCTATACTATTAGGGAGTAGAAAAAACAGGCCCACAATTATATCATTGAAAAAAAACAGACCATTAAGAATACTGGAAGTGATAAAAAATTATGTTTAATTTTTTCACCTTTGTTCTACTTTTCTATATTTCTATAATATTGTTCTATTGTTTTTCATAAAAAAGAGTACAATTTCTTATCTGTATGCTCATAGGAAATATTTCAAAAAACACTAATAATTAATGAATGTACGTTTGTTTTTGCAAAATAAAATAACAAATTAAAACATAATGAAGGTAAAAGACCTATTTTCCTTGACTCTCTTAGACATCATCAAATCATCTTACTTTTTCACCAAAAGGTTTGTATTTTTTCTGATTTCTAGAGTTAGTTATTGAATCTCTGAATAGGTAGCTAAAATAAGTATATGTTTAATTTTTCTACTGTATACAACTCCAACAGAGCATTCAGGATATCATCTCTCCATAGTCTAACATCTTAAATGACTTAATCCATTTACAAATAATATCCAAAAGACAGATCTCTTCTACTTCTGCCAAGAAGGAAAGCCGATTGAACAAGACCAAACTATTAGTGAAAATAAAAAACATTTCAAACAATGACAATCACATGAGATTTAGCAACTTTAGTATAGATTAAAAATTAGGAAAAAACATATATAAAGCATATACAAAGCATATATAAAGTATAAATATAACTATAAAAACAAACAATCCTCATGTTTCATTAATGAATTCTGTCATGTTCCTCAGTTAACAGGTACTTTAACAATTGGCTATCAGACTTCAGAATATAAGTGCCTTAAGAATAAATTATTCCCATTTGAAGGGAATAATTGTTTTAAGTCATATATAGCTCCCAAATATTAAATGGCTAATTTTTACAGTAGTGATCTCAGATAATGAATGCACTTCAAGAAGCACCTCATACTCAAAAACCCTAACAGCTCATTTCAGTCCAGACTGTCATAGGAAAATGCTGACAGTATTTAACCCTTTTTGTTGAAATATGCCTCAAACATAGTACAAATTTCCAAGCTTTATTAAGCAGAACATACTGGTCCTAATTTAATCATTCCCCTATGTGTCAAGGGCATCACTACAAACAATTGTTTTACCATGAGCTAGTTTTAGATAGTTACTTACAATGGGTCGGATCTTTCCTAACTTTGGTATTTAGTTTATGAAGATTAGAAAGCACTTAGCAGACAAATATGCCATCTTTGATTCAAATATTATTTCACATGGGCAGTCGTAATATCCATCCCAGAGAAAAAACATTTTATTATATATTCAACAGCCCAGTTTTATGAAGGAAAAAAAACCCTCTGCAATTTAAAGCTGTACTATATCTCTAAACTACAGTCCCCTGAACTCCTGTCCTACCACTCATTTTTCACTGCTGTACTTGATAATATAATCAATACTTCTCTCTCTACTTCACTAGTCAGGATATATTTTCCATCCAGCCATTCAATTAAGACTCCTTCTCCAATTCAGACTCTCTACCAATCATTGGGCAAAAATATATCATGCAAAGGAGATCATGAATCATCACCCAAGTCTAATACTAGAGAAGTAACTCAAAGCACTTTCCATTATATATATATATATATATATATATATATATATATATATATATGTAAAAGCACTTTCCATTTATTTATATATATATATATATATACCATATATATATATATATATATGCCATATAATAATCCACAATGGAAGAAGAAGAAGAATATTTACTGAATGTATCCTATGCACTGAGCACTACACCTAGCATGATACACACTTTATATTATTTAATCCCCAAAGCAAACGTATCGGGTTAAAAATAACCAAAGATTCAGAAATTAACCTGCCCAAGACTACTTAGGTAGTAAGTAAGTAACCTCTAAAGACTGAGTTCCTTAAGACAAAGGACTATGTCTCCTTTTTGTGTATCCCAGTGCCTAGCACAGGGACAAAACAAGAGTGTTTCAATGCTCAGGAATAAAGTGATAGTTGAATTCTGGTCAATTCAAGCTAAAGCTCCACTCTCACCAAAACTCAGAAACAAACAAATGAAATTATAAAACATAAACACTCAGGGCTATGTGCAGCAGTGAGACGTATTGTTATTAGAAAAAAGGTAGGCATGGGAAACATAAAAGCTATAAACTTCTTAGTAAATAGTAAAATTTACTTGAATTTAGCTCTAAAGAAGACTGCCAGACATTTTTCAGGGTAGAGCCACATGATAGGCTTGACTAAAGAAACAAAAATATGTCCACACTTATTAAAGGTAGAAAAGATAAGTATTTTTTAAAAGATTTCCTTTTTGCAGATTGTGTTTGAATTTTATTTGATTCTCAAGGCTTTCTATGACCTTGGCATGGTAATATAGACTGTCTACCAATATTACACTTCATAAAATTCTAAAGCATTTTTCTGGAACTCCAGCAGATACAGAGGTTGATCCACCCACTTTCTCTCTACTGTTTCTGTATCCATTAGGCAGAAAGTACACACCTTGAGGCTCCTTGCTGGAAGAAGAACTGCTTACTACTCAGCAGAATCTGCATGTTCAGGCTTGTTGGTTTCCATCAATACAGTGCCAGTTATATAGGCCATTGGTTGTTTCCTTTATAGATTTCTGAGTTTTTTTGGGCTTTGCAAGCATTTTAAACTATTTGTTTTTAAAACCTTCTTTTCAGGTAATTGACAATTTTGGAAAGCTGAAGTTTTTGAATTCAAGAGGAGTGCTTAAACACCACTATCTTTGCTACCACACTTCTACATAAATTACAAATATAGGAAATCAACTGTGAGAATCAAGACTCTCTGCTCTGAGGGAGGAACATTCTTAAACTCATTCTAGGAGGCCACCATCACCCTGATACCAAAATCAGACAAAGATGTCACAAAGAAAGAAAACTATAGGCCAATATCACTGATGAACATAGATGCAAAAATCCTCAGCAAAATACTAGCAAACAGAATCCAACAGCACATTAAAAGGATCATACACCATGATCAAGTGGGGTTTATCCCAGGAATGCAAGGATTCTTCAATATATGCAAATCAATCAATGTGATACACCATATTAACAAATTGAAGAATAAAAACCATATGATCATGTCAATAGATACAGAAAAAGCTTTTGACAAAATTCAATACCCATTTATGATAAAAACTCTCCAGAAAGTAGGCATAAAGGGAACTTACCTCAACATAATACAAGCCAGATTTGACTAACCCACAGCCAACATCATCCTCAATGGTGAAAAACTGAAACCATTTCCACTAAGATCAGGAACAAGACAAGGTTGCCCACTCTCACCACTATTATTCAACATAGTTTTGGAAGTTATAGCCATAGCAATCAGAGAAGAAAAAGAAATAAAAGGAATCTATATCAGAAAAGAAGAAGTAAAGCTGTCACAGTTTGCAGATGACATGATACTATACATAGAGCATCCTAAAGATGCTACCAGAAAACTACTAGAGCTAATCAATGAATTTGGTAAAGTAGCAGGATACAAAATTAATGCACAGAAATCTCTTGCATTCCTATACACTAATGATGAAATATCTGAAAGAGAAATTAAGGAAACATTTCCATTTACCATTGCAAAAAAAAGAATAAAATACCTAGGAATAAACCTACCTACAGAGACAAAAGACCTGTATGCAGAAAACTATGAGACATTGATGAAAGAAATTAAAGATGATACCAACAGATGGAGAGATATACCATGTTCTTGGATTGGAAGAATCAACATTGTGAAAATGACTCTACTACCCAAAGCAATCTACAGATTCAATGCAATCCCTATCAAACTACCAATGACATTTTTCACAGAACTAGAACAAAAAAATTCACAATTTGTATGGAAACACAAAAGACCCCAAATAGCCAAAGCAATCTTGAGAACGAAAAATGGAGCTGGAAGAATCAGGCTCCCTGACTTCAGACTATACTGCAAAGCTACAGTAATCAAGATAGTATGGTACTAGCACAGAAATAGAAATATAGATCAATGGAACAGGATAGAAAGCCCAGAGATAAACCCACGCACATATGGTCACCTTATCTTTGATAAAGGGGGCAAGAATATACAGTGGAGAAAAGTCAGCCTCTTCAATAAGTGGTGCTGGGAAAAACAGACAGCTACATGTAAAAGAATGAAATTAGAACACTCCCTAACACCATACACAAAAATAAACTCAGAATGGATTAAAGACCTAAATGTAAGACCAGACACTATAAAACTCTTAGAGGAAAACAGAGGCAGAGCACTCTATGACATAAATCACAGCAAGATCCTTTTTGACCCAGCTCCTAGAGAAATGGAAATGAAAACAAAATAAACAAACAGGACCTAACGAAACTTAAAAGCTTTTGCACGGCAAAGGGAACCAAAAACAAGACAAAAGAACAACCCTCAGAATGGGAGAAAATGTTTGCAAATGAAGCAACTAACAAAGGATTAATCTCCAAAATTTACAAGCAGCTCATGCAGCTCAATATCAAAAAAACAAAGAACACAATCCAAAAATGGGCAGAAGACCTAAATAGACATTTCTCCAAAGAAGATATACAGATTGCCAACAAACACATGAAAGAATGTGCAGCCTCATTAATCATTAGAGAAATGCAAATCAAAACTACAATGAGATACCATTTCACACCAGTCAGAATGGCCATCATCAAAAAATCTACAAACAATAAATGCTGGAGAGGGTGTGGAGAAAAGGGAACCATCTTGCACTGTTAGTGGGAATGTAAATTGATACAGCCCCTATAGAGAACAGCATGGAGGTTCCTTAAAGAACTAAAAATAGAACTACTATACGACCCAGCAATCCCAGTACTGGGCATATACCCTGAGAAAACCATAATTCAAAAAGAGTCATGTACCACAATGTTCATTGCAGCTCTATTTACAATAGCCAGGACATGGAAGCAACCTAAGTGTCCATCGACAGATGAATGGATAAAGAAGATGTGGCACATATATACAATGGAATATTACTCAGTCATAAAAAGAAATGAAATTGAGTTATCTGAATTGAGGTGGATGGACGTAGAGTCTGTCATACAGAGTGAAGTAAGTCAGAAAGAGAAAAACAAATACCATATGCTAACACATATATATGGAATCTAAAAAAAAAAAAAAAAGGTCATGAAGAACCTAGGGGCAGGATGGGAATAAAGACGCAGACCTACTGGAGAATGGACTTGAGGACACAGGGAGGCGGAAGTGTAAACTGGGCCAAAGTGAGAGAGTGGCATGGACATATATACACTACCAAATGTCAAACCAATAACTAGTGGGAAGCAGCCTCATAACACAGGGAGATCAGCTCAGTGCTTTGTGACCACCTAGAGGGGTGGGATAGGGAGGGTGGGAGGAAGGGAGACACAAGAGGGAAGAGAGAGATATGGGGATATGTGTATATGTATAGCTGATTCACCTTGTTATAAAGCAGAAACTAACTCACCATTGTAAAGAAATTATACTCCAATAAAGATGTTAAAAAAACAAAGACTCTCTTCTCTATGCATTATTATAATGTCATTTTCCATTGTCTCAAGGGATGTATTCAAAAACAAATAGAAGACAAAGAAATATGTAATTTCCTTATAAAAGCAATTCAATTGGTCTTTTCTTTTTGGATATCTAGCTATACTGACTTCAATTTTCCGAAGACGTTTATCCTTTCAAATGTATCACAGCATATATAAACTGTTCTGGCATATTACTTAAAGCAAGGCTTAAATTACAGGAAAGCCATGGCAGAGAGGGGCTCTGTGAGGACAAATTCCCACCCACCCTGCATACTAGTATGCTCATGCTGAAGTAACAAAGTACCACAGACTGAGTGGCTTAAACACCTGAAATATATTGTGTACAGTTCTGGAGGCTAGAAGTCCAAAACCAAGGTGTTGGCAGGGCTATTTCCTTCAGAGGGCTGAGGGAAGTGTCTGTTGCAGACCTCTTTCCTTGGTTTGTACATGCCAGCTTCTCCCTATGTCTCTTCATATCATTTTCCCTCTATGCATGTCTCTGTGTCCATATTTCCCCTATTTATAAGGATACCAGTTATACTGGATTAGGGGCCACTTTAATGATTTCACTATAACTTAATTATCTCTGTAAAAACTCTATCTCCATATGCGGTCACATTCTGAGGAAATGGGGGTTAGGACTTCAAAATATAAATTTTTCAGGGACACAATCCAACCCATAACACCACCTATATAGGGGTTGGTGCTTACAAACCCTCTACAAAATGTGTAATGTGCATGACTGATATAATTTTCTCCTACAACCTCCTTACAAAAGTATATAGTTATATATAATTGTCATACATGTATTTGTGTATATATATGTATATATCACTTTAGGTCAGTGCTAGACACAGGAAAGCAGCCAATAGGTATTTATCAGAAATAAGTCCATATTTTTGATAATGTAGAAATATTTTGCACGTTTTAAATATTAGAAACCTAGAGTAAACACTAGGAAGAATCATCATAAACTGAGCATCTCAGTGTCAGGCATATGTAGGTGATTATCTCAATTTTCACAACAATCCTATGGGATATGATTCAGGCCATCACCAGGCCTGTCATGCTCAGAATCTCCTGGGCCTTGGACACAGCAGTCATATAATTGCCATGCCAGTGATTAGTCATTATTACACAGAAGTGGTAATATGGCTCTTCTGTGATGGCTAAGCATTATATAACATGGGGCTATTATAATATTGTATATTGCAAAAATAGTGCCTCCAAACTAGATCATAGATAGTTTATACAAACATATAAAGAAATCATGCTACAGTTTCAGATACCAGGGCAAGAAAGCCCTGAGAGGTTTTGATGACTCGGCAGGACATTACCTAGTATTACCCCTCCCCAAGTATGTCTACCATGATGGAATTAGAGACCTGTAAAACTAAACAAATATTCCCTATCTGATGCTACCTAAGTTGCTTGCTGTAAGTAGTACCCTTCAACTTTACTGCAGAAAAGTTTAATTTAAATATAACCAATGTACCTGAGCATTCATTCTTACCAGTCCTCAAACTCAGTTCTCAGGTAGACAAAGTCAGGGTAGAAATTATCATTTCCATTTTTCAGAAAAAGGCACTGAGTCATGGAGAGGTCAAGTAGCCCTACAAGCTCATAGAATAGTAATTTAGCTGGGACATGCTCTTCATTGTGGTCTTTTGACTCCAAATCCATTCTGGATTTCCCACTTAAGGTTCCAAGCATTCAAGATATTATGAAAACCAGAAACTGCATGAGACACTGACAATTCTCTTGTGAATAAGGCATATCATCTCATTTTTGTTCTCTGAGAATGTAATATTTGGCTAATCCATGACTACAGGGAGATTTATGCTTTGGAAGGAAGTAATATAACCAGAACCAAAAGCTGACAAATGACATTATATTTTAGACAACTTTTGTGTAATCCAAAAAGTTTGGTGGTGGAGTTTTCCAAAGCAGATGGAAAACAAATCTATGCTGACAACAGGGGCTTTAGGAAAACAAAGAAATGGAGTTGGATAACCTGGTTGTCAGAGGAATCCTGGGTCTGTCATAAATTTGCTCAGTGTTCAGGACCACTATCTTTCACTTAGAATTGCCTTCTCATATATAAAATGAGAGCTTGCTTTACTGGTATTTCTCAATGGAGCATCGTTGGTATTCTGTAAAAGAAAATTCTTCATCATGTAGGACAATTCCAAACATTGTAAGACTTTAGCATCACTGTCCCCCAAAATGCTAGAGGTGTTCCTATTACTGTGAAAAACAAAAACACCCCTACCCACTTCTAAACTACCTCCCCAAACCTCTGGCTAAGACCTAGTTGACTACATAAAGTTTTAATTTCCCTCCAAGTCTCTGATTCTGTGATAGATAGATGTGTTTATATCCATCAGCCTAATAGCATCTAGTTATTACTGAATATGCTATTCTTCAACATAACTTTCTTCAGTTGGAAAAAAAAGTGAAATTCAAGTTGAGATTCAATAACTTTTTATAAGATCACAGTGCTGTTAGCAGTTTTAAAGATTAACTAGTATACATTTATCATTTTATAGATCAGACGATGCAGTGAAATTATCATATAATTACATAAGAAACAGGTTTCCTGCCACCTTATCCAGGGTTCATTTTGTGGCATCATATTTCCACCCATCAGATACCCAATTCTCCCAAGTTCCCTCCTACTGTGGAAAAATGGGCATTTCACAATTTTGAGGAAATTTTTCATAGTAGTATAATTCCATTTAATGCTAAGAGATGATCTACTTAGTAGTTTGTAGAAACATAAAAAGAAATGTGCCTACCTGAGGTGAGCAACTGTTTGGTTTTTTAATGGGAGTCCCTAGAGTATGAATAAGGTAACATATCGCAATATTTTTCTAACCAATTTTATCATTTGGACTTCAGTCATGCTGAATCAGTGCAATTACCTTCAAATAGCTATTTCATGACTCCTGAAAATCTTTGCTTTATACATTTCCTTACAGAAACTGGCCACATTAGAATCTAGTAACTATTCTAAAATAGGTCACAAAGCAGGAGGAACAGAGAAAATGAATTTGTATACAGAGAGAAGATGCTTATATGATGAGTGCTAATTCATATGGTACTTGTGGGAAACTAATGTATCATTCTTAGTCATTCCACATTTTGCTACCTGACACCTGCCTAGAAACCTCATGAACTTGCATTTTCTTTTACACAGGAGGGCCTAGAGGGAGAGAGCCCTAAAATTTCTATAGAATTTTATGAATTGCAAAACATTTTATAAAGCATGGCCATTTAATTCTTATAAAACTATTGAGGTGATCCGTTGCCATTTTACAGCTGAGAAAACTAAAAGTAGTCCAATAGGTTAAGTAACTTGCCCAAGACACTACTGGTAGCGGTGGCCAAGTCTTAAATTTAAGTCTTTTCACTTCGGATTTCAAGCACTTTCCTTTAACCAAGACTTTCTCCAGTGTACTGTGATTTCTCTGCTGACATAACACCCTTGCACTTAATAATTTTCCTACCTCCTCACAGCAGACTGTGAGCGTTTGTAGGCTAAGAACCACACCTGCCCTACTTTTATATAGCCAACACAACACCTAGTGCATAGCAGACACTTAATAAATACTCACTGAATGCATAAAAAAGAATGCCATCTCAGGGTTAGTTGTGAATTTTCCTTTCTATGTTAAAAATTAAGGGTTGTAGAATTATCATATACAGCACATAGTGAAATGATGTTTTTCCTAAATACTGAAAGGAAAATTCATGAGGAAATTTAGGTTGTACTATATTTGGTAGAGTCAAATTTGTGTAAACTCAACATAGTTTATTAACAAATAAAAAGTGGAAAATGCAGAAATTAAGGGGAAAATATTTAAGAAAATTCTATAACTGATTCTAAAATTCACACCACATTCCTATTCAGTGACATTGAAAACTGCGTTATCATTATATACTAATGTGAATGAAAAATTTAAAGGAAAGGAACTGCAGTTCTTAATATGGTACATGTAGGAAAAGGTAGATGTAAACAATCTTTTCTCTTATTAAATGGAAAAATCCTGCCAAATATACTAGAATCTCCAACAAACAACAGATTTTCCACCAAAATTAATTCATTCATCTATTCAACAAACATGCCTACGAACACAAGGAAGAACTTCAAGGAGTGTGTAGTCTAGTTCTATGATTTGCATTCCATTTTTTCCAGACAATTCTTTTTTTCTCCCTCAAATAAAAACTTAATAGGAAGTCTGGTACATAAAAGAGATAAAACAGAGGCTACTCTGGTTTAAAGGGCCGGGGGTGGGGGCCGGAATCACAATAACTCAACTTCCCTTATTCTTTGTAAGCCAATTTCTCTACAGAAGTCAGTTAGAAAATCATTGGTCTAGCCATCCAAGCATCTGGATTTTAAGCAAAGGTTTTGATTTTTCTTCTTGTCCATCTGATGAACATTGATACAAATGCATTGTTTGTGTTCATCATGTCAATAGGTATTTTTCTATTTCTTCCCAAATTCCCCACTTTTTATTGCTCTTTTTTTCTTAATATTTCCACCTACTATTTTTCCATTCTTTCCATCCCCAGTGTGAAAATATTGAATACCTGCTATGGTTCTTAGCCACATCCCCTATACAAAGGCAGGCTGAGTTTCTTACAGTAACTTGGGATGGGGAATCTATGCAGAGTTCCTCAAGTATAAGAAGCTAAAACACTGGGTTGTAACAGAAACCACCGTACTTGCTGATAAGGGAGAGACACTTACAGAGTTCGAAGAACACACCACAAGAAGGGTGGGGTATATTGGTAATGCCCCAAGGTGTTTCAACATTAGCATTTCACTGCTTTTAAAATTTTTAAGCTTTTTTCATGGAAAATAACACTAATCAGTTATTAGTGCATTGTAATAAAATTTAAAATCACTCAGATCTTTCTGTCAGGGCCCTGAGAAGATTTGACCAATATTTAATGTGACAGTGCAACTCACTGACAGAGTGGTCATTCAGGCTTTATCTGCAGCCAACAAAAGGGCTTGATCTATGGCATTTAAGCCCAACCAACAATGTTCCTGTTATAAAAAACCACTACTTGTCTTTCACTGTGAATGTCCTAAATATCAAAAGGAGCAAAACAGCAAGTATGGTCTCTATAATAAAACACTTCATAGGGCAACCAGCATGAGCCATGATAAAAGTAGACAAGGACCTGGCACCCAGCTCAGTAATTAAATAGAGAAACAGAAGAGAGATGACAGAAATGCATATTTACTCAGAAACACACAAAAATGATCAAGAAAAACAAAACAAGACTGAGACCAGGGTGGACCTCCTGGCTTCTGACTCAGCTCTTGGAATGGCATCCACACTACTGGTCACTGCTAAGCTCTATAACCTATTAAAACATTTTTAGTATTCTCTTGGGAGACCCATTTGAAATAGAACAGTTTTTAGGTGGAATTCAAAGGAAAACTAGACATAATACAAGGAGTTTATTTCACAAGCCATTCTTTTAAAATGCATGTGTTTCACATGTTCACTGAGACTAGAATAACTATTAGACGCAGACATAAAAAGTTTTTACCTCTTGTTTCTTTTATGTAGTTAGACTCAAGTATATAGCATCTTTAACACTGCTGTTGTGGAATTAAATTGACAGGTTCATGTTCACATTCAAGCACGTCAACACTTTTGGGATGGCACTGTTTCAAAACCAGTTTCTTAATGCAAAGGACAGTACCATATCCTCATAATCCAATATGGTGACCCACAGAAGGTCTTAATAAATATGTGTTGAAAAAATGCATAACAGGATTATTAAAATGCCGTAACTCTTAAGTAGGAAACTGAAAACCAGACTTGAGTCATGCAGTCAATAAAGCACTTTTAATGAATTTGGGACATCTAAGGTTATAATTCCACTTTCAAATTTCCTACAGAGTTAATCAGATCACTTCTCTAAATATCAGGGAGAAAAAGAAGGAAGAGTGGGTAACCTGTGCAGGAACTGGAGAACAGGGTCTGCAATTACTGTATGTCCACTGCAACCCATACAGTGTCTTACATATAATTAGAAGCATAAGAAGAGAAATTATCCTAAAGTCAATGTATAGTTTACAAAAACATTTACAGATACCTCACTGAATATTTACAGTAACATATTATGCAAATTTTATAGATATAAACACTGAGAATCAGAGAAACTCCTTGCAGTCAGAAATAGAGATAAGGATGAAATGGTTATTGAATTAATATATGCCTGGCCTAAGCCTATAAAAAAAGTCCTTGGCACAAAAGAAACATCTAAAGGCAACACATATACATTTCACTGGGTGTCAGACTGATTGTCATTTCCTTCAAAATGTTTCCTTAAAAGCCTAGGTAAGCTAAAGCTATTTTGTGCCTTCAAAGTCTGCTGGTATCTATTTTAACACTCATAGAACCTTATTATTCTTACATAATTAATTATTTTCCCAGCAGAGTTCCTAGAAAGAGTTGGCTTACTTGAATCAGAATCCAAACAAGTTCCAGACATGCCAGCAACTATTTGAAAGATGAATAAATAAGGACATCTCCCTTATTTACCTCTCTGTATATACAGGACCTGGTAGAGTACCTGACATTTGCTAGATGTATGAATACGAAACAAATGAGACTAAAGTAAAGTAGGCACACTTGAATTGGACCTAGGATATCATTTAAGTTCCAAGAGGACTTAATATAAGATGAACTAGGAAAAACACAGTATTCTATGGAGGAGTATCCCAAGACTATCAAATCAGATGAAGAAATAAGTGATAATTTATGGATTACAAAACTGACATAAAAGAGACCTATGAGAAACTTCAATTACTTCTGACCTACTAGAATTCTATTTTACTATGGAAGAACACTGATGGACTCTTGATTCTTGATGTACTTTGTGCCATTCTTCCATAACTTGGTTTAGGGAAGCAAATAAAGATGTTCATCTCTACATGTGACTCTAACCAAAAAATTGTTTAGTGAACTGCATACAGGAGGAATCTTGATAGAAACTTATTTATTTATGAGCCAATGAATGGCACATCAGGCATTATCAGTCATGGATTCAGACTTTAGGAAACTTGATTCTCAAAGTTCCAGATAAAAATTTTATTAAGACCACATATACCGCTAAAATGGAAAATACCTGAAAATTGAGAATCACAGACAAAAAATGTTGAAATATTAGAAGTGAAGTGGTAAGAAGGGCAGCCAGAAAAGAAATACAAAGGAACTTGCTAGATAATAAAAGTTTGTTTAAATATGTAAAATTTGTATCTGTATGTTGCATTATGGTTATAAACATGGCTTTGGGTCTACAGAAGGCTGGATATGAACACTAGCTCAGAAACTTAAGAGGTATTTAAGCTCTCAATTTGTCCATCTATAAAATGGAGGTAATACCTACCTCATAAAGCTTTTATGGAAACTAAATGAGAGAGTGTATATATTAGTAGTTAGTGTCATATTAGTAGTAGTATTATCATCGTTATCATCATAAGGGCTGTCATATTAGGAGTAGCATTATCATTATTTATAGCATCACATCATCATCATCAAGATCATAACCATTAATCCCCAATAATCTTCTGAATCTCACAAAAGGAGAACATGCTATTAAGTCATGCCAGAATAAGAAAAATAAAAAAGAAGATATAGCTTAGTGCTTGAAACATATGTGCAAGATCAAAACGACTTAAATTCTATTTTGTTTCTACTTCTCTATGAAGAAAAAACACTGTAAACAGTGAAAGAACAAACATGACTAAGAGAGATAGAAAATTGAGACTAAGAACTCACTACAGTTATCTTTAAATCCAAACAAATTATATTCTGGGGAATATAATAATTAATATTGTATAATATTATATATCTATAATTCTATGTCTATATCTATATCTAATAAATGGAATAACTTGCAGGTAAATGTGATCACACAACCATGATGGATATCTGTGTTGTCACAAAAAGCAGGAAAGCAGCCAAAACCTAGAGGCATACAATTGTGAAACCTATGTGGAAAAGGTTGGCAGGAGATGAATTTTCAAAATTGTAGACCAGTGAGCATTGATTGCTAGTGAAATTCTAGCAGAGATGTTTTGTAAGCACGCAGTAAGGGGAGCAATGATCACCAAAAGTGAACATGTCAGGAATATTAAAGGGAAGCCTAGACTATCTGACCTCGAGATTTCACAGAGACTAAGAATCAAAATCCTATGATTCCATACTTTTAGACAAATCAAATGAAATAAAACTGTAATGGAATTCCAGAGCTCAATCTCTGCTACAAGGCTGGCTTCAAATAAATCATTCCAGAAAAAAAGGTGTCTCTCTTGCTTTGACTAGCTAAATAGTAAAGAACCTGGTTTTGATGAGAGACTGTTCCTAAATCCTGTGAGCTCCTGAAGCCCAGGGATCACTGCTATGCTTGCATTTCTCATTGAACTGTGAGTGTGAACCTTCACCTGCTTTTACCAACAGAAGGGGAAAACTCCTCCGCGAAAAGAGGCTCTGTCTTATTTAGATGTATATCTCGATTACCCACTACTGTTTCTGGCATAAAGTAGATGCTAAAAAAATGTGTTGAATAAATGTATGGAAATGAAACAATGGACAACATGTAAATTCACTTGAAAACAGATTCCATCAGGCACACTGCCCAGATGTAGAAGATTCTATCTGTAATAATTAAAAGTTAACCCTTTGAAAGGTAAATGAGTCTGACCAGACTCCTTCTCTTGTGATCTTGAAGAAAGGAAGGAAATTGATATTTGCTGCATCTCTGAGTGCTCCATGTCAGAGTCATACCAAAAAAATATTTGCACATAAAGCCATATTTTTTCATGATTTCCCAATTCTCTGATCTATCCTTACAAAAAAAAGAATTATTGTCTTCTAGAAAGAGAGTCACATTAAGGAGTAAACAATAAAAATCACTATAGTTAAAGCAATGATTAGCTAGGCAAGATATCTGAGGGGAATTTAAACATCTACAACAGATAAGAATATAAATAATTTAGCCTTATAGTGCCATTTCTGAAAAGGAACTATGACAATCGAAATTGTAGATCAGTCTTCTCATTATTTTCTGTGAGCCTAGATAAGAAACCAAAGGAACCACAGCTAACAATTAAAATAGTAAAAAAAAAAAAAAAAAAATTATGATGGGTATGCTAAACAAATATGAGACTATTTGGAATAAAAATATTATGTATTAATTAATGAATAATTGTAGAATATGGCTAAGTAGTTATGGAATGCCACTCCTTAATATCTTTAAGACTAAGATAGATTACCCCTGGTTATTGATAACCTTTTTTAGTTCCAATATAGATTAGTCATTTTGTTCAGAATCCCTCTGGTCCTATTCAGTCCTTGCCATACATTACTTAATATTAAAATATGAGAATTGGGTCTAATAAACTGTATCAAGAGACCTTTTATTTATGCTTATAGTTGCAATAACAATCCCAGAGAACACTGCTCACCAACATTATAAATAATGCCATTGTCAACATTTGAAAAATACATAGTAGTGTTTATTTTCTTCTTAGGCAAGATAGGAATCTATCCTCATATTCCTGTAAGCAATGAATCTAATGTCCTCATGTCTGACCTTCATAAAACCAACTAACAGCACTACTAATCCTTTTACAAACAGTAGGATTGTAATGATGCCACAGATAGTCCCATTTTCTAGTTGTCAATTTCAAATCATGTTTCTGAAATCCAGTGCACACAACTTTTTTAAAGGCTGGTATAACTCAGATCATGTAACATTTCAATTAAACCGTGTAAAAAATTAAAATTTTAAGCAAACAAATTTTAGAAATTTTAGAAGTGAGTACAGAGAATCAAGCCATGAAAATTATCTTAAGAAATAATGGCAACAGTGAGGTACCCACATGTGACACAGACACAACAAACGTACAGCTTATATCGCAAGAGTTTATGTAGCTTCTTATACCTCTAAAAGTATAAATGTGTGTGTGTGTATGTGTTTAAATGTGTGCTAAAATGTGTTTATGTATGCATGTGCATATATATGTGTTTTAATATTCAGCCAATATTCTATGGTCTGCTGCATCTTTGGTCTCGAGTGTTACTCATTTCCCTTGAGGATAATTCTACTGTCTCTACAAAAGCTTAAATAAGATATGAAAGGAATTCTCTGCTTCCTGCGTTCAAATGCATTGCTTTGTATTTATGCAAATGTTCCGTTCAATCTCTTGGAAAATTCCAGGGAAGAGCTATCCTAAATAACTCTGAAGACAAAATTTAGTTACCTGTGATTTCAAAGAAAATATTTTTAAGTTTTCCTTTAAATAGGATTTACAATACTAAAATCTCTTGTTTCTTGTCCGTGAAGTCCATGTCTATGTCATGAAGGAAAGCATATAAAATAGTCATTTTGATTCATATGTTTTTACCCAGTACTACTTAGGGGTTGGTAATTACCTGTCACTGAAGAGAAGTTACCACTCCCCATCTCTAAATTATAAATATGACAACCCCTGTAAGTTTCATTTATCATTCTACATTGGTTCAATGAATTCAGTGTTAGTTAGGTTAAGTTTCATTCTTTCTGCTTCCATGTTTAAGAAAAAGAATATTAAATAATGATTCATTGAATGTATTAAATCACATATATTCAATAGTAATGCACTAAACTAAAACAGTTATCTTTATTGTTGGCTAAACATTTTTTCACTTTATAAGATTTTCACCATAATAAATTGTTTTCTGTTTATTGAATATTAGTAAAGTTAAAACATCTTAATTACATTACACAGTTTAAAAGAATAGTGAAATAAGTCTGCTTTAGGCAAAAGAACATATGCAATACATAGTAACTAACTATTCTTAAGCCACCAAAATAAAACTAAAGATGTTCAACTTTTACATTTTAATTTTTTATTCCCATTTCAAAACATTTGGAATTTTGAATATGAGCAAAAGCAGTGAAAAGCTCAGCTGCTCAATATTAATTACTGTGGATGTATCTCTGCTATATATTTAATTTGTCACTATGATTAACAGTATTTTCTTCAAATCCCTTTAATTATGAATATTCTATTCAGGCTATTCAGACAAAGTCCCAAAGCCTTCAGATCTACATCTACACCCAGGTGTGCTATTAGGAAGAAATTCTTCTAAACTTTAGGAAGATTCTAATCAAGGGATTCACAGATTTCTTCCAGAGGTAGCATACTGGAAACAAACATGTATCATCCTTCTCTTTCCTGATCTACCAGGGCTGAAATTGTGTGCCAGGCAGATGAATTGGTTACTTGAGAACTAATATTTATCCAGGCTTGAAAGCACCATTGTGAACCATAAGTGTGATCATGTTTGCTTAACTATTACTAAGGGATATGTTATAAAATTGGCTACCCTTTAGATGGTAGATTTGACATGGAATGAATTAATGATCCACTATCAAGACTGTACTATGTGTATGACCAACAACACAAAGAATAATTTTCAACACATTTATTTTCAACTATAAGAATAACTTTATATCATCAATATCAGGTCCACTGCATTCTCAGAATGATACTTTTGTTTTTGTTT
The DNA here is from genome assembly GCF_009873245.2 of Balaenoptera musculus. Lineage (NCBI taxonomy): Eukaryota > Metazoa > Chordata > Mammalia > Artiodactyla > Balaenopteridae > Balaenoptera > Balaenoptera musculus. The sequence continues at coordinate 49,361,973 of NC_045801.1, read as the reverse complement.
TGAGAAGTTAAGAAGACAGTTTTATCCTTACTCTCTGGTAGGCAGTCACTCACGCAGTGATATTTGGTGTGCTGTTATCTTAAGGGTATTTATAAGATGTTTCCCAGCACAACTGATTGCATTGAATTCCCTCAAATTTATTGAACATCTTCATTGAATAAGATGCTAATGTTGGTTACATGTACCTGGTTACATGTACATGGCAGGTAAAATGGCTAAAAATGTTTGAAAGAAAAGCCCAGAAAGGACAAATACAAATAGCTATCACTGATCCCTTAAATCTGCTCTTCCTCCTGGTCTCATAGTTTTTAAGCCATCACACCACTCAAGATAAAATCCTGAAGTCTATAATTTTGGCTGTTTTTATATCCTTGTTTGCCCTGATCCCCAGGTAACACTAAGTCCCACAACGTGGGTCTAAAATATAAGACTTGTAATGGATTGTGAGAACACATCTACCACGTGGGAAATGCCGCTGTACAGTGATTGGGTCCTAAACTGCTGCCGTGGCCATGTTTGGTCCTGAGACCTGGGTACATTGCAATACTGGTTCTACAGTATCTTCATGCAGGTTGCTAATTCCCTAGGGCTCTGATGTGATGGGAAGTATAAGACACATATGGTTAGGGGTATTCAGTCTTAGAAGTACTTGTAGAAGTTATATAAATTACTGTTGGAACATATGCCAAGGTTATAGCTGAAGAAATGACTCAGGCTCCAAAAGGTACCTAAGTGAAACTCTTCTAGATGGCTAAGAATATTTTAAAAATGGGAGCATGAAGGGACTTCCCTGGCAGTCCAGTGGTTAAGACTTTGTGCTTCCACTGCAGGTGGCATGGGTTTGATCCCTGGTGGGGGAACTAAGATCCCGCATGCCAGGAGGTGCAGCTAAACATTTTTTTTTAAGTTTTTTTTTTTTAATGAGAACATGAAGAGACTTTAGTATAAATTGTGAAATTTCACTGTTTGACCTAAAATGGGAGAATAATGGGAGAATCAATCATGTCTGTGATTTGGTAGAAACAAATGATTGCCTTGGAGTGGGGAAGTTTTCACATTTTAGAAAGCAATTTGAGAAGATTTTATAAGGTTCTGCTTGGAAAAGCATTACCTTATTATCTGGGGGACATCATGTAATCCAAACTGGTGTATTTGCATGGATAATGTAGCTACATACAATTAAAGAAGGGAAATACATACAGTGTGAATTACTGGTCCAATGCTCACTGTCCATTACATGTGACACAGGTAATAGAAACATGTAGCTATTTAAAATTTGCAGTGTGGCTAGTACCACATTTTAAAATTGAAAAACTGAAGCAATGGACAAAAATGAAACTATCTCATTAATAATATTTTATTGATTATATGTTGAAATGATAATATTTTGGGTATATTGCATTAAAGAAAATGTATTATTTAAATCAATTCAATCTGTTTATTTTTACATTTTTAACATGGCTACCAGAATGTCTAAAATTACCTGTGAAGCTTGCATTATATTTCGATTGGGCAGAACTAGTCTAATATTAAGTAAGGACAGTATTCCATGACAAGGTAGCATCCTTCTGAAAACATTTCAGAGGTTTTAGGACAACATCAAAGAACACTGTATGAAAGTTTTGAGAGTTTGAATCACCCACTGCATTGTTCTCATGTAGGAGTAGGTACAGAAAGGTTTGTAAAAAACAGCCTCACAGAGTTGCAGGCAGGAGTTTTCTGGGACATCACTAATTACAGCCACAAAAGGGGCAACCTCCACTTCACCATAAAAGGGGCCATTGCATTTGGTGATCAAGAGGAAAAAACAAAAAATGGAGAACTGTTTGCCACGCATTCTTACTATTAGAAGGTAGAAGGTACCATCTAAAAAGAATTCTAATGAGCAACAAAGTCTTCAGTGAAACACAATGAGGCATCAGGGAGCTATGGTACTTGTAGGAAAGAAGCATAAAACTGCTTGGACTGAAGTGTAATGCCCAGAAGATGGAAGGTTAGTGGCAGCAAAAATTAACAGGAGGTCCCCAGGGGTAGATGAAACTCAGTGGTTCAGAATTCAGTGGTCTTCCCAACACGCCCCACACCTCTCCCACATCTCTCATTACCAAGCAGAGTCTCCATCCATGGATAATCTTGAAGAATCTGCCTGTGTTTTACAAAACCGTCAGAGTTAATAAAAAGCCAAACTGCATCTGTTTTAAGAAGCACAATTTGTACACATATGGTTTGCTCTGTTTTCTTTCTACTTGTCTCATAATTTAAGAAAGATATCCTGAAATTAGTACTGAAATCTGGCTGTGTTCAGTTAATTCATGCATTTTATTTTCTCCATATAGAGAATTGCCATGTTTCTGAAAAGTATTCTAAAGCTGAAACCACATCAGCCAAACTTATTTTTCTGTGTATTGACATGAAAAAAGGAAACATATTTATCTGTAGAACAAAGAGATCTCTACCCATGCATGCTGATATAATCAAGTAAAAAAATGGCTAAAGGCTAAAACTACCAAAATACCACCTCTATATGTTTTTAAAAAAAGAGATTCAGGTTTATGTCTTAAGATGTGAGTTCACACAAACATAGAAAACAAACTTATGGTTACCAAAGGGGAAAGAAGAAGATAAATTAGGAGTTTGGGATTAGCAGATACAAACTACTATATACGAGGTAGATAAACAACTAGGTCCTACTGTATAGCTCAGGGAACTATATTCAATATCCTGTAATAAACCATAATGGGAAAGAATATGAAAAAGTGTATGTGTGTGTGTGTGTGTGTATATATATATATATATATATATATATATATATATATATATATATATATATATGAATCACTTTGCTGTACACCAGAGAGTAACACAACATTGTAAATCAACTATACTTCAATTAAAAAAAAAAAAGATGTGAGTTCAGTGGACAATAGAATATTTCATTTTAGTTAGACACAGAGAGATGACAGATAAATAGAAAATACTTTTGTCGGACTTTTTTGAGGAAAAAATCTACTGAAATTCAGACTTAAAATGGAATTTGGAGATTTGATGTAAAACGATAATGGTCTATAATAGAAACTTTATTCATCACAGGAAATGTGGAAGATAATCTACCAGAGAGATGGAATAAAATATTAGAACTTCTTTCCATATTGATTTATTAAATCTCATTCATTTTTACTTCTATTTTGGGTATGCTTTAGTGAATGAATATAATTTATCAATAACTAAATAAAATTAAAAAATAAAATAAAATAAAATAAAAATTGAGCCATGCTCAAAAAATTTAATCCTTAAAATACTTGATCAAAAATTTTGAAGATCACTACAATTATTAACTAGAGTTAATATAAATACATCATTTAATAATAAACAAATTTCAGTCTGTACTAAACCAATTTTTACAACTTTATTGAAATCTGTACACTAATAATTAAAAATTAAACATTTAAATTATTTAAGAATGGAGATCATTACATTTTCTTAAAATTTACTTTCTGTTTTTCTGAATCCCTAGAGTCTTATGATATTTTGCCCAGTATTTTAACATATCAGCAATTCACTGTTCTCTTTAACCAACTTCACATGAAATCAGAAGAACACAAAGTAATAAAGATGAAATTTCACTCCAAAGCAGGAATTGAAAGTCATAAATACAGCAAGGCCAAAGAGTGCAAGCCTTGGATCAAAGGATACATCTTTAGAATTTCAAATTTTAACTTAATTCCTCTGGTTATCTATTCAGATAGAATTATAAACCATTCTCCTTTCAATACCTTTTAAGGATGATTGAAAGAAAAATCAAAACAAATTATACAGTTTTAACTAAGAATTTATTTATACTATGTTAGGATCCATCTTAAACTCATCTGAAAAGTCAAAAAGCAATATAAAAATACTTTATTGGCCCACAGGAAAGAGTAGACAGTCAGCACAAGACTTAAGAGAGAGCTCTCAAGGGTAAGAGAGCATCCCAATCATCTTCTTTGCCAAAACATCTGTGGAAGGCTCAGAGGAAGGTGAAAACCATTTTCAAACTGATCCTAAAGCAAACTTGATATGACAAAGGAGTAACAATGGTTTTGGCTGCCTTGAGAAGGATGCTGAGACCGTTGAAGCTGGTAATATCACAATCAAATTAGAATCCTAGCCTACTGACCCCCAGGCTGGTGATCCTTCCAGTCAATAGCTCTTAACCAGGAAGCTTATAGCAGTCACCTGTGAGCCTTTAATCAATGCATTTGCCTAGACCTAGAGTTCAGAGATCTGAGTCTGTATAACACAGAGAACCTGACCTGAACCTTGTGAGCAGCGCTGTATAAGGATGCCTATCATAGGATGGACAGCCAGTACTTTTCCAGACTTGTTTTCTTAAACCTATCCATGCTACACTATCAATCTAGGAATCCTTCTTTGTCTCAAGAATGTCTATTAATTTGCTCTGGAAATTTCTGAGAGTATCTCCTAAACATTCCACTGTCCAGACCATCACACATCCACAAATTTGTTTATGTCCCATGGAAGGGTTTCTGCATTTTGTACAAATAATTCCTGCCTGTTCTTTGGTAACTAAAAATATACACATTTTGTTTTAAAGAAATATTAACAGATATCAGTAAGGAATTAATATTAAAACACTCAGAGTTTTTCCACATGCAAACAATGAGTTAAAAAACATAACAAAGAGAAAACTATAAATATTCATTCAATGGAATCAATGACAAAGTTGAATACATCATAATTTTTTTTTCTAATATGTATGTGCTTCTTTCTTCCTCTTTCCTAATACACTGACTGGAGCTTCTATGACAATATTAACAATAGTGAACATGATCCCTTTTCAGTTATTTTCCCCTGAATTAACTAAAAATGTTTCAATTGAAACATTATTTTTCTTGAGGCTGGTAAATATATGGGTTATTAAGTAGGTAGTCATGTAATTCAATTCAACTAAGGTTTTTTTTTTTTTTTATTGTTTTCTAAAAATAAACAGTTGTGGAAGTTAGTTTGTCAAAATCTTTTTGGCATTCTTTGAAAAGACCATACAGTCTTTCTCTGTAATCTATTATTACAGTGTATGATACTAATAAATATCTTAATTTTGAAACATCCTTTACATTCCTGGATTGAATGTTTTATGTGGTATCTACATGGAATTCTGATATACAGGCATTTATTCATCACCTTTAGCTACTAAGCATCTCTTATGCATAGTATTCTGGCCCCGGCTCAAATGGCAATAGATTCTGGGTATACTGAAGTAGATCATTTAATAAACACTATAAACCCTCTTCAGTGGAGTTCCACTGGTTCTGTTTCACTGTAGGAGTTGAAAGATAACAGGGGTTAAGATGATATTGGATTTGATTATAATTGTGGCCAATTTTATTATACACAGAACCATTGTATTCATATTCCTCTTTTGCTTATCTTTCTTCCCTTCTTTATTATTTTTTTTTAATTTTACATTAACAGTACTAAAGCAGAGTGTTATAATTATTTTTCAAAGCATGTAATGGTACTAATAATTTTGTACTTGATCACTAAATAAATGTTGGAGTGATCACTGTTAACAATAAATGCATGGACTTCATAAATCTTTTATCCCAAAGTACCATCCCCTTTTGTCCACAAGCAGTACTTTCTAAGAAAATTTACTTGATGGCACCATTAAGATATTTTTTTCATCTGTTTTAGTGAAGGTAACATGAAATGGCAACAGACACTGGCTCTATGTTATCCAGGGCAGCCCAGTACTGTTAACCCTCAAAATACACAAAGCAGTGTTTTATCACACCAATCTAACAGCTTATACAAATAATGTTGCTTGTGTATCACAGACGTAGGTAAACAGCTCTTGAATAATTTCTGTCAATACTTGGCTTTTACTATCAATGTGGTACATACTGCATATGTGCATATCTAGCCTATAATAACAACAACAATAAAAATAATGAAGAACTGTTTAGTTAGAAGTATCTGAAGGATCATATAACTTAATTCCTCCCTTTTACAATGATGATATTGACTTTAAGACAGAAGTTAAAAAACTTGCCCAAGGCCTTGTAAGCAATGAATGATAGAGACAGTACTAGATGTAGGTCTGAAGATTCCTAATTCAGTGCTCTTTTCAGTACAAACTGTTGTCTCCTTAAAGCCAAGTGAAGACAAGCACTGCGGTCTGGAAACACTGGGAAGTGCTTCTGAGAAGTAGATGACAGACAGTGGATATGGCCAGAATGTTGCAGAGTACCGTTACTCACCACGTGCCTCTCTACAGATCAAGTTTTCGCATCAAGTCTTCCTAAAATAATTCCACTCCCGCCAACTAAACACTGCTTTAATTCCTTTCTCGAACGTTTCAAACTCCCAATTTTTCCTAAGGCTACTTCCTTTTTTCTATTTTTTTTTTAAATTTCTGTGTCAGAAACACTCTTCCCTGTCCTTGTTTCCCCTAACTAATTCCTACTTAGCCATGAGGCTGCAACTTGAATGTTATTTGCTCCAGGTGAACTTTGCTCATTCTTGATAGTCTCTACTGTGCCCCTGTTAATAGACTCCCATAAGTGGTTTATTTTCCCTACAACAGCATTTAGCATATGTTATTGTTATTTCTTTTTTAATTGTCTGTCTCCCTGACAAACTATAAATTCCAGGAAGGACAAGGACTATTTTTTATCTTTCTTACCATCTTACTTTATCACCAAGGCCTTTTAGACAATAAAATCCAAACTACCCCATGAAAAGTCTTTCATTTTCTCACTTATGAAAGATGAACTATTTCTTCTTCCGAAGGCAAATCCCTCTAACCATGTTAGTCCCAACTCCTTGCTGCCTTATTTGGAGACAAAACTTTTGATTATCTCTTTTTTTATTGTATATTTCACCTCTGCCTCTCAGTTGGATCCTTCCAATGTCTGTTTTTCTTTTTTCTTTTTTAAAAATTGTATTGTTGTGGTAAAATATGCATAACATACAATTTACCATTTTAACTATTTTTAAGTGTACAATTCAGTGTAATTAATATTGTCACACAATCATCACCACTGTCCATCTCTAGAACTTTTTCCAATGGCTTTTAAACATACTTAAGCATCTGCCACTTAAAAAAATGTAGAACTGTCATCTCATCCTCCTCCAGTGATAACCTTTCTTTCTCTTCAAAGCCAACTTCTTATTTTTATGGTATCTATTTTCTCAACAACTGCTTACTCCTAACTTACTCCAGTCAGGATTAGAGCACCACCATCATTCTTCCAAGATAATTTCAATTAGTGAATAATAGTAGCCCATACTGAAGAATTCAATGAGCTCTTTCCACTTCTCAATGACATGTCTAAATGTTGCCCACTTCTTCCTCCTCAGTAAACTTCTCCCCTCAGTTCCCTAGCCCCGTATATTCCTTGTTTTCTTCTTGTCCCTCCAGCTGCTTACTTTCTATATCCTTTGTATATTCTTTTGCTGCACAAAGCCAATCACTGTAAGAGCCCCTGAATGTTCCTCTCTACGTCTTCTCTTGTCTTCCTAATATAGTTTCCCCTTCCCTTATAGGTAAGCTTCACCATGCCTTTGACTCTGGTTACTACCTATGCATTTCAAACTCACATATTTGTATGTGACAGTCCAGCCAAAACTTTTTGTCAAGCTTAAATAAGTATTACAAATTGCTTTCTTATTCCCTACAAATGCCCCAAACTCCACATTCCAAATCAAGCTCCTAATTTTCCTCTAAGATCATTCTCTTCCAGTGTTTTCTACCTCACTAAGAAGCTCACGGGTCTAAGAAAGAGTCAGACAAAAAACAAGACAATTTCAACTTGTAGGTAGAGAAAGGGTAGGGCCCTTCATGCATACAGTGGGGAGTGGGGACAGAGAGGTTCAAGCTGATATCTGACAAGTACGGGCTAGTCACACAACTGGGAGACAGGCATAGGGGAGAACATTCCAATCAGATTTTATAGCTTGGAGAGAGAAGCACATTGGATGGATGAATAAGAGTGATAAGGGATCACAGAGAAAAAAGAATATAAGGAAAATATAAGTCATAGGAACATGGATCACTTTTGTTTTCTTCTTCATATGTTTCCATATATCTAAAATTTATACATTGTTCATCAAGGAAAAAAAATGTTAAAGCTATTACAAAAGCTAGCAAAATAGAAAATGATTGTAATAGCACACATAGTTGACCCATAAAGCACATCATCAAAACAATTGTCACATCAGATGACTGTTGTCAGGAAGAAAATTTTATAAAAAAGGAAGAAAATAAAAGAGCAATAGATTTCAAAAGCTTGAAGAAATAAAATACATATATATCACACACACACACATGCACAAACACACACACATAGGAAGTGTTTTTTCAATAGTGCTAGTCATTTCACACTAAACATTTTCTTTTAGATCTTACTTAAAAACTAGTCATTTCTAATTATTTGCAATAGTTTATGTTCTGAAAAGTCACTGTAAACACTAGCAAATGTTGAATCATGGCTCCAAGAGGAAATACACATGCACATACACCTCTCACAATGATTATAATCTTAAATCCTAAAAACAACTTAAATTAGTAAATTCTATTTTATTTTACAAAAAAGAAAACAAGGTTCAGAGTGTTAAGTGACTTGCCTGAAGCCACCCCACTAACAGGTGCCTGAGTTGGGGTTCAAACCCTATGCAATTAAGCCAGAGTTTCTTGCACTGTGCTGGGCTGTGCTACCCCCAGCCATCTCTATCCTGTTTGGCCTCATCTAGGAATGTGTATATTTTTTGCCTCTCTGTGCCTGTCTGTGAATTAACTGCAAAATATCACTGATTGATTTTGAGTTTAACGATAAATCATAGCAAGTAGGTAAATTCACAATTATGGAATCCATGAATAGGAAGGATGGAGTATACAGTGGAAACACCCACATTATACATCATGTGACCCTAAGATATATATGTAGAGAGAAACATTGATATGTGCCTGTTTTATGTGTGGTACAGTGAAAAGAGTCCTGTCAGCTTGGGGCCTTTCATTTAATAGCCATGCTATTGAGAAAATCTATAACCTTTTTGAACTGAAATTTCCTCTTCTGTATAATGAAAAAATAATGGACTCTATAATTTCAGAATTTTCCTTTGACCTCAAGTCTATGTCTAATGAAGGTTTTTCCATCTCTAAATATTTTCTACTTCAAGGGTTTTATGACCTTGTAGACATGTATTAAATTTAATTATCTAACAATAGTTCAATAAGTCCCATCTCACTTGTGAGGGAAAATTTGAAATCACAACACTCTAAGGCAAAAAACAGGGAGAGAGGAATGAGAATTCCTGATTCATTTCATATTGAATTTAAACATCAATCCCAAATTAATAAAGCAAGAACAGTGTTCACCAAATCATGACACCTTACTTGTTTACAACCTTCTGGATATAGAAGTAACCATAACCTATGCTGGATATCCATTTTTACTCACATTTTGCTTACATAAGTAGAATATGAAAAATTCCCTTAAATATTCAAGAACTGAAGAGATTATCCAATTCCAATGACTAAAACCTTGTTTAACTTGACGTGTGAAGTCAGTTCAAAAATAAGGTCAAATTTTAAAGAAAGTAGGGACATAAGCATATATTCTACTATGGATGTGGTTAAAATATTTTAAAGTCCTCTTCAATCTAGCAGTATTGTTGTATGCCAAAACCAATAGCTACTGGAAGCTAAAATAATAGATACTATAATGAGAGAAGTAAACTAGAAAGATCTTTCTTTCTGTAGAAAGATTTGACGCCTTGGACATGTACTTCAGGGCTTTGGTCTAAGGGTCTTTGTTCACTCTCTGCTTTCACCAGAGGTCAGAAAGTAAACTTAGTGTCTTAGAGTGAGGAGGCAGTGAGGCACGAGCTTTTCCAGACTGAGGTAGAGGCAAACTAAAGCTCTCTCTCTTTAATTAAGTAGAAAAATATACTTGGAGTGAACAAATTAATAAAAGCTGAAGGTGAGAATAAAAACTCCAAGGGAAGGCCAAGCCTAGATTTTTAGAGAATAATCATTAGTAACATTTTTTATTTCAAATTAATATTCCAGGTAAATTTATTAAAAACAGAAATATGAGAGAAAATTAAAAACATAAAATTGTATTTTCAATAGATAGCAGTTTTTAGAATGTGAAAAACAATTAGCATTTTTAGAGAACTTAGTGTTTACCATATGCTTTATAAATATTATCTTTACTCCTCCAACTAACAGTCTTAGGTAAGCATTACTGTCTTAGTTTATGCATGAAGACACAGACTCAGAAATGTTAAACAATTTCCCTAAAGTTATACACAGTTAGTATTTTGAGGAGGTGTTATTTTTAACTTAGGTCTACCTCGATATAAAGTCCATTCTCATTCCATTGCACAATGGATGCTGCCTCCTGAAAATAGTATCTTGAAAGCCAAAATCAATAGTTATTAAGTAAGAATTATTCTAAAATAATTACCTGCTTTGTTGAAAAGATTAACATTTAATAAGAAATTATATTTGTAAATTAGAAGTTAGCAAAATCCTTTAAACCTTTTTTAATTTGTTACTTTTTTTTTTCATATTAGTTCACAGTCTCAGTAGTTTTAACTATTAGTTGTTGGGGGGCTTATGGAGTCCCTTGAGAATTTGAAGAAAATATCTTAAGAAAATACTAATGTACAAATACTGCATTTGACTTCATAGAGTTCACAGTGCCCTGATGTCTACATACCTAATTCTCTAGGGTGCTGTGAACACCAGGTGAGGAACCATCAGCATTATGTACAAGTACTATCCTAGCTAAAGCAGTCTTGACGTAATACTGATTATTATGTACTTAAATTGCCAGTAAGCAAAAAGGTTTTTAAAAATCAATAAATATTAGAAAGTTAAATATGTAACAGAAATCATATGATTGGGAAAAGTAAATCTGTAAGTCATAAAAGATCGTTCTCTGAGGTCTTCACAAAATAGGTTTTATTTATCATCTAGATTACTAAACAATTTTTCCTTCACTAGTATTCATAAAAGCCCAAATGTGGAAATCCATAAACATTATTTACTTCAATCACCAACATCAAATATGCATAGAAACACTTTGTGGAAAATATTAGCATTTAATTAGAAATTATATTTGTATATTAAAAATTAACAAAAACCTATAAACCTCTTTTGCTTTAATCTAAATATTATTCTTTTTTTATATTAACACACAGTGACAGTAGTTTTTACTCTTAGTTGATGATGGTTTTGGATTTCTTTGAGAATCTGAAGAAAGAACCTCTGGAATATACACATATAAAAACACTACACATGACCTCAGGGAGTTCACAGTGCCCTGATGTCTATCTACTTCACTCTCTAGAGTTCCATGAACACGAGGTAGTGAACACTCAGCTATGAAAACTACAAATAGAAGACTTTAAAAGTAAATTAAACACCACAACTGCAATTTTGGTTATATCATAAGATATGCCATAGATGATTTTAAGTAGATTTAAAAAAATAGTTAAAACAACTAACACTAAAAGTTTTCTAGGTTCTGAGAATTCAAGTCTTATTACTTTCTCTCTCTTCACTGTGTCCCCTCACTATTTATTTAGCTGATGTTGATCTAAGCTAATCCTCTTCCCAAAATGACCTACTTTTTAAAAAAGACAACTTTAAAAGTTGATGATTGATGAAAGTTTAAAGTAGCTTTGGTGACCACCTAGAGGGGTGGGATAGGGAGGGTGGGAGGGAGGGAGACGCAAGAGGGAAGAGATATGGGAACATATGTATATGCATAACTGATTCACTTTGTTATAAAGCAGAAACTAACACACCATTGTAAAGCAATTATACTCCAATAAAGATGTTAAAAAAATAATAATAATAAATAAATAAAGTAGCTTTGAACTGGAAGTGAGCCCCTATCTAATCAAACCCATTATCAATTAAAAACATCTTAGAGTAACAAAATCCAATTTAATTAGCTATTGTTCTTTCTTCCAAATATCATAATTTAAATGACAATAAGAATAAACACTTTTTAAAATTTTTAATTCATTCCTTTTAAAGTGAGCATCACCCATGTTCTTTGAACTTGAAGGACATATAAATAAAGGTATACTGGACATATTTTAAAGTGTACACTATATATTTTAAAATATCATTTAATTCTCAAAACTTTATGAGATAGGCACTATTATCCTATTCTCTATAGAATAGGTAATTTAGCAAAGCAAAATAAGTTTCAGTGTTTAAGCAATTTATCCAAAACTACATAATATAAGTAAACTTAGGATTTAAATTCAGGCCAGTGGATGCCCCCTCTTCAACCCCCCTCTTTATATAAAGCATCCCTAGTTATTCCAAGTCCTGTTTGCTGATGTTTGATGAGCAACTGTTATGTGACAGACACTTTTTTAGGCATTCTATATTTTGATAAGGAAGAAAGAAAAGGAAAAATAAAAAGAAGCCTGAGGACCATACTAAAACACTTCAAAACTAGACCAAGCAACAATCCAATAGTTATTAACAGTCATTCAAGCCAGCATAAATGGAAAGTTACTGAAACTTGATATATGAAGATATTTGTGTTTTTAATTGACTTTTAATAAAGTGGTTTTATAAATCCTAACATTTCATTAACTAAGGAAACCTTATTGCCATATTTATATATACACATGTGAGTGCATGCACATACAATAAGCTTTCTTGACAATACATCTGGGCTTGGGTTACAGTTTCCTAAGGCAACATCTGGCATTGAAATCCATACCAACTATGAAGCTGCATGAATTGATGATTACTCTGTGTGTGTGTCTGTGTCAGTGTTTTGATTTGTGTTTCTTTTTGTTGGACCGAACATTTTCACTATTTGCAATGAAATACAGGAGGGAAACATCCACTTAGGTCTCAATTCCTATTTTCAATGGATTAGTGTTGTAAGTATCTTCTTCATCTTACAAAATACTGTGAATCCTTTGGGATATGGCATGAAGGATGTAGGAATTAAACCTCATTCTAATTCACAGATGTGACTAGTAATTAATAAGGGCACACATTGCTTCCACATTTCCTCCTGGATTTAAAATTAGTCTCCACTTATTTGTAAGTTATGTTCCACATTGAATTCCAATTTTCCATCAATAACCAAATACTTGATTGCTTACCCCTGGAATCCAGAATGTAGGCTCTCCAAGGATTCAGGAAGGAAAATAACAGCTGAGCAAAACCCAACAATGTCAAGTGCTATTACTGCTATTGGTAGCAGTAATCCACAACATAAGAAGTTGAAGAAGATAAAATGGAATAGAAAAAAAAACTGATATATACCTATAGATTGGGCAGAGCCTTATAAACTCTGTATTCATAGACTCTTTCAGAGAAAACATTACATAATAGAGAACATATCTTATACCCTAAAAGAGCAGTTTAAGTTATGTGTGCTTTCAGTGATGGTCTCAATTTTCCAAAGTGGCTGAGTCTATCAAAGAAAGATATTTTTAAATGCCTTTTGTTTTTATTACTGCTCAAATCTAATAAACATGGTGGTTTCTGGAAAGAATACAGAAATGTTTTCCAACCCTTAATCTGCTTTCATAAAACACGTGTTGGTTAAAGAAATAAGGTAATTCTGGAAATTGGGCAGTAATTTCTTTGGAAATTATAAGTGAAGCACAGATGGTAATACATTGCTTTTACAAGATATATTTTCATATGCAGATTATATTATCATGAACCTTGTACTGTACCACTTTTCTCTAACAAGACACAAAACAGCACCATAAATGTGCATGAGTGAAAAAAACAGAAAAATCAAAACTTTAGACATAATATTTTGCTAGATTGCATTAAAAAGTTTTATAATAGAAATATATATAAACATTTATATTAATTGTATATTAATCTTAGTTACTAATTTATACTTGTCTGAATAAAATACCAAGAATATGTTTAAAAACCAATATTTATCCCACCTCAAGTTTCCTCAGTCTCCATCATTCAGCAATCATTTATTCAGCATTTATTAATTGCCAGGCATGATGCTGGGATAAAAAGGTGAATAAGAATATGACTCTACATTCAAGAATTCTAAAAGATGTATGAAATGAAGGGAATGATTATTTAAACCGGTGGCTTCAGCCATATTTACTCCTAACAAGATAGTTGGTATCATTTTTCTTTTGATATAGTGTGAGTTCAAAATAAGTTACTATCTGTGACTAGGAATCCTAAAATTATTATTTTAAAAGTAAAAAGAAGTTTCCAGTATGTTTATTGTAAAGAAATAGTATATTATGTTATTAAAACTTGGAATTTCAATAGTTATAATCTTTAATCCTTCTATTTTAACAGGTTGTCTAAGATATGATTTTGTCCAAAGGATTAGTTCCCACAAAGCTAGACACATGTGCCAGACACTCTACTGTGTACTCAGATCTGAAAAAGTGACATCCCAAGAGCAGTTTGTTGAAGGCCATATAGTGAGTATTTGTATTTCCATCACCTGTGCTATTAACAGAAGAAAAATTTTAGAGTGCTCTAAGGATGAAATGTCAATATCTGGAAAAGAAGCCCTATAGAAGTGCTTCTCCCAAACTCATACAACTTCTTTGTAATAACCAAGAAGGTCTCTGAGACCTGAGAACAGTCCCTTATGGGTGCTGGAGAGAATAAAGCTGCATGAATCATTTTGATTAACTGCAGAGATGATCTCTCTGAATGTGGTCCACGTCAAAGCTTAGGATGAGTCACCAAAGGTTTAAGGCCTTGCCTATTAGAGAAAAGAAATGATGGTGTGTCTCTCTTAAAGACTCCCCGGTGCTCTGCTGGCAAGGGACTTGGAACAATCGGGAACGGAAAGTCTACCCGAGCTTACATATTGTAAGTGCTCTGTAGTAGTTGCCTGAGTGTGCTCTAGAGTTACACTGTCTGGAATTGATTCCCAGCTTTCACACTTACTAGTTGCATGACTTTAGTTAGGCAAGCTTCTCAACTTCTCTGTGACCTCAGTTTTCTTGTTTGTAAAATGAATATGGTAAAATGATAGTTGGTATCATTTTTCTTTTAAAATATTTAAATAATTATATAATATTTAATAATTTAAAATGTTAATATTTTAAACATTAATATTTAATAGCTGAAATATTAATATTTAACAATATTTTTAAATATTAATATTTTATATACCTCAGAAAGTTAAAAATGGAATAAGGTAATACACATAACATTTAGCACAGTATCTGACACATTTGCAAATGCTCAATAAATCTTGGCTATTTTTCAAGGCAAAGAAGCCAAGTCTATGTAGATGACAATGGGAGAAAAGATGTCAACACAACCAAACTTATAATTCTACCATATGCAAGTGAATTCAGTAAGTTCAGTTGTACAAAAAGCAAAGATCTAGACTTAACAATAGGTAGAGAAAAAAATAAAGTAAGAAAGGTAGCTAAATCATACCTGTGCCTGTTCAAAGTGATTAGAAGGTAAAGAGAAAAGGGGAGAAAGCCAATGATAGGTCACCACTAGAAAACAGAAGAAAAAAATGCAGCAGGAACATTTTGAATACAATCAGTTAAAACTCATAATAGCCTTAAAACATTTCACCTCCTCTTCCCTAAACACTCCACGTTAGAAATAGTGTAAGAGAGTAGATCCATCTAAGTATCAAAGTGTAGACTGGGAGGTAAAAAATGTACCGCTTGTAATTGCCAAATTTATGTGTGGGACAAGAAGCAAAGTAGAGAATTACAGGCCAATAAACCTGAATTCAATTTAGGGAAAGAAATGGAAAACACGTGGAACTGTGGAACTGCTCAGATAACAATCCTTGAGGAATTTCTATAACTGTACTTCTAAAAGCCAGATCAATAGTTTGGCAACATTAAAATCATTTTGGGGGAGGGGAAACATTTTTCAAAATGTAGAATCTGAAGTTCTACATCAGACATCCTGAAATAGATCTTCTTGAGGAGCCAAGGAATCATCACTTTAGACAACCTCCTCCAGATGACTCATCTACACATTGAAGTTTGAGACCCACAGCTCCATGGCACAAAAAGAAGTGACAGCAAGAGATGATAAACAAAAAAATTAAATACTGATGGCATCTTTTCAATTCAGTGCTACTTACTCTATGATTGCCTATATAAATGTTATCTATATTGATTTTTCAGTGGTATCTTACTTCAAATACATGTGTTACATGGTAAGAGTACACAGTTTGAAAAAGCAAATTAAATTTCAAAACATGATCATAATTAATTTTAAATGGATCCACTGAATTTTTTAAACATGGACAGCCTATAAGTAAAATTGTCTTAGCTCATTTCTAACATTACATTTGTAGGTTATAACTTGCTTAGTACAAATCCAATTTTTTTTTCTTTTTAAGCTTAACCTTTTAAAACCACACAGTATCGGGGAAATGGGGTGGAGATGACCTTCCATGGGAGAAAAGGTACAATGGACAGAGGAATAAAGTTGAGCTTATTCAGTGAAAAGCTCAGTCCTGTTTACCTACACTCTGTAGCTACATATGCATCTGTTCCCAATTTGAAAAGAATATATTGCAAACAGATTAGTTCATTTTTTTCATGGCTGACCTCTTCTGTTCAGAAAGTAAATGTATAAATTCCTGTCTCATGCTTTATGTTATTAATTTGTATCAATATGATGTTTAAATAAAAAGGCAAAAAATAAAACTCCTCCAAACTCCAAATTCCTCAATTAATGCTAACACCATGTCTCTCGATTCCCTAGCTGGTTCCCACCTGGAAGTAGTAAGCAAAAAAGGGAAGGATCCTGGAGTTTAGGTCCCATTTTCCATCACCCACTTCTTCCTCATCCTCAAATAACACTTAGACAAAAGTACCACCATAGATATTCATACAATATAAACATAAAAGTGAATGATTCTTCCTCTCAATTTTGAAGCTATCCAAATATTTACCAAAACTTCTTGCCACCTAAGATCTGAACTGTCATTATGTCATCAACTGAGTCAGTTTGAGGAGATTTGTAATAATATTGTTATACTGTCTGGAATATACCCTGTGTTTTTCGACTTGGAAATAAAACTGTCCATTGTATCTCATAAAACAGATAAAAGCCCTTCTTACAAAGTCATTCCTCTCTAACCTTGAATAAAAGAGTCTATAAGGGAGTCCATCAATGACAGCTTATATTAGAAACATCAGAACTTGGAAACACATGGCCTATTCTATATTCTTTTCATGGCTGCATCCCTTGTCTCTCCAGACTACATGGACAGCAGAAGGCTTAACATCTATTCTTTGTGTGTGCTAGATACTAGACAGAAACTAGTATACATATTTATCCTTAGGTTTATATTTCTTTCCTATTAAAGTGAATATAAATGTCTGCCATGTTGGGAAATGTGAAAAACATTTACATTAAAAATGTGAAAGCAATGTAGACCATATGCAAGTGGTCTCTCTAGAAAAGAGTGGCCAGTACCTTTATAGTATCAACTACCAAACTTAAAATACATTCTATCATGAAGACTGTGATGTGAATTCTATTGTACTCCACTCTTCTATCTCTTAAATTGTGAATTCAAACTTTCCTTATTAAAATATTATCCAATAATTATTTGATATAAATAATATACTCACTCCCTCAAGCCCTCACTGAAGAAAGAGAGAATGAGAGAGAGAGAATGGGAAAATACATAAGCCTTAGAATCCTCTAAGACTGAAAAAAAAAAAAAAAAAACTGTACATGAAGGGCTTGTTCTTTAAGAACCTGGAAGTGGAGTAACTCTTCTACCAGCTAATGAAATGCCATCAGTCACAAGCACAAAAATGACTTTGAAACAGGTAGATGGGAAAAACAAGAAGAATCACAAAGTTTACTATTTTCTATGTGTGAGTTGAAAGATGGGGAGAAACAGGAAGTTGAAAGATTAACACGAGAGGAGGTATCATTTAAATCTTTATTTTTGCCGTATATTAGCACATTAAAATTTAATCAATTATTTATCTTGCCATGAAAACAACATCATCCTTTATTTTAAACCTAGCTCAATAAAAGACTAGGGTTACCTCTCATAGGGCTCCATTCAATAATTCTGGATCAAAGGACAAATATTCATTTTTGCAATGCTAGTTCTTCTAGGGATAATGTGTATTGGGAGAAAAAAAGTCCTTTCTCAGCCTTCTCTTGTTCCACCAATAATCCACCTTCTCAACTTCTCTCCATTTTATATCTGCAATAAGTCTTATATATAAGACCTAAGAAAGAACTCTTAGAGCTTAAGTGTCTTATCCTCTTCTGGAAGCAGGAAAACAGTTATCTCCTTTTCATATCACCCTGACTTATTTGCTACAAAGTTTTAAAATAAGATGAAAATCTCTAGATGTATATAAAAAGCTATTTTTCCAAATCACTCAGAAAGCTCTCTTTCAATATATGCATTCATACTTATGTTGCATTCCATACCTTTCCTTTAAGAACGCACATATATATATGCATGAATATGGTATTATGTGTATATAGTTAGAAATGTGTTTAATTGTAACATTACAGATAAATTTAAAGAAAGGTGAAACAAAGACACTTATTTAATAGTGCCTAGAACATGTGAACATCTTTGCTATTGAGGAAGGAAGTATATCTCAAGTAAAATTATTTCGGACAAAATGAATTTGTCAAAATCTCAATTTAGAAGGCATTTGGTAATGTCCTAATATTTTCTTTCTATTCTTTTGCCCTATTGAAACTGGTTTTTAGGAAATACATAAATAATAAATTCATAAATCAATATTCAAATGTCTAAAACATTTTATTGTTTCAGAAGATATTTTTGTCAACAGAGGGCCAGAATCCAAATAAAAATAAAATAACATTTATCCAATCAATATTACAGTGGTAACTTCTGTAATTTGGTTGTTAATATCATAGCAGAATGCCCATTTTTCAATAATAGCACCATTCCTCATAAATCCTCTCAAGAACACTGGAGTCTGAAGCCCTGTTTTCTACTCTGGTTTCTGCAATGAACTTTCAGTGAAGCCTGAGGTGAAGTCATGTCCACAACCATGTCCTCAGACTCCTCATCCAGAAAAGCATTGATCTAGATTATGGTTAAAGTCCCAACATGAAAAATATAGATTTGTGGGGGAGGGGCAGTGGGCAAAGAGCAACAGACTCAGCACTTTGCTGTCACCTCTCAAATAAAATCTGTCAAAGAAGTTTCTGGAGAAAAAAGTTATTTATTTGTCAACTCTTGAGTACAAATATTGAGTGTAAATCCAAAATTTAACTTAAGGCTTAAACCCAACCTTAAGCCTCTTGGCTTTGTGTTTTCTCAGTCACACTAGCTCAAAGCTCTACCTCATTTATTCTAATTTCTTTTTTTTGTTATACAGAGTAATCTGTGCATGATGACTATTCTTACTCCTTTTCCACTGAAACTTCACTCCAAATAGGTAACAATGCTACAGCAGAAGGCACATCTTAATCCTAACTTGTCCAGAGAAATGGAGGGAGGATGGATGACAGTGAAAACAAAAGGGAAGTGAAGGATAGTCAAGAAGGTAAATGCATGTGTGGGTGTTGGGGTGGGGCAGCTGGGAATAAAGGAGGGGGGGGGAAGACAGATAAAAGGGAAGAGCAGAAAGAAAAGAAAAAAGATAAATCAATTCACCTGTTTTAGACCTCTATTGCTGAAGTTCTGTCCAACACGCCTTCTCAGGTTTCTGTGGAAAGTGCTATTCCTCCACTATCCAATTGTACTGTGAGCTGTCATTCATGGACCCCACAAACCACCTCCAGCTACATACAGGAATATGTATGTGATTCAAACTGGGCTAATCAGAAACCTTCTTTAGGGTTTTTCATAGTTGAGCTGGAAGTGTATGCATACGGACAGAGGGAATTTATTTTCTCCCAGAAAGGTGATAAAGAAAAATGGTTTCCAGCTGATAGAAAACCCACACCACACCACATGGAGAAAAATAATCTGCAGCAAGAGAGAATGAAGGCAACCAAGAAAGAGAAGCAGAGATGTGGGTAAGAGAGAAAGCTCTTCCCAGGTCTCAGCTTTAAGATATCTGCACTGCCCCAGGCTGGCTTGGTCAACCCTTCCCCACAATCTGGGAACTCTGCTAGTATTTTCCAATAAACCTCCTCTATCACTCAGGGTAGTTCAAATTGGCTTCCTTTGCTTGAACTAAAGCCCAGAATAAAAGTCTAGAATAAAATGCCCAAATTCCATCACAAAATTAATCAATCAATCCATTTGTTGTTTTGTTCAGAAAATGATTTTTGTCTACCCAACCACTGTAATATTCATGGAGATACTACAATAAATAAGTCAGAGAGTCAAACTTTCAAGGAAACTATAGGAAATATTAAAAGAAAAATCATACTAAAATCAAGAAAAGGGTGAAGAATGTTAATAATAAGACCAAATTTCAATTTCTTGTCATGCTAAACATGCTGTGTACTCACCATCAATCTTAATCTAAAGGCAATATACAGAGATTCTAGAAGTAACTATCCTGGATAAAGTGACTAGGATTTTAATTATTTTAAAGGCTAATGATTGACAATTGAAAACAAATGGGTCTTCGTTTCCCCTAAAGTCAGAATAAAGACAATGTGTCTAATATCACGATAATTACTTAATACTGCTCTGGAAGTCAATTACCCAAAAGAATGAATTAAAGAAAAAATTGAGGAGGTAAAATTATCTTTAAGTATAAATGACATGACCATGTACCCAGACAACTCAAGAGATTCTACAGAAGAATTATGTGATACAATATGATGATTTAACAAGGTGGTTATTTGAAATTAATATATAAAAAATCATTAGCTTTTCTTTAAATAAAAATAATTTGGTAAATATAGTAGAAGTTCCCATTCTAAATAGCAACAAAAAAAAAAAGGAAAAATAAATTAACTCCATGCCTATAGAAAGTTGCAAAACATTACTGAAGGGAATAAGCAAAATAGCTTGGTATTTTCCCAGGAAGATTTAAATAAATCAGTGGAAAAAATTGTATTCAGAAATAAGCTAAGATATATGTAAAAATTAATATATAATAAAGGCAGCATTTAAATCAGTAAAAATGTCATAGGTTGAATTTCTGGTCCCAATTCTTCACTCCTCCTACATCCACACCCTTGCCCTGGCCTCATCAGAGGCAATGTGCACATCTGATCTCCTTGACCTTGGGCCTTGTCAAATAACCAACTTGATTAAGGTAAAAGAATTTGGTCAGAAAAGACCATGCGCTAGTTACGAGGATAAGAACTGATGTGGTTACTTGTTCTCCAGCACCTTTGCCATCACCAAGGGAACATGTTCCCATATGCCTCTGGTTCCAAGAGCATGTGTGACATATACAGCACAGCTGCTCTCTCCAAGCTATATGAAAACAAGGTGTCTTCAGCCTTTGGATCCATCAAACCAAATCAAATTTGTCTTAAACCACTGTATTTTATAGTTATTAGTTCTCAACAAAACCTATGTGATATACAGGAAAAGACTACTACTCAGTCTATAGTGCCAAAGCACCTATTAATCAATTTTGGGAAATCATGAGTTATATTCTAATTTTAGTGCCTGTACCAAAAGTATTTTATGCAAATCAAAGATTTAAACAGGAAAAAAAAAAAAAAAAGACAGAAAGAAACAATTGTTTTTAAAAACAGATTTGAAATGCTGGAGACTTTTTGAAGCATGATACAAAACTAAAAGCCATAATATATATGACTAATTAACCTGAAAAATAAATTAGCAAAACCAAAACATATCAACAAATTCATTTTATTATGTATGACAGAGAAAGGGTCAATTTTCTTAATAAATATGTATAAAGCTTTATAAATCATTAAGAAAAGAAGACAAAGAATGGCAGGGAAAATTTTCTTGCAATAAAAAATTAATTAATTAAAATATTTTTAAGTGCCAAATGTTTATATTAGTTTAAATTTGTACAAAAATTAATTTTTGACCCATCAGATTTGGAAAAAAATTAAAACTACTGGTAGGTGTGTGTGGAATCAATCATGCTAAACCATTCTTGATAAAGATTAAACTGATGTATTTTGGGGGTAGCAATTTGGCAAAATACACCTAAATTATAAATAAATATAGTCATTAATGCAGCAATTCCACTTCCAGAAATTTTATTTGTTAAACTCACACAAGCTTAGGTAAGCATACTGTTTTACTGTTTATAATAGAAGTAACCTTGAAAATGACCTAATTATCCAGCAATAGGTTGTAATTAAATAAATTACCATATATGTAAGTTATAAGTTACAAGTATGAGGTTGTTCTTTATGTACTGATAAGAAAAATTCTCCAAAGTGTATTGTTATGTTAAAATGTATAGAATATTTTAAATAATGTATTTCCATAAGAAGGGAAGAAAGAAGGAACACAGGAAAGAATGCATTATGTGTGTATGTGTGTCTAGAAAGTTTCTGGAAATTACTCCAGTAACACAGAGAAAAGAAAACCAGGTTTTCGAAAAAAATAAGTGCAACTGAAAACCCTTAGGCAGATGGCCGTCCTCAACTAATAAACTCAGTAAGTTTGCCATTCCTAATATGATGCTATAATAGAAGACTCATTTTTCTTTTTAAATGCAAAAGTAAGTAAATAATGGACTGTTTCATATTCAGAAGACTATATTTCCTCTCCTCCTAAGGAAGATGTAATCCAAACAGACAGTACATGTATCAATGAAAGACTGAAGAAAGTCTTGTTTTTTTGCTGTTCTTATCCTGCCAATCAACAATATGCAGGGGTTCAGCAAGAGAAAATCCATCAAATTTTAACATCTCTTGAGTCAGTTCTTCATGTGTCCTTCAATATTGTGCTTGTTAGAACACTAAAGATGATCTAATTTTAATGTAAGTTATTTAAAAGAAATTCAAATTATTATGTGATTATTCACTCTTAGGTTTTACATGCTAATGGATGCAAAAGTTGACAACGTATCAATTTATTTCTCATCCATGTAGCTAAAAGAGAGATTGAAATGATTTAAGATGTCCCATGAAATACAAGTAAAATTGTTTTTGCTCTTTCCTGACTATTCTTTTGCGGAAGTTGCCATTTATTAATAGTAATAACTACAACTGAAGTCACTGAACCAGAACAAGGTTATTTTCCTTTTATATTTTCCCTACATGTTCTGATACACCCCTCTGAAAACAAAGACCAATTTTACATTTTTTTTGATGCTAAGCCAATAGGTATTTATAGAAATGTTCTATCAGTGGAATAAGATAAAAAAAACACTTATTTATACCAGAAACACTGATGCAATGTAATGGTGATAACTAGAAAAAATTCCAGGGGTCCAGTCTACTCACTAGTTAACCATTAATCACTAAGATAAATATGGCCTTTTATTATTAGAAGTTAAATATATTGAATAAAGTAACTAAAGTAAATGTAAGATATACACACCATATTTTCACCTAGTATGGGCAAAATGAGTTAAAGGAAAAGATAACTATTGAAATGGATCATAAGATGCCAGTTAAACTAGAAATTTAACACCTATGAATAGGGATGACGTAACCCATTCATTCCTCCATCACGTATCTGCTGAGCTCTCAACTTTTTGCATGGCAGCATTAGGCTTATGGCATACAGTGATGGTGACCAAGGCAGATATACTCTGTCTCATAAAGTTATAATTTACCATGAGAGATATTAATTTATTACACACAAACCATTTATAACAAATTATTTGCACATGGATTTAATGTAATACAGCAAATTTAACCATATGCTCCAGGCAAAAAGAGAGAAAAATTATTTAATTCAAGTCTCCTTAAATTTCTCCCCCAGAAAACATGAGTTTGGCCTATATGATTCCAAAGACAGGAAGACCAAAATTCAAAGGTGCTGAGAAACAGAAGTTGATACTTGCCTTCTGCATGTCCATGTGCCAAGTCTTAGCAATTAATAAGCCATTTAATGGATTTTCAACAGTAATTTAAGGGTGAGCTTTTTGTCTTAAATAAATATATCAATATATAACTTTGAAGGAAGGTAAAACACTCTGTATAATTATGAAAAGTACTTTGAAGAATAAGAAGAGTTATTATAAATGTATAATGGGCTCATCTTCTCATGGGGGTAAAGATGGGAATTAGGGAAGATCAGATAATGTTTGCTGGGCACTGATGAATCTGTAGAAGGGTGGGAAATAAATGAAAGAGTTAAGCATTTTGATGAAGACTCCAAGGAGGACGGATCTTGGTATCTAGGAGGAAAAGAGATTAACAGTATAGCTGCTGATACAGTGGTTCTCAAAGTTTGATCCAGGAACTTCTGTGGGTCCTAAAACTCTTGCAGGAGTCGGCTAGGTCAATAATATTTTAATGGTATATTATTTGCCTTTTCATTCTCATTAGCTTGCAATTGACAGTGGTGTTGACCAGGGCTACATGATTTATAATATTGAAAGTGTGAATGCATAAACAAATATGAGAGTAATATTCCACTGTGCGTGTGTGCATCTTTTTTTTTTTTTTTCTTCCTTATCCACTCATCTGTCAATCGACATTTAGGTTGCCTCCATGTCTGGCTCTTGTAAATAGTTCTGCCATGAACACTGGGGTACATGTAACTTTTTGAATTGGAGTTTTCTCCAAATATACGCCCAGGAGTGAGATTGCTGGATCTTGTGGTAACTTTATTTTTAGTTTTTTTTTTTTAATTATTAATTAATTAATTTATTTATTTATGGCTGTGTTGGGTCTTCGTTTCTGTGTGAGGGCTTCCTCTAGTTGCGGCAAGTGGGGGCCACTCTTCATCACGGTGCACGGGCCTCTCATTATTGGGCCTCTCTTGTTGCAGAGCACAGGCTCCAGACACGCAGGCTCAGTAATTGTGGCTCACGGGCCTAGTTGCTCCGCGGCATGTGGGATCTTCCCAGACCAGGGCTCGAACCCGTGTCCCCTGCATTGGCAGGCAGATTCTCAACCACTGCACCACCAGGGAAGCCCTATTTTTAGTTTTTTAAGGAACCTCCATACATACTACATACTGGCTACACCAATTTACATTCTCACCAACAGTGTTGGAAGGTTCCTTTTTCTACACATCCTCTCCAGAATTTATTATTTGTAGACTTTTTAATGATGGCCATTCTAACTGGTGTGAGGTGAGACCTCATTGTAGTTTTGATTTGCATTTCTCTAATAAATAGCAATATTGAGCATCTTTTCATGTGCCTGTTGGCCACCTGTATGTCTTCTTGTGAGAATTGTCTGCTTAGGTCTTCTGTCCATTTTTTGATTGGGTTGTTTTTTTGATATTGAGCTGCATGAACTGTCTGTATATTTTGGAAATTAATCCCTTGTCAGTAGCAACATTTGCAAATATGTTCTTCCAGTCTATAGGTTGTCTTTTTGTTTTGTTTATGATTACCTTTGCTGTGCAAAAGCTTTTAAGTTTAGTTAGCTCCCATTTGTTTATTTTTGTTTTTATTTCCATTACTCTAGGAGATGGATCCAAAAATATATTGTTTCAATTTATGTCAGTGTTCTGCCTATGTTTTCCTCTAGGAATTTTATAGTATCCGGTCTTACATTTAGGTCTTTAATCCATTTTGAGTTTATTTTTGTATATGGTGTTAGAGAATGTTCTAATTCCATTCTTTTACATGTAGCTGTCCAGTTCTCCCAGCACCACTTATTGAAGAAACTGTTTTTTCTTCATTGTATATTCTTGCCTCCTTTGTCATAGATTTCTTGACCATAAGTGTGTTGATTTATTTCTGGGCTTTCTATCCTGTTCCATTGATCTATATGTCTATTTTGTGCCAGTACCATATTGTTTTGATTACTGTAGCTTTGTAGTATAGTCTGAAGCCTCAGCTCTGTTCTTCTTTCTCAAGATTGTTTTGGCTGTTTGGGGCCTTTTGTATTTCCATGAATTTTTAAATATTTTTTGTTCTCAGCCACAAGAAAGAATGAAATAATGCCATTTGCAGCAACATGGATGGACCTAGGGATTATCATACTAAGTGAAGTAAGTCAGATAGAGAAAGACAAATATCATATGATATCACTTATATGTGGAATCTAAAAAATGATACAAATGAACTTATTTACAAAACAGAAGTAGACTCATGGACAAAGAAAACAAACTTATGGTTACCAAAGAGGATAGTGTAAGAGTAGGGGGAGAGATATATTAGGAGCTTGGGATTAACATACACACACTACTATATAAAAAATAAACAACAAGGACCTACTGTATACTACAGGGAACTATATTCAATATCTTGTAATAACCTATCATTGAAAAGAATCTGAAAAAGAATAATATAGATAGATAGATAGATAGATAGATAGATAGATAGATAGATAGATGACTGAATCAATTTTCTGTACACCTGAAACTAACACAGCATTTTGTAAATTAACTATACTTCAATTTAAAAAATGGTTAAAATAAAAGAAACAAATATGAGAATCCAGCTATCTTTTGTTAAGCTAGATATTAAAGGTATTTGGAGAAAAGTAAAACAATATATTTTTTTCTTACTATTGCTCTTTTGTAAAATGTGCTTTTCATAAAAATATGTTATCAATGCTAATATATTAAGTTAATTATTATTGTTTTAAACGAATTTCTAAATAAATATTTTTAAACTTTCTCAGGTTTGTCTAGAACTATAAACATAGACAGATATAAATCACACAGTAAAAACTTTTGGGAGTTTTCAATAATTTTAGGCCTGTACAGGGATCTTTAGTTTGAGTGCTGTGCTAAATCACAGGGCTCAGTAGATAAACTTTGAGCTATAAGGCTAGAAAGAGTGGTGGGGTCTGATCATGAGAGGTCATACAGACCATGGGATAATACAGTATGTCCAGACTGGATATAGAGGCTCAAAGTAGGGCTGTAGCCAAGTACATATGAGAAATGAACAGACCGAAGATGCATGTTATAGGAAAAAAAAAAAAAGACAACTGATTAGAAGTAACGAGTGAAGGGCAAGAAGTTGGGGGATTGGTGCCCACTTTTCTCACATGAACACACATGTGATAGGTGGTGCCAAGTGATGGAAATCACTGAGGGAGGACAGTTTAGACAGATTGATATTTCTCCTCTTTATGTATTGTGTCTTCCTGCTTTTTTGAGTGCTTGGTAATTTTTATTATTGGATGTCAGACATTGTGAATTTTAACTTGTTGAGTGCTGGGTTTTTGTATTCCCATATGTCTTACTGAGTTCTGCTGTGAAAATCAGTTTAGTCACTTAGAAAAAGTTTGATCCTTTAAGGTCTTGCTTTTAAGACTTTTTAAGCAGAACTAGAGCAGTTTTCAGTCCAGGGATTTTTTTTCCCACTACTGGAGCAAGATGCTTCTGAGTACTCTACCCAACACCCTGTAAATGATGAGGTTTTCCAATGTGGCTGGTGAGAATGGGCACTATTCCCAGCCCTGTGTGATCTCCAGGCATGGTCCCCTCTGATCCGGTTGGTTGATTCTTTCTCTGGCCTCCACTACTTACTTCACAGGAATGTGCAGGTCACTTCTTAATTGAATACTCAAGGGGAATGCTCTGCAGATCTCCAGTGTTTTCTCTCTCTGCAGAATTCTCCTTTCTGGTATTCTGACCTGTGAATTCTAAACTCCTTGGTTTCTCCATACTCCCAGCTTCATCTCCTTAACTCAAGGAGTCTGTATGGCTCAACCTGGTTCTGCCTTCCGTGTACTATCACCTGGAAACCCTCTCAATGAACTAAATTGATATAATCATAGGGCTCATCTTGTTTGTTTCCCATCTTTCAGGGATGACTGTCCTTCACTACCTGATGTCCAGTGATTTAAAAACCACTGTTTCATATGTTTGTCCTTTTTTTGTTTGTTTATTTCAGCAGGGGATAGTAAATCAGAAGGCTATTACTTATCATGAACCACCTCTTTAATCTCAGAACAACCCTTGAGTTGAGTATTATTACCTCTATTTTACACATGAGGAAATAAATAGTAACTTGCTCACTCAAGTTCACTGAGCTTTGGTGACACAGCTAAGATTTTTAAGCATTCCTTCCAAAGTTCTTGCGTATAGCCATTATGATATACTGCCTATAGAGAAAGTGAGAGATAGCTGAATGGATACTTAACACTGAGAATGTTTTATAAAGTCACCTTTGTAAATTGGTTTAAAATAGTCTTTCCTTAAAAGGCTAATAAATGAACTAAGTGAGCCATGAAAGCTATATACAGCAACAATCTTAAGGACTGAAGAATCGTTAAAACATCGTTAGGTCAACCACCAAGATGAAGTTTCCATTGCCTCTACAATAAAGACAATAACCAGATATCAGGCCTATTCTCAAACAGCGAGTTCTGAGGCACCTCATCCACCTCTGAAATGATCTACTTCTGAGTAAGTTCTCTTTTACATTAAAATAAAGAAATATATTAGAAATGATCAAATATATCTGTTTCCTTGTAGCTTCTACCCAATCAAAGCAATATATTAAAAAACTCCATAACTCATGCCAGTCAGCAACCATATACATACATATTCTTCCCCAGCAGGGCACTGGAACACAGATCTAACAGGTTTTCCTTTACATGTTCTACTCTTTTCATCTTGGAATGTAATCAAAACTTCCTAAAACCTTTGAAAATCACATTTAATGTGACAACATGAAACATGAAAAATCGTTGAGGAATGAGATATTATGATTAATTTAATATTACATATAATTAAGATTATGCCACATTTAGTATTATATGCAATTTAACATAGGTTACCAATTTTCTATAAGTAAAAAATCATAAAGGGTATTAAACAGTAAATTTATATTGAGCACCACATAATCACTCTTGAATCAACAAATCAAATCAACAACAGTCTATTCAGTTTTTACTCCAGGTAAGTCTCTATACTAGGATAGACCTAGCATTTTCTTTATGCATGTCAATGATTTCTTTTCAGTTTGGAATATAAAAGATGTGAGCAATGGAACTGGACTACACTGTCCCTACTGGGAACCTGGGAGTTATTTCTTGCCTGTATTTACTTGGTTAGGACCCTGGGCTCCATACCCAACCTGCCTGCTTTGATTCTGGGCTATTCCACTTCAGGAGAATTCAGGGATAGGTGGCCTTGGCAAGTTCCTCAACCTCTCCATGCCTCAGATTCCTCATCTGTGAAAGAGAAATAGTAGTGCTATCTCACAAGATTGTAATAAAATTTAAATGAGTTAAAATATATGAAGCACTTAGAACACTATCAGGCACATAGCAAATGCTCAACCAGTGATAATTAACTCCGTTTTTCTTATCAATAAAATAAGGTGTTCAGTGAAATCAATTCCAGGTATTTCTATTCTACTGGTTATTTGGACCTTGTCTAATTAGAATATAATGCTGGCACATAATTGTTTCTACATTCCCGGTTATCGGCGGGAATGAAAAAACTGAGATATACCCTTTTCTTACCTAAGAAAGAGATTGCTTGGGATTGTCTCAATGCTGTCATTACAAAACCTGTGCTATAGACAAGCAATAAAGATCACAGATCCATTTTATGAATGGTCAAAATAAGGCAAAGACTGTTTTAGTAATTTGCTTGAGTCATCCACGGGACTAACAAATGATTTCACTCCATCTACATACAGGAGCAAGTTAGCAAGTTCTATGAATAGAGCTGTTGTAATATTAAAACACACAGATTTCCAAAAGAGTTTTATCTGTAACTGGGAGTGAGTTTTTGTAAGTTGGTTATCAATTTCATATAAATCACTGAGTGTACATTTGATTCTGGAAGTTCTTTGAATTTATTCTGCCTTATTCACAATGAAAGAGGGAAGAGAAAAAATGTGGCTTCTTGTAAAATTTTACCCAATTTCCAAGCCTGGTGTCCTGTAATATATCTAGAATACAAAGTCCCTCAAGACTCCAACTAGAAGAAAAAGTAGGACCACAAGAAGGAACTGGCTTGCAATTGTTTAAAGGGAGAATGAATACACAGACATTAGAAACCTAAAACAAATTCAAATTTCTAATTGCTATAAACAATGAGAAACTATTAACACATGGTATGAATTCAACAGTGAAAAGTTCCCATGGAAAATATGCTTCCACTGGCATCACTTAGGGTCTGACTGCATCAGCACCTGGAGAGGCACAGGTCTGTATTCCACTGACATCACCTCAGGTGCATGCAATTTGGGGACATGAAATAAAGTTCATAAAAGTATCCAGCTTCCTTAAAACAATGGCAGTTTATTCCCCCATAACTTGAGCATGACTAAAACAAATACTGTAAAATTCCATCGCATTGAGTAGTTTATTTGGTCATTTGAATACATAATTTTAAGGACTATCTCTCCTGAGAATATCTGTCTGTGGGGCCATGGCTTACTTCGTATATCCATATTTCACTTAATTGACGAGATTAAAAACTTTAAAAAAATCTGAATAATGTTTGTAAGTGGATTATAATATCTTAATTAAATGTCGGCATTCCCCAATGCATTAGTGACTGCCCCCTGTTTAATCTCCACTTATATAATAATCTGGTCAACTGAAAACATATTTGAGGTTCCTATTAAAGGTAAAGCACTATTTCACACTTTTGTGGCTTATTTCTTACATATTTTTTTAAAAGATAAAGAGGTAAAACCTATATTTTAAAATGTGCTTTCATCAAAAAATAGTTATTCAATAAAATCCCCTGGTAAACATTAAAAAATAAAATAACCTCAGTCTGACAAGCATTTAAAAGTGGATTTTTGCTATATATCTAAAAGGCATAATCAAATTAGATTTATCTCACCTCTAATCTGTAAGACTACAATTATTTCATTCATCATTTTAGTTAAAATGAGAATACCAAAAGCATCTACATTTACTACGATGTATAGTGTCTGACCTATTCTACACTTAAAAGGGAGATATAAAGCCGTCCTACATTGTAACAATCTTTCTCATATTGTCATGCCCAGAACTCCTCCGAAACTCCTCCAGAAGTGTTCATTTCCTTCTTAGTTCATCAAATATGTAATAACCGGTACCAAGTGGCTATCAGTAAACCTAAGTCACACATTAAATCGTGAATAGTTCATTGATTTCCTTAAGCTCTCTATGATTGGCTATGATTCATTTTAAGACATCTAATTGCACCTACTGGCCTTGATTTTTAAACCAAGTTCTACCATTGGAATCTTTAAACGGCTCAATAGCTCCCTCTAGCCTCCTTTTATATACTACACCCACAGGTCACAATAAAAGGTTAGGAGCCTATTGCGGGATTACTCTTACTCTCTTGCCTAAACTTGTTATGTGGCTCATCAAGATATTCCACTGATCCAAACCCAAAGATGCACAATGCCAAATGGTAGTGGTGAGACACTATGACAAAGAACATCTATTCAGAGTGCTAAATGATAGGAAACAACAATCAAATATGATTACATGAATAACCTCAAAATCTATAAATGACTATCCCAAGGAAAGAAGGCAAAAGAAAAAAGTTGAGTGTCACGTATTTTAACTTAGTAGTTTATCCTTTTAACCTGGAATATTTTTGCTGTTTGCATAAGCTGCATATTTCATAAAACAAATGCAGTCTGATTTTTCACGTTCAAAATCAAATGTGTTGTGAAGAACAAAAATAACCCTCAAAGAGCCAGGCGCCAAAATTATTTTCCACAGTGGGCAAAAGGGACATACAGTATAAGTACTTCATTTCACTACAAAATATGTGTATATTTTTTATATATAGATATAGATGGATTTGAATTTTGAGACCCTCCCCCAAAAAACTATTTTGATCTCATTCCAACTTGCCTTTTTATGATTGAAATACCACTTGTAAATGACACGTATTTTTCAAAATAACGTCAAGCCATGTTTTTAACATTAAATTTTTAAAGTTTGCTACCTTGGCAAAAAATTGATTTTAAAATTACATATAATTTGCTGCCAGTGTTTTTACTACTCAGCAGAAGGCTAGGATAGTTTCCAAAATGGAACACCCTGTGTCACTACAGAAGATAACAAATGTTAGATTTAAGTTGCACATTCTGTATTTCTTCATGATAGGCACTTCAGAAAGAAAAAATCTGAACATTTGTTAGCCAGTTGCCCCAAAATTTACAGGATAAATATGTACATTTTCCCCTTTTGGCTATGTAAATTAAAGCTTGGAGGTTCATACAATAGAACTTCAAATTTGGAAATGGCCTTACTGACAGGTTAGTTCAATTGTCATTTGCCGAAGATCAAGGCTATGTTAGTATAAGAGCAAAAGTTAAAAGCCACGTCCCTTGACCCTCTGTCCTAGGGCTACATTATACTATATTGCTAGTTATCTTCTATCCCCAATGTTACATGCACAAGTTATTTTATTTTAAACTTCTTTGTCATTGAATAAACCACTTTAATACCTTTTTCTGCCCATCCTCCTCCTTCCCCTATTAACTAAAAGAAAAAAAGACTTTTATGGTCTGAATTTGGGGTATAACATAGAGCTGGTCTAAGTTATATATCAAATCCTACTCCTAATGTGAATAGGAAGCACTTGGGCATTGAGCCAGTTAAAATAAACAGGCCCATTGAATCATAAAGGCCTACTTCTTTTCCATGGTATTAGAAGA
The DNA here is from genome assembly GCF_009873245.2 of Balaenoptera musculus. NCBI lineage: Eukaryota > Metazoa > Chordata > Mammalia > Artiodactyla > Balaenopteridae > Balaenoptera > Balaenoptera musculus. The sequence continues at coordinate 49,329,354 of NC_045801.1, read as the reverse complement.
AAAGATAAACAGATTTCAGCAAATTCAGTCTTATAAAAGAAGGTGTGAGCTGAACTTGACATTCTATGATAGTAACAGATGATGAGACAAAATGTGAAAATCACATTCCTGAACTAAACTAAGAAAAACCCACAGGAAGAAAATGTACTGATGTTAGCTTGGTTGACTTTCAATATATTACATTTTGTAAAAATTAAAAAGTATTAAAATAAAATCTTCCTAGACCAGCTGGTATATCCTAACCTGATAGACTTTCTGTAATTAGATGCTATCATACCTTTGAATCAGCATTTATTTTTACTAACAATATCTAAATAGTATGGAGTATTGAACTATGGGAAGGCATGTTCCTGTCTATCCACTATCTATCTACCTAATATGATATACATGTATTCATTTAATCATCAGAACAATCCTTATGAGACAAGTACTGTTAGTATCTCCATTTTACAGATATGTACACTGAGGCTCACAGAGGTTATCTTGCCTGTTATTGACTTAACAATTAACTTGCAAGTAAAAGGGCTGGGATTAAAATCCAGGCAATCTGGTGACAAAATATGAGCTCTTTTTTTTTTTTTTAACTTAAGTATAGTTGATTTACAATGTTGTATTAGTTTCTGGTATACAGCAAAGTGATTCAATTTTATATGCATATATATATATATTCCATTTCAGATTCTTTTCCATTATAGGTTATTACACGATATCAAATATAGTTCCATGTGCTATACAGTAGGTCCTTGTTGTTTATTTTATATATAGTAGTATCTATTAATATCAGACTCCTAATTTATCTCTCCCCCTTCCTTTCCCTTTTGGTAATGATAAATTTATTTTCTATGTCTGTGAGTCTATTTCTGTTTTGTAAATAAGTTCATTTGTATCATTTTTTAGATTCCATATATAAGTGATACCATATGATATTTGTCTTTCTCTGTGATTTACTTCACTTAGTATGATAATTTCTAGGTCCATCCATGTTGCTGCAAATGGCATTATTTCATTATTTTTTATGGATGAGTAATCAGAATACGTGCTCTTAATCACTATACTATACCACAATAAAAAATTATTTGATGAATATAATTACATTCACAGATATTTAAAATGAATTGTGATGGAAAGTAACATGAAAAATGACTTTCTCAATTTGAAATATATGTGCTGAAGGGTCAGAAGGCTCCTGAAGGTGCACAATGAAATAAGTCTTTCTCTTCTGACACTGAACAAATTTAACTAATTGATTTAAATGTTCAATGTCCTTTTTTGGTCCAGAAATAATTTCAGTTGGTCATTTACCAAATATTCTGAACAGGTACATTTTGAGTAGTACCTTACGGTAGGTCAGGCAGAAAAATAAATTTACATAAAATAATTGATTAATCCAACTTAAGAGAAAATAATTATACCACTGAACAAGTGCATTAAAATTTTCTTATGTTAATAACCTGAAATAGCATGAATAAGAAAAAGTATAAACTTTAGATCTATCACTTTTAACCTGACTCTAGAAATTAAAAAGCTGTTATTGAACCCAACTCTATTCTTGATAGGGATGAAGAGACTGAAAGAGAAAACCCAGCTGTACAAAGGGATGGACTTGGATGGTTATTCTCTGTGGATTTCTCAGGGGTAGTATGAGACAATCTACCTCACTGGTATAGGCTCACTAGTAAGGATTTCATGAATAACCCTAGATTTGGGCAACCTGACCAAGCAATTCTGAACAGAGAAAGGCACAGTTAAGGTGGAACACACAGGAGAAGCTGAAGAACCTGAGGACTAGTGAGTCTTCTGGCTTCTTGGTCAGAGTTCTTGGCTCTTATGATATTCTGAATGGCCAGCACACTTGGGATTCCAAAGCATGGAATGTTGCTGCAGGTTAAAAACCTTTGTGAATCAGTTATGCAGCCCCTGCTATTGACCAGTATAAAATTGCTACAATGGAGAATTATGGGATGTAGTCAGAATCCCTTACTCAGGGAGACAGAATCCCTTACTCAAGGTCAATAACCCCTGTTATTGACCAGTATAAAATTGCTACAATGGAGAATTATGGGATGTAGTCAGAATCCTTACTCAAGGAGACTGACCAGATCACGTTGTCACCATCCTTCCATGAGCAAATAAAATAATGCATGTTGATTATTTAAGCAAGTAGAAAATAAGAGATATGAGAAAAGATCCCAACATCTGACGTTTTAAAACCTGTAAAGTATAATTTTTTATCTCTGAAATGTCTCACCACTAATTACTGCTAAGATGATACGCAGTACAAAGCTAATCCAAGGAAACTCTGAACTTTTAGGTAGATTCAGATAAATCTGACAAAGGTGAATAAATACTAAATCAGTTAAACACTGCAAGAAAAATGTAGGAGGGTTACACTCACAGTTCATAGTATTTGTCATAAAACAGCCTTCTGAAATCTAGAATCTCTCTTCTTTCTTTAACAAAGAAAGGAACAAATAAATTTTTGTTTTATCAAGTTCTTTTTGTCACCAAAAGTCATCTTCTCATGCTTTGATATGTGCATCATTCAGAGTATCACATGCTTTTATTTTACCATTAAATTGGCTTAAAATAATTTTTCTCACTAGAAATGTGTGCTATTGTTTAAAAAAAGAAACAACATGTTCACATAAATATTTAACACTTGACAAACTATGAAAGTTGATGATGAAAGTTATTGATTATGAACTATATTTATTCTATCTTAATTTCATGACAAAAGTGTTTGCAGTGTTAAATAAATAAATAAATAAAGGAGTCCCAGGATCATGAGAATCCCCACTACAACAAGAAAATTATTTTAGAGACAAAATGACTTTTTAGAGTGTACAGATTAAATCATGATTCTTTGCTAACAATTTAGCTTCTTCTGACCAATGAACACGTCTGATTCAGACTGCTGTCCAATGACAGCAGTCTTTGAGTTTTAGTTAATATTAGCAATGTACCTCCTTTGCATCATGCTAATGATTACATACTGAAAGGCGCACTCCACAAAAATGGATCCAGTGATATACAAAAATCTTTAAACAAATGTATAGTGAAATTTTAGCACTAAACAGTGTTCTACCAGAAATATATAAGGAGGGGAATTTATTGAATCTCTTCCATAGTACTGCTTCTGTTAGTGTCTTACCCTTCTTCTTAGCTGTAAGAGATGTTCCTTTTTGCTTCTTAAATACAAAAGCAAACAAACAAAATGCACTCTTTCCTGTAATAGGCTTTCATCAGCATATTAACAAATATCTCCTGCTCTAATAATTAAAAATTTCAAAATTTATACTTTCAAAATCAGACAGGAAAGAGTTAACATGAATACCTCTACCCAACTCCCTCCCACCTAGGTGGGGAGGGAACATAGGTTTTTAAACCTTAAACTGTAGAAATGAAAAGTATGGGGGTCCCACCAATTGTGAAGCTCAGCGAGGAATAAAGCATTGTAATCTCAGTTGTCAGCATAAAAAGCATCTCTTAGAAGCTTCGTTCCAACTATAATAACTTAGTGTGCTTGCTAGAAAAAAAAATGTATGATCATATGAGCTTCATGCATGATTGATACCATTACTGTTTATTTTAAGACTGTCTTTAAGAATCAGTCAAATAAAGCAGTCTCAGTTTATGTTTTGCAACCAGAATGCGCAACACAATATAAATGCCTTTTCTGAAGATGTGATGGACTATTCTTCCCATTAGTGTTTCCTACCAAAAAGAAACATCTAATAAAAGTGAATCAGGCAGAAATTCATGTCACAAAATATCCTGTCATCCGTGTTCTTTATAGTATGCTGAATTACCTAGCAGTTATTCTTATGATTTTAAAAAAAGGAGGTTATCATTACGCACAAATAAGTATATAAACCCAGCTAAGGATATGTTCAAATGCTTAAAAAATGCTATTTGGGAAGAATACAAAACTCTAAAACATAATCTACTTTAAATAATTAGAAAATCTCCTTTGTATCAAATACCATTTTTAAGGTCTCAGATGGCACATGCCTCTTATCTTTCATAATTAAATCTTTGCATTGTGTAATAAATATGGATGTAATAACTTAAATACTCTAAAAATGGAGGAAAAAAAAAACCCTCTTTTTTCCATGAACAATTTTTAACATGTATCTTGAAGATAGAGAAGAAATTACAGAAATTCAAAATAAAATCTTTTTTTAGCAAAATCATAACTTTTTCTCCCATAATAATATCTTATTGAACTGATTGAGGGATTCAAACTATGAAGAAATACACGCACATTTTATTTAGGCTCAAAAAGGAAAGCTAATAATCATCAATACACTGATGTTATCTCAATAGTCTCTGAAAGCAAATCTAAGACTTTCCCAAAGCAGGTGGCCATGAATCCAGGCTCTCCCTCCCTCTTCAGATTGAGCAAGATAAAAACTAGCCCCTACTTTTAACCACCTCCCCCACACCCCACCTCACCACCATCACCACCACCACCAATCTGAAGCAATAGGCCCTTCTGTTTATAACCTTATAAATAACAGCTTGCCACTTTCATTCCTCTAGTCTATGAACTGCTTACTTTTTTCATTTCCACATTAAATTATCTCTTGATTTAAATGTTAGAAACAAAAATCCATCTGTGGCATGCAATTCCAACAGTTCAAATTTGCAACCAAGAAAAGTCTGGACTTACAGTCCCTTTCCATCTCTTTTATTCAGAAAAACAAAGTTGTATTTTTCAAAGGGTTAAACAGTTTTCGTTTGAATTAGGGTTTTGGTGTAATATAATCATACTTAATATCTGTAAACTTAACTCTTGATAATGGTTCTTACTTTTTCAAATACTTTGTTTCTCTATTAACCACCACTTATTACATGTAGTCCTAAGAAGAGTTTATACAGAGAATTATATTCAGAATATGCCCTCACATATGGCATTTATTATGCACACTTTGTATATAAATCTGTTACATGAAACACGTTCAAATACTGTGCAACAGGTTCTGCTGTTGTGTAAACACACACACCCAACAAAATGAAAATAAGCTTTAAAAAATCAACAATATAGGGAAAAAATCACATTATTCTTCAGAGACTTAATCATAATTCTTTTGAAGTGACAGAAGATCTAACCAAAAGGAGTATATTTTACTAAGACCCTCTTATTGTCTTTGTATTCCACCGTGTAGGTGATAAACTGGTTAGAGCCCAGGTGTATACAAGCTTCCATTGATTTATTGCATGTTACTGGCTTTAGTGCTGAGTTGATGACAGGAAAAGTACTTTGGCATAGGTCTGACAAGTCGTTATCCTTAAGTTCCCTTTTGCTTTGTGTCTGTCTGTTCCCAAAGCTATCAAAGTAAAGCAAATGACAGTCTAAATCCTCTATGTTTTGCCATGAGAGTGTGAAATCGAATTGTAAGACACACCTCAGAACTATTACATTGGGCCACATTTATTTTCAATTGGTGGGGGAGGGGAAGTGAAAACACTTAAAGAGATGGATTTCATGTCCTCTGTGTAGCCAGATCTAATTACAGTGTATTAAGTTATGTCTAAATGAGAAAAAGACTCTGTCTAGTCAAGTGTTTTATCACAAAGTAATGTTATTAAACATATCAAGTATTCCCACGCTCTCCTCTAGATTCTTTGATTTAAACCTCCTTTGTTAGGCACAAAACACAGGGAAAAAGATTTCAGGAACAATACCAAGGCAGCACATTATGCCAAGCAATGAATTCTGTGTTTCCCGAGCAGTTTATTTATTATAAACTCAAACTGCTTTTATCAGACTACACGTTTGCTATATGTAGGTCTTCTAGGTCTTCGCCTCTTTCCTTGATAAGAAGCATGGATCGGCTACAATTGTGTCTTTGAGCGCGCAGCACGGTGCTTTGTGCTGCTGGGGATAACGGATTCTCAGTCTCACGCGCATCCATCACCTAAGACAGGGAAACTCAACACGGGTCTTGGCGGCTGGAAGGGAAACAATGTGTTGAGACCCTGGCTGCTGTGAGCTACAAGGATCTGACGAGTGAACGATATGTTTCAGGGAGCAGCCCAGGCAAGGGGGAAGGAAGAAAGCCCTCGTACTCTTACCTCCACATTGAAATACTGCTCCGTTCCGCAGACGGTAGCACATAAAATCCAAAGCAAGGTTTGCAAGTAAAATACCCCCGAATGATGCACGAAATCCAACCGTCTTCCAGTGCTGAATGTGAGTAAGATCATAGTGAACTGTGCTTCAATGGATGGACGAGCTCCCCTTCGTTTTCTCCCTCTCTCCCTTTCCCTCCCTCCCTGGTTTCCTTTCAAAAGTCCTCCGGGTGGGTAAGGAGCCTGCAGGTTCACCCACAGCCCGGCAAGGGGAGGAGACAGAGGGCCCCGCGCTCGGCAGCCCCCAGAGAAGCAGCGGCTGAGGTAAAGTCAGCAGCAGCTCGCATTCACCATCCTCGTGGGCCCGCGGCCGGGAACGTGGCGCCCAAGTTCACCGGCGGTTCCGGCTCAAAGAACCGAGTCGCAGCCGCAACAGCCGCCGCCGCCTCCAGAGGGTGCGTCCTCCTCCTCCTCCACCGCCCACTCCTCCTCCGCCGCTACCGCCTCCTGCTTCTGCGGGAAGGGCCTCGGCCGCTCCTCGCTCTCTCGCCTCTGCTTCTCCTTCCCTCCTCTCCTCGCTCCCCTCCAGAACGTTCATCCGTAATCTACATAACTCCTCCTTCCCGGGGTCTGCCTGACTCTTGGGCCCTCGGCGCGCGCGCGCACAAACACACACACACACGCGCACACACACACACACACACACATCTGCACACGAACACACTCACACAACCCGACTCGCAAGCGCGCGCTTCTTAAAGGAGACGGCTGGTAAAGGGGAACTGCCACTGTACCGCGCACTGAAAGTAGACAGCCCGGGAGAGGGGTCCTGAATTGAGACGTGGTCTTTAACATACCACCCACCCCTTATCCTCGAGACAAGCACGCAAGAACCTGGGCGGCTCCATTCTTTCTTCTCACCCACCATCCGCCGAGCACCTAGAAACAAGTGCGCCCCTCCGCTGCCGGGGACTGGGTGGGGCTCAGGCTGCGGACCCCGGTATGGGCTGGGGAGCTGCCCAGGCCTGGTCCCGGTGGGCGACCGTCGTCCTCAGTCGAACAGACGCTGGGAATCTGAGGGAGCGCCCGGGTCACTGTGCGCTGCTTGGGGGCTCGGGTCTGTTGCCAGCAGGCCAAGTTTAAAAAGCCTGAGCTGGCAAGTCCTGAGCGTCCAAAACTTTGTTGAGGCCCACCAACCAAGCCTGTGGCCTGTTGTCTCCCTGAATTCTCTCTACCATCATTACACCCCGCCTTTTGGGCTCGCGGGGAAGGCAAAGGGTGGGGGCGTGAGGGAAATCTAGTCAAATACAAAGCACGAGGAAAATGCTCACTTTCCAAAGATGTTCTGTCTGGTGGAAACAGGTACACACTGGGACCCCGGAGAGGTGGTCCGGGTGTTAACACAACACCGGGCCAGAGAGGGCGGGGGCGCCTGAAAGAACCGCGCTGTGGGAGCTTGGGGAAGGGCTGGGGAGGAAAGGAGAGGGAGCAGCCTGAAGAAAGGCGAGTAAAGCAGCTGGCTAGGGCGGGAGGAAGAGGCTGCGCGCAGACCAAGCGGGGGAGAGGCTGGCGGGAGCGAGGAGAGCTGCAGTCAAGAGGAGGAGGCTGCTGGCAGGGGAACTTCGGTAGAGGCTGCCAAAAAGGACTCGAGCCGCAGCAGTGTGAGGCAGTGGACTGGGGTGGCAGCAACCACCAGCCCTTGGCAGGTGATGGTTTGGCTGAAAGAGAAAGGGGGAAGGGAGACAGGCAGACATCTGTTTGGGGGCCCTGCCAATAAACGTGCTTCTCCTTGGCAACCAGCAGAGGGGAAGAGGAGCCCAAGGGAAAGAAATGTAGGTAAGGCTGAGAATAAAGACTGTTCCAGGTATGGCAGCTACCTCGGTGAGGTGGAAGAGAGAATTGACAAAGCAAATTTCATGGGTGAATTGGTAAAGCAAGAAGTAGAACTACAAGAGGTCATGCAGATGGAAAATGTTGAGACACATCTTGCCAAAAATTGCATTGGACTGTAATAAAGCTGAGGAATGGAACTTTTTGACTAATGCTTTTAAAACTGTAGGAAATATGACCCACCCAATTTGACTCAAGTCTCTCAGGGAGGCTTTCCTGACAGTCTGTTTTGCGCACAGCATGTCCTGTCCACAAGAATTTTGAAGACATAAGAAATACCTTATATTGTATAGCATATTATAGTTTGCAGAATGTTTCCACACATAGTATCTCATTTAATTTTCACAAACATCCCTGAGGATTTTGTTTTCATCTCACAGGTGGATAAAACGATGGTAATAAAAGATAACTTTCCAGCAGATCATTCAAGTGGCAAAATTAAGACCTGAGTTTTCTGACTCCCACTTCAGTGCATTTCCCAATACACTCCACTGACTTTCCATATGGAAATCTGTTTCTGCTCTTAACAGTTGTATAACCCGTAGATTGAGTTGATTTATGTACATGAAACAATTAAAAGGCAACATGAAAGCAAGATCATTATATAGAAGGTACAAGGTGTTATATGTCAATATAGAGTAACAAAATGCGGTGGGAAATATTTGTTAATAAATTAAGAATTATTTTTATGTATACGTTATATCTAGCAAAGTACAAAATTTTAGAGGGAAGAGATACAGGGGAAAAAAAAAAAAGTTTATGCTGTTTTCCTCATCCTGGAGATAGCATTGAAGGGAGGGAGGTAAAACAAACTTGCACAAGATTTACATGAGAAAACAGTTATAAATGGTGAAGTCCTTGCTAAATGAGACAGAATATTAGAAGACTTTATCAAGGAAGTGGAATGCAAGTTAAATGCGGCTAGCCTATCAACAAGGAGGGATTTCTCACTGCAAGCAACCTGTTTGTCAAAGAAAATACCTGAGCTCAGAACAGAGAGATACATTAACAGGGTATTTATGGAAGGCAAGATATGGGGAAGGGCTTGCAATGAAATATTTAGTTAACATTCAGTTAAATAGGTGAACAAGGATTGATAAAACATTTTATATAAAAATAGGTATCTACTGAAGATTATATTCAAAATTATGCATAGAATTGGCCATAGGGAAGACTGGGTGCAAAGAGATGACAGTTAAAACAGTGTTGAAGTCCAGCTGTGAAACTGTAAGGGCCTGTACTAGTGAGGTGTCCTTGGAGACCCATCGTAAGGGAAATGAAAGTAGGGAATCCTAAATTCAAAAGATAATCTCAAATTAGTGATTAGTAATCATAACATTTTTTGCAAACTTTAAAAAATTCATTAGTGAGCATTCAATGAGCAATGAATATATAAATGAATATACTAAAATGAATGAATATTCAAAGTTCCAGAATACAGAAATAAAATACTGAGACAGACATATAATAATTATAGCAATGTTGTAAGGACTCAGGTAATTATGTATGCAAGATGATATAGAACAAGGTGGAAGAAGTAGTTGATTTTCCCTGAGGTCCTTGGACAATACATCACAAAAGTAGTGGTTCTCAAAGGGTATCTTGAAGAAAGAGTAAAAAATTAATAGGCAGGTAAGAGAAGGAAGGATATTTCAGACTTGTGTGCAATGGAGGTATAAACATAAGATCTGGAGAACTACAAATGGTTTGTCAGGGCTGGAGGCCAAGGTGCTATAAAGGAAGGTCAAAGTCAGAAGTTGCATGGATATGCAGAGGTCAGATCAAAAAGAGTCTTGAGTACAGTTTCAGGCTTTAGACTTTATCTTTAAAAAATTCTTAGTAGGAGATGATTGAATTTTCACTACCTTTTTGTACACTTGCTAATTCTGTGGAAATAGTCACCATCTAGAAGTTCTTATATTTTTTTCCTTCATATGTTCCATTAAGCATTTAATATCTATGATCTTTGTAGACCTTGTATCTGTGCTAGTACAATATGCCTGATACAACAATTCTCCATGTGGACTCAGCTGGGTACCTATGGAAATGTAATCACTTTCTTTATCAGGTGAATTTGTTATTCCATTTCTCATCTGTTAAACAGGCTTATCTTTTAAGGGGTAGAATTATGAAGAAGTTTCTATTCTCATATCTTACTAGTGTTAGCTTCTTAGTTGGTGATCTTCTTGGAGAAGGACTTGTTTTCCTATCCACAGAAAGTCAAGATATAGAATATCACCATTCCGTTTAATGTGAATGAAATTTTTCCTCCCAACTCTTGACTCTCACTGTGCTTTCTCTCAAATTCTTTCCTCTCACAGTTTCACAAAACTAATGAACAATTTCGGAATTACATGTGAATGGAGAACAGAGAATCCAAAAGAGACTGAAAAATGAATAAGGAAGTCAGAAGAAAGGAATAATTGCCCCTGGTGAAGGTTAATAGCAATTCAATAGAGTATTACATAGGAGAGAAAGGGTCTGAGGAAGCAAATGATATAACTCCCAAGAAGCAAATGACAGATACTTAAAAGTGAGCAGTTGAGTGGCATGCTGGCATGTGTGAATAATTATAACTACCTAAAATAATATTGGAGGTAAATAATATATTACAACCATCATTGAGCTTAATAAACTAGAGCCTTAGAAAGGAGTTTATAGCTTTGGAAAGTTACATAAACTTGTTCATTCTTCTATCATATCAATTAATGTGCTTTCTCCCCTACTTCTGTCAGTTGCATCTACAGTGTTTTTTGTTTGTTTGTTTGTTTGTTTTAAATTCAGAGAATATTGAATTACTGCTGAGCTATGGGCATTCTCTCATGCATCTTTTATTTGCAGAGGCATGCATGTATAGAACAATCATCTAAAGCCTTGTTACCTAAGGCATGCTCCCTGGTGGAAACTTAAGGTCTGAGAGCTTGTCAGAAATGCTGAGTCTCTGGCTGTACCAAGAACCCCCATGATTCATACACAGGGTAAAATTGAGAAGTTGCTAGCTCTTATCAGTCTGTGAAGAAAGTATGATTTTTTTTCCATTTTCTTCATTGACTTATGCTCTCTTTTCACCTCCATAACTATGAGTGTTTCTCAAATATTTGGTTTTCTGCTCATTTATTTGTTCATTCATTCCTCTTCATTAACCACTACTAAAAACCTAGCAATTGAGGATGTAAAAAGGTAAAAGTGAAATGAGTTAAGATAGACCACCTCAGTTGGTTAGGGTCTAAGACAGATGAAAATGAAGTCTTGGACTTTAAATTTATTTTCATCTGGATTTACTATCAACATAAGGAAATAGCTAGCAGTGCAAAACTTAGAGACAAGATTTTGATATAAGTGGGTGAGTGGAAATAGCCTCCAGTGCCTCCCTATTATTTCTTCATCATGGAGTATCTGAAGTTTGGAGATCCAAATGAACGGGAAATATGAGGAACACACCAGTTGAAAGAAGAAAACAAATAGCGGGTATACAGCCTTTTATACCATTAGGCTATGGGGGGGAGCCTTGTCTGTGCCCACAGTTGTGTCCATCACCCTATGAGGCCATTCCTCCAGCACTACAATCATATTCTTCCCAGTGACCTTGGTATGCTACAACACATACCAGGATTTGCAGAAGCTCAGAGTCTAATGCTGCTCTTCTCTCACTCTACCATCTCCCTCAGAAAGTTTTGTCCGTTACTTCTACTCTGGTGATTTTCATATCTCCAGCCTTAAGCTCAACCCCATGATCTAGAATTCATATCATCACTTTCACCTAAAACTCAGCATGTCCCCAAACAAGCTCACCACCTTTTCCTTAGATGATGTACCCCCTTAGTTTCCACATTTCAATCTAGACCAACTTTTCCACTAAATCTTGAACACACCTTTGACTCTAATACTAATTTATGCTCCATGCTGAATAAGTCACCAGTAGCTGTTATGTCTTTCTGTCCAATACTACTGTGATTCATTCCATCACCTGCACCCGTAGTTTGTCACTGTTCCTTATAAATTCATACCCTTGTCATTTCATGACTAACCACTGCAATAGCCTCCAATATGTGTGCATACCTATGTTCTTTTTTGGTCTCCAATTATTCTTCATGCCAGTCCATTGAAACCTCCCCCTTTTACTATGCTTACATATCATTTTCAACCTAGACATGGCATTTATAAGTTGGAAGGAAATTTTTAAAGTTCTCTTCTTCAAATTACTCATTATACAGAAGAGGAGGTTGAGGGTCAGTGATGCTAAATAAGTCATGTGCCTAGTAGACAAAGGCAAAAAACACATGTATTCTGACTGATTCACAGCTGATTGCACTTTTTAAAGGAAAAGATTCATTATAAACTAGTTAGACATGCAAGAAAACACTGTGAACAAACAACTCAGTATAAGAAATAGTTTTGTTGCTGTTTCACTCATGCCATATAAATAATTATAGCAGAATAAAATTGAATAATACTTCGTGGATCATCAGACTTATAGCTTGGTGAGTGGTGAGATATTTAAATGTTTAAATGCTAAACAACATAAGGTATCATTACAGCATGTGACAGTTGCATGTTATACACATGCAAGCAGGCAGCAAAGACTCATTTGGGACTCCAGTTAACAAAAGAAGTTAAAAAAGAAAACAGAGTTAGAAATGTTCAGAGTGAGGACACTATAAGAACATCCCTAATAGTTTGCATTGAAGAGGAACAAGTACTGTGTATTTTACTGGTATTCACAGAAATGATAAAGGTTTTCATTTCTTAGCAAAAGAAAAGGAGCTATAGAATGGCAGTCTTTAACATTGTTATCAAAATACAATTAATCCCTTTTGAACTATTACACAGTATATTAAATGCACTTTTTTTTAGTTCATGGGCAAAGAAAAGGAAATGGAAAATAGAATGGAAATTAGATTGGCATCCATAAAGCTGTAAGATCACAATAAAAATGTATGACATAGAAGTGACTATTTTAGATTAGAGGCATTGACTCAGAATCTAAACTTACAGAGTTCAGAAAACATTTTATAAGCTAATTTCCAACAGTAATGAGGAACTAAACATCTAAGTTGAAATGTCCTTTTTCTATGTATAAGACCAAAAATAAAAGTGAATTAACCCATAACAGCATAGTTATAATTAGAGGAAAGACAGTAATAGAAAGATAAGAAAACATGTAAAATAATCTTAGTTCTATAGTGTCTAGTGCTTCCATTGTACGTTTCTTCATTTTGAAATGATTTAACCTCACTTATCTTTAATTCCCTGGATGCTGGAGTAGGCAGAATCATTCATATACTGCTTACTGTTATTAAGAAACTTAATATTATATTGAACTTGATTGTCCACTACATCTTTCATTCTCTGACTCACTTTCCCCCTCTGTTGAAGAGGAGGGCATTTCAATGGTCAAGTTAGTCTAATAGGCAGTTAGTATCCATACACATTTATAAAATCCCTCCAAAAGATTCACTTTCCCCATCATATATGTTAAATGTTGTCATTGTTTTATTAATATCACTAAGATGGGGTTTCCCTGGTGGCGCAGTGGTTGAGAGTCTGCCTACCAATGCAGGGGATGCGGGTTCGAGCCCTGGTCTGGGAAGATCCCACATGCCGCGGAGCAACTGGGCCCGTGAGCCACAATTACTGAGCCTGCGCGTCTGGAGCCTGTGCTCTGCAACAAGAGAGGCCGCGATGGTGAGAGGCCCGCGCACCGCGATGAAGAGTGGTCCCCACTTGCCACAACTGGAGAAAGCCCTCGCACGGAAACAAAGACTCAACACAGTCATAAATAAATAAATAAATAAATAATTAATTAATTAATTAAATAAATAAAAAGAACGTGAATTTCTTTAAAACAAATATCACTAAGATGTATCATTCTGTTTACATTGGAATGGTTGTGTTTTTATGTCATTCACAAGGTCAAAAATAAGTGACTCATTCACTGTAAATTATAAAGTAATCAATGTTGGGAATATAGAGACTTACAAGAATTTATTTCTTCCTTGAAAAAAATAGCTACAGTCATTTCAAATGAGCTAAGACTAAAACAGAATTTTTGTTTATATAATCAAAATGTAAGCAGTGTGATTTCAATACAAGAGTATTAGTCAGTGTATGTAAATTGTAATTTGACACTATAGTTAATACTTATTTATTTTTTTGGTAAAATATGTGATTATTCTCAGTAAGATTAAAACTTATCCAAAAAATTCTTTAAAATGAATTAGAAAAAATTATCTAAATTTTTATACCCAAGATTTTCTTCCACATCAGGTATCATCATATATGTCTAAGTAAAATCATCATCCTATTAACCCAAGAGGTCAGAAAAATATTTTATGCCTTGCTTTAGATTCTTATAGTTTCTATAGGACAACCAAATATACTGCCCACAAATACAATTTAAATGTTACAGTAAATAATTCTAGAGCAGGAATATATATATATATGTATATAAAGCTTTTGGGATTTTGTCTATATCAATGTGACATCTGCACTTACTTGTTTTTAATTACTTTTACTTTAAAAAAAATTATTAGTGTAGTTAATTTAAAGATAACTTTTGAGGGGGGGAGTCAAGATGGCAGAATAGGAGTATGTGGAATTTGTTGCTCCTCACAAGTTCATCAAAAACACATCTACAAATGGAACAGTTCCCACAGAGCTCCTGCTGAATGGTAGCAATAGACTTTGGACACCTAAAAGAATAAAAGAAAGAGGAAAAAAGAAAAGAGGAATCAAAAAAAAGACCAGCAACCTTGGTGGGAAGCTGCAGGTGAGGAGAGATACCCACATTAAGAAAGACTCCCTCATGGAGGGGAAATCAGCTGGGACAGAAAAGGAACTTTGGGGGATCAAAGGAGAATGCAGCAGATGGTCTGTGGAAGGCCAGGCAAAGTAAGAACCGCACGCATGATCAACACTACAGCTCTGCGCATTCCAGTCTGAATCATGAGTCGCCTGTTGCAAAGGGGAGCTGGGTGACGGAAGGAGGGATTTGGAGTGCAGACCCAGGGAGAGGACAGCTCTTGGCTGTGAAAAGACAGCCTGAAGGGACAGGAGCAAGGGGCACCATGACGGGGAAGTTCTGTGGAAAAAGCCTGAGACACCATAGCAAGGCATCATTGTCCAGCAGTGTGCAAGGGGTGGAGCCGCCATTATAACCCCCTTAGGTGGCTTCTTCAGCCTCTGCAGGCATTGGGAGGGGCTCCCACCTGAGAGGACCCGCCTAGCCCTTGGGCCAGGGTTGCCTCTGCCTGTGTAGGCTCCAGGGGCCTGAGCACTGCCCACCCCAAAACTTCCTTGGGAATCAGCCCTGGATGCCCCTGCCTGGGAGGAGAGTCCACTGAAGCTGGCATGGTTGGATGGCTAAAGCATGGGGTTGGAAGAACAGACCCAGGGAGAGAAATGCAGTTGGCTGCACGTATACAATAGAAGGGACGGGAGTGAGGGGACACACGGGCAGGAATGCCCAAGAGGAAGTATGGTCTGCTTGGAAAGCGAGGCACCATTGTTGAGAGGTGCGTGGGGGGTGGGGCCAACAACGTTCCCATATGCCAGCTCCTGCCACTGCAGCTACTGGGAGTACCCAACTGTGCTCCAAGCAGCCATGGCTTTCACTCCCACTCACCTGGGCAAGGATCAGACGCCTGAGGGTGCACACATGCAGAGGTGGGGTTAAAACCAAAACTGAGCCCAAGGGGTGGTGCAACTAAGGAAGAGAAACACAGATCTTTCTATGTAGTAGTGCAAGCTGTGAATTAAATCTCCAAGATCAGCTGGGTAAATCCTGCATTTGCAGAATACCTGAATAGACAATGAGTGTTTCAACATCTTAGAACAGTCTAACCTTCACAGCACTGGACTTTGGGGGCAAATACACACAGGAATTGAGCCAGAACAGAGTCTGAGCTGGCCCAACATGTCCATAGCAGGTCCAGAGACCTACTTAGAGCTATTGGAAGGCCTCCTGGGGAGGCGGTCCCAGGAAAATATTCTTATTACTATTATTCTTTGTTGGTTTGTTTCATTTTGTACAGTTGTTGGTGTTGTTGCTTTTATTATTTTTTATCTTTCATGTTTGATTTTCTACTTTTATTTTTTATTTTTTAATCTTGTGTTATTTTCTTAATATATATAAAGATTTTATTTTTATATTTTTCCTTTACTTTTTTGTTGCTCTGTGGCTTTTCTCTTGTTTTTGTTCTTCATTATTTTATATATATTTTTTCTCTTTTTTTTCAGTTCTTTTTAGGTGTATATTCTATGTTTTATTTGCTTTTTTGTTGTTGTTTGCTTGCCCCTGTTTCTGTTTTATTTTTCATTCTTTGTTTTCATTAGTATAATCCTTATCAACTGTTCTCATAGTAGAATACTCTTGTTTGGTTGTCTGTTCCCTTGTTTGTTTATTTTTTTCTTTTCTTTTCCTGTGTGTGTGTGTGTGTGTGTGAGAGAGAGAGAGTGTGTGTTGTGTTGCTGTTGCTGCTATTTGTTTTCTGCTATTCTTGTTATTTGCCCTGAGCTTTGCTTCTCTGTTTTTTTTTGTTTGTTTGCTTGGTTTTTGTTTTGTTTTTCTTTTTTCTTTTCTTTTCTCTATTTTTTATTGGGCTGCACTGTACAGCTTACAGGCTCCTGGTTCCCCAACCAGGGGTCGGGCCTGGGCCTCTGGGGAGGGGAAATAAGAGTCCAGGATGCTGGAACACCAGAGAATTCCTGAGCCCAGTGAATATTAATCAGTGCCTTCCTGAAGGTATCTATATCAACACAAGGACCCAGCCCCATGAAACTGCCTGCAGGGTACAGTGCTAAACACCTCACACCAAACAACCAGCAAGACAGGAACACAGCCTCATCATCAGTAAACAGGCTACCTAAAGTCATACTAAGCTCACTGACACCCCCAAAACACACCACCTGATGCAGCCCTGCCCATCAGATGGAAAAGACTCAGCTCCACCCACCAGAGTGCAGGCATCAGACCCTCCCACGAGGAAGCCTGCACAAGCCCCTGGACCAAACTCACTCAACAATGGTCAGTCAAAAGACACAAGAGGAACTACGACCCTGCAGCCTGCAAAAAGAAGACCATAAACACAGTAGGTTAGAGAAAATGAAATGACAGAGAAATACGCTGCAGACAAAGAAGCAAGGTAAAATCCCACAAGACCAAATAAATAAAGAGAAAATAGGCAAGCTATAAAAGAATTCAGAGTAATGATAATAAAGATGATCCAAGATCTAGGAAATAGAATAAAGAAAATACAAGAAATGTTTAACAAGCACCTAAAGAACTAAAGAACAAACAATCAGTTATGAATAACAAAATAACTGAAATGAAAAATACACAAGAAGGAATCAACAGCAGAATAACTGAGGCAGAAGAAAGAATAAGTGAGCTGGAAAGTAGAAAGGTAGAAATAACTGCCAAGGAACAGAATAAAGAAAAAAGAGTGAAAAGAATTGAGGACAGTACCAGAGATCTCTGGGACAACGTCAAATGCACCAACATTCGAATTATAGGGATCCCAGAAGAAGAAGAGAAAGGAAAAGGGCCTGAGAAAATATCTGAAGAGATTATAGTCAAAAACTTCCCTAACATGGGAAAAGAAAGTCAATCAAGTCCAGGAAGTGCAGAGATATCCATACAGGATAAACCCAAGGAGAAACATGCCAAGACACATATTAATCAAACCAACAAAAATTAAATACAAAGAAAAAATATTAAAAGCAGCAAGGGAAATGCAACAAATGACTTACAAGGGAATCCCCATAAGTTTATCAGCTGATTTTTCAGCAGAAACTTTTCAGGCTAGAAGGGAATGGCAGGACATATTTAAAGTGATAAAAGGGAAAAACCTACAACCAAGATTTCTCTACCTAGTGTGGATCTCATTCATAACTGACAGAAAAGTCAAAAGCTTTACACAGAAGCAAAATCTAAGAGAATTCAGCACCACCAATCCAGCATTACAACAAATTCTAAAGGAACTTCTGTATGTGGGAAACACAAGAAGAGAAAAAATCCTACAAGAACAAACCCAAAGCAATTAAGATAATAGTAATAGGAACGTACATATCTATAACTACCTTAAATGTAAATGGATTAAATGCTCCAACCAAAAGACACGGACTAGCTGAATGCATGCAAAAATAAGACCTGTATATATGCTGTCTACAAGAGACCCACTTCAGACCAAGGGACACATACAGAATGAAAGTGAGGGGATGGAAAAAGATATTCCATGCAAATAGGAATCAAAAGAAAGCTGGAGTAGCAATACTCATATCAGACTAGATAGACTTTAAAATAAAGACTATTACAAGAGACAAGGAAGAACACTACATAATGATCAAAGGATCAATCCAAGAAGAAGATATAACAATTGTAAATACTGATGCACCCAACAATACTCCTATCAGATGAGATAGACTTTAAAATAAAAACTATTACAAGAGACAAGGAAAGACACTACATAATGATCAAAGGATCAATCCAAGAAGAAGATATAACAATTGTAAATATTGATGCACCCAATATAGGAGCACCTCAATACATAGGACGAATGCTAACAGCCATAAAAGGAGAAATCATTAGTAACACAAAAATAGTGGGGCACTTTAACACCCCAGTTACACCAATGAACAGATCAACCAAACAGAAAATAAATAAGGAAACACAAGCTTTCAATGACACAATAGATATATCATTTAAGTGAATATTTATAGGACATTCCACTCGAAAGTGGTAGAACACACTTTCTTCTCAAGTGTTCATGGAACATTTTCCAGGATAGCTCACATTTTGGGTCACAAGTCAAGCCTTGGTAAATTTAAGAAAATTGAAATCACATCAAGTATCTTTTCTGACCACAATGCTATGAGATTAGAAATCAATTACAGGAAAATACTGTAAAAAATACAAACACATGGAGGCTAAACTATATGCTACTAAATAACCAAGAGATCACTGAAGATATTCAAAAGGAAATCAAAAAAATACCTGGAAACAAGTGACAATGAAAACACAATGACCCAAAACCTATGGGACACAGCAAAAGCCGTTCTAAGAGGGAAGTTTATAGCAATACAATCCTACCCCAAGAAACAAGAAAAATCTCAAACAAACAACCTAACCTTACACTTAAAGCAACTATTGAAAGAAGAAGAAACAAAACCCAAATTTAGTAGAAGGAAAGAAATCATAAAGATCAGGGCAGAAATAAATGAAATATACATATAAATTCATATAAATAAATGAATATAAAGAAAACAATAACAAAGATCAATAAAATTAAAAGCTGGTTCTTTGAGAAGATAAACAAAATTTATAAACCTTTAGCCAGAATCATCAAGAAAAGAAGGGAGAGGACTAAAATCAGTAAAATTTAGAAACGAAAAAGGAGAAGTTACAACTGGCACCATAGAAATACAAATGATCATATGAGAGTACTACAAGCAACTATATGCCAATAAAATGGACAACCTGGATGAAATGGAAAAATTCTTACAAACGTACAACCTTCCAAGACTGAACCAAGAAGAAATAGAAAATATAAACAGACCAATCACAAGTACTGAAATTGAAACTCTGATTAGAAATCCTCCAACAAGCAAAAGTCCAGGACCAGATGGCTTCACAGGTGAATTCTATCAAATATTTAGAGAAAAGTTAACACCTACTCTTCTGAAACTACTCCAAAAAATGGCAGAGGTTAGAACACACCCAAACTCATTCTACAAGGGTACCATCACCCTGATACCAAAACCAAAGATATCATGAAAAAAGAAAATTACAGGCCAATATCACTGATGAACTTAGATGTAAAAATCCTCAGAATACTAGCAAACAGACTCCAACAACACATTGAAAAGATCATACACCATGATCAAGTGGGATTTATTCCAGAGATGCAAGGATTCTTCAATATATGGAAATCAATCAATGTGATACATGACATTAATTAATTAAAGAATAAAAACCATATGATCATCTCAATAGAAGCAGAAAAAGCTTTCAACCAAATTCAACACCTATTTATGAAAAAAACTCTCCAGAAAGTGGCCATAGAGGGAAACTACCTCAACATAATAAAGGCTATATATGGCAAATGGTGAAAAAACATTTCCTATAAGATTAGGAACAAGACAAGAATTCCCACTCTCATCACTATTATTTAACATAGTTTTCAAGGTCCTAGCCACGACAATCAGAGAAGAAAAAGAAATAAAAGGAACCCAAAAGGAAAACAGTGGAATTAACTGTACATAATAAACTATTATATATATATATATATATATATATATATATATATACACACACACATTTTAAGTTATAGGGAATAAAGTTTATTTTGGCAGAGAGTGTTAAACAAAATTAAAGTTGCATACATTAGTAACATAACTCAACATCCTTAATTCGGTATAAGTGTGACAAATTTTCTTGTTTTTCCTCACCATAACCTAAACTGCTTTATAAAATTGATATGCTGAAATTTAATTTTACTGTTTTCACTTACTCTCCGATTCCAAACAAAACTTTTCATAAGCTTCTTCTATCTCTGGGTCCATCTCATCATCAATATCATCCAAGTATGGATCACCACCCCCTGATAAATCTGTTCCATTTTCTTCATAATCTGGAAAAAAGTCTTCTCTTTCAAGTAACTCTTGATATTTCTCTTGGTAATCTGGATCAGCTGCAGTGAAAGGAACACCATCAGATGTATAAAATGTTGGCTCATTCATAAAGTAATTAGGATCATTTTCAGGTGTTGCTTCCCTGTATGTTGAAGTTGCATGGACTCTACCCCAGTTACTTGACCGGAGTTCTACAAGCTTCAAGAACAACTGTTTTACATCTCTGTCACTGTTTGCAGGTGACATGATATTATACCTAGAAAATCCTAAAGATGCTACCAGAAAACTACTAGAGCTCATCAATGAATCTGGCAAAGCTGCAATATACAAAATTAATGCACAGAAATCTCTTGCATTCCTATACAGTAACAACAAAAGGGCAGAAAGAGAAATTAAGGAAACAATCCCATTTACCACTGCAACAGAAAGAATAAAATATCTAGGAATAAACCTACTGAAGGAGGTAAAAGACTTATACTCAGAAAACTGTAAAACACTTATGAAAGAAATCAAAAATGACATAAACAGATGGAGAGATAGATAGACAATGTTCCTGGATTGGAAGATTCAATATTGTGAAAATGACTATACTACCGAAAGCAATATACAGATTCAGTACAATCCCTATCAAATTACCAGTGGCATTTTTCACATTACTATATCAAAAAATTTTACAATTTGTATGGAAACACAAAAGACCCTGAATAGCCAAAGCAATCTTGAAATGAAAAGCGGAGCTAGAGGAATCAGGCTCCCTGACTTCAGACTATACTACAAAGCTACAGTAATCAAGACAGTATGGTACTGGTGCAAAAACAGAAATATAGGCCAATGGAACAGGATAGAAAGCCCAGAGATAAACCCATACACCTTAGGTCACCTAATCTGACAAAAGTGGTAAAAATATACATTTGAGAAAAGACAGCCTCTTCAATAAGTGGTGCTGGGAAAACTGGACAGCTCCATGTAAAAAAATGAAATTAAAACACACCCTAACACCATACACAAAAATAAACTCAAAATGGATTAAAGACCTAAGTGTAAGGCCAGACACTATAAAACTCTTAGAGGAAAACATAGGCAGATCACTCTTTGACATAAATCACAGCAACATCTTTTTTGACCCACCTCCTAGAGTAATGAAAATTAAAACAAAAATAAACAAATGGGACCTAATGGAACTTAAAAGCTTTTGCACAGCAAAAGAAACAATAAGCAAGAAGAAAAGACAATGCACAGAATAGGAGAAAATATTTGCAAATGAAGCAACTGACAAAGGATTAATATCCAAAATGTACAAGCAGCTCATGCAGCTCAATATCAAAACAACAAACAACCCAATCCAAAAATGGCTGCAAGACCTGAATAGACATTTCTCCAAAGAAGACATACAGATGGCCAACAAACATATGAAAAGATGCTCAACGTCATTAGTTATTAGAGAAATGCAAATCAAAACTACTATGAGGTATCACCTCACACTGGTCAGAATGGCCATCATCAAAATATCTACAAACAATAAATGTTAGAGAGGGTGTGGAGAAAAGGAAACCCTCTTGCACTGTTGGCTGGAATGTAAATTGATACAGCCACTATGGAAAACAATCTGGAGGTTCCCTAAAAAACTAAAAATAGAACTACCATATGACCCAGCAATCCCACTACTGGTCATATATCCAGAGAAAACCATAATTCAAAAAAAACACACCCACCCCAACGTTCATGGTAACACTATTTACAATAGCCAGGACATGGAAACAACCTAAATGTCCAATGACAGATGAATGGATAAAGAAGATATGGTACATATATAAAATGGAATATTACTTAGCAATAAAAAGGAATGAAACTGGTTCATTTGTAGAGACGTGGATGGACCTAGAGAGTGTCATACAGAGTGAAGTAATTCAGAAAGAGAAAAGCAAATATTGTATAATAATGTATATATGTGGAATCTAGAAAAATGGTATAGATGATCTTATTTGCAAAGCAGAAACAGAGACATAGACATAGAGAACAAATATATAGAGACCAAGGGGGAAAGGGGTGGGGTGGGAGTAATTGGGAGACTGGGATTGACACATATACATTATTGATACTATGTATAAAATAGACAACTGATGGGAACATACTATATAGCACCGGGAACTCTACCTAATGCACTGTGGTAACCTAAATGGGAGGGAAGTCCAAACGCAAAGGGATATCTCTATGTGCATGGTTGATTCATTTTGTTGTTCAGTGGAGGCTAACACAATATTTTAAAGCAACCATACTCCAATAGTAATTAATAAAAATTAATAAAAACAATAACTTATTTTCTATCTTTAGAGAGTCTCACTCAGATGATTCTTAAGCCTTGGAAATAAGACAATGAAGTTAAATATTGGATATTGTTTACATGAAATTTTTATTAATTTTTAATTTTCATTTAAATTGGATTGGGAGTAAACTCCATAGGGCAGTGAGGACTGAACTGTTAATCCAAAATTTATAGAGACACTTCATTAAGTGGAAAGGGAGGGTATGCTCTCACCCAAAGAAAAAATAAATTTAGCTATTCTTAATAGGTAGTCATTCAACTACTTCTTGAAGACAACTAGGAATGGGAGTTTTACTACAAAGCAAAATATTCAGTGAAGCTTCCAAGTGCATATGACCTTTGTCATTTTGATCAAATTTCCAAACGAAAATTACATAGTTTTTCATAGCTAAAATCATTTTTGAATCATTAAAAAAAAAATTATATATATATATATATATATATATATAAACACCCTATCAGAAGCCATTCAAGTACCTCCATTTAAAAATGAAATTAGGGGCTTCCCTGGTGGCGCAGTGGTTGGGAATCCGCCTGCCAATGCAGGGCACACGGGTTCGTGCCCCGGTCTGGGAAGATCCCACATGCCGCGGAGCAGCTGGGCCCATGAGCCACAATTACTGAGCGTGCGTGTCTGGAGCCTGTGCTCCGCAACAAGAGAGGCCGCGATAGTGAGAGGCCCGCACACCGCGATGAAGAGTGGCCCCCGCTTGCCACGACTAGAGAAAGCCCTCGCACAGAAACGAAGACCCAACAAAGCCAAAAATAAAAATAAATAAAATAAATAAATTAAAAAAAAAAAAAGAAGTTGTAGCACTGAGTGCAACTCTTTAAAAAAAATAAAAAATAAAAAAAATAAAAATGAAATTAAAAATATGAAAACTCATGATATGGGATACTGACCAAGAACAGAAAAATGTATTTGAAATCTGCTTATGAATCTACAATTCGTTTAAACAAAATAATCCATAAATACAGTTCCCATAAAATGTTAAATTTCAAGGTTTCTGGGGACTTTGAAGAGCTTAGGTAATTCATTTTCTTGTCTATGATTTGAATCTTCTCTAAAATATCCCCCAGTTTTTTTAATTTAAAAACTCCATTATTACATCATAATTATTTAAATATTTTGAGCTCTTACTAAAATGTCATACTAAAATTGAATGTAAAATGTTCTCTATTCAAATGAAATCTATATTTTCAGATTATTGTTATATTTCTTGATCCTCTGTTATTATAACATAATAGCTTAAGGTTATTACATTCAATTTTAATAATTTCCCCAATTGTATTTGTCATTGATATATACACATAGCTATACCTTAACCTTAATCAGAATATAGGACCTTATTTCCTGCCTGTTAGGGTATGAATATAGTCTGTAGAGAATATGATTAATACCTTCCTTCAGGAAAGGTATAGACTTTCTTTAATGAATATTAGGTCCCTATACAAAACCACACGGTTCTGCTCTTTTTTTCCTCTTATTGAAAATATTGTGAACTGTTAATTAGGAGGCACTGGTGGATATTAGAAACTGCACTGAGATGGTAGTATTAGAGACTTTTCTTAGTTCTAGTTTGTCAATAAATAGCTGATGGAATTTAAGCAAGCCTGCCAATCATTCTCTGCTCAATATATTCTAATTGTCAAATGAAGAATTTGAATCAGATAATTTCTGAAGTATTCTAAATTTCTCAACTTCTGTGAATGTATAAATTGATGTTAAGTCAAAGTCATAATCAGTACCTGTCTTGTTAAGAAGTCAAAAATTAAAATTGTGTTACTATGTACTAGATACAAATGTAATTTAATCTATTTTTTCTGTTAGTTTAGTAAGTTTCATAATCTGCCTATACTAAGTATATTAAATTATATTTTATATTACCCTGAATTAAATTCAGAAGAACACATGGATTGATGTAATAGTAAGGTGAGTTTTTATACCTACTTGAGGCTTCTTGATTAAAAGCTATTCTATGCCTGTGTGTCTGGGTGTGTCTGCGTATGCTGGCATATTTGCTTGGCTTTACCACTAGAGGTCATCATAATGTGCATGTCTGAAAGGAGGAAGAAGGCTTTGAAGCCTGTCAATGATTTTTTTTGTCTTTTTTTTTTTTTTTGCGCAGGTGCAGCAATGCATGATGATCACTTTTCTTTATGGATTATATAATTTAAAAGAGGGCTTCTATTTAAAAATAACCTTTTATGTTGACATATATGTGAAACTGTTCTACCATAAGAAATACTTTTATAGAAAGAGAAAAAAAAATCATGTTTCCCATCCCCACTTAAGTTCCTTCTGATTTAGCATTTGCTTCACTATGCAAACTTCCTTATTTAGTTTTTCTTCTGTATTATCTGTTGCTCAAGGATATCAATAAATTTCTAAGTGTTTTAGAATAAGTCAGTATATTGATTCAGTATAAGGTGGCTATTTACCTATTTGTAAATAAATGTCTCTGTTTTTAATTCCAATAAAATAAATTAGAGATAGGTTATAATAAGTAATACAACAATATATTCAATTATTATAAAAGTGAAAATAGGTAGTTTTATTGTGACAGGTATAATACATGTCATAAAGAATTTTGTCATGTTATATTTGGCAATTTCTAATTTTCCAGATGTAAATGTTGTTTACATCTCCCTGGTGGACAACTGTCATAGCTTTAACATTCAAAATTATAAAATGATTTGTAACACTGCTTGATTAAAAAACTCATTTATCAGGCCTGTAAGAAATACTTAGGTTAAGATTGCCAAATTTAGCAAATAAAAATACAATTAAATGTGAATTTCAGATAAACAACAAATAATTTTTAGTATAAGTATATCCCATGCAATATTTGGGGCATACACAAAAGAATTATCTGTTGTTTATTTAAAATTCAAATTTGACTAGATATTTTATATGGCTAATGTTCTTAGTGTATAAATATGTACAATTGAGTAAAGTTATTTCTGAACTCTATATACATATAAATTATATACATGATTTATTTGAAATAGAGTTTCATCTCAGTTATTTAGAAGTCGAACTTTAGACTTCCTTAAGGATAAAGAAAGAAGTACAATCAGAATTATAGGAGAACAAGAAGGGGGAAAGAAGGAAGATTGGGAGGGAGGGAGGAAGGGAGAGAGGAAGAGTAAGAAAGTAAAAGGGAAGGAGGGAGAAACTAACAAAATGTTTATGGCTCTGTAAAAGTGACCTGTGGACATCTAGCAACTGAAGATAACCAAGCATAACATAAGAAAAAGGATTATGCTTAATGCTTCAGAAATCGTTTTACTTCCTACCAGGTGAATAACAACACTCACATCGGCAAGCAGTTGCACAAAAAAATGAGAATTATATGGAAGAGAGACTGGAAAAGTCAAAAGAACAAAAGATAAATGATAGAGAAAAGTTAAAAGTAAGTTATAAAGAGCCTATGTAGTGTCAATAAAAGTGGAAATCTTAACAGAAATGGAGAACCAGTGACTTAAATCAGCTCTGGTCTTTGTGAAGATATAATGGAGTAGGTCAGTCTTTCATTCTTAGGAACTAGCATGAGCATGAGTGTACCACATTAAAGCCATGTTATTATTTGGCCAACCCTTTAGCATGTTAAAGGTAGAAATTAGAAAGGTGATGGCAAAAACATTTTTAGTTCAGGTGTCTTGCCACAAAGCTGCAAATTTCATTGGTATGAGAAAATATATGTAATTTGCCTAAAGTCACACAGCAAGTAAAGGAGTAGAGTCAGGATTCAACCCCATGTTTTGCAACAAAAGAACCATATTTGTTTCACTTAGCAAAATTATCATGCCAACCAACATATTTATTTGACCAGGAGGGAGAGTCACTCTGGCAGAAATGAGTTAAAACATAACACATTGGAGGTGTTTGACTTGCATGGTGTTTATTCATGGAAAGCAAACTCAAGTTAACTATGTTTTAGAATCCAGCTAATGAAAAGATTAAAGAATATCCTTATCATCCTAATGGAAAAGACCTTAATGTTTTATATGTAAATACTTAAGAGTCATATACAAAGAGATACAAGGAAACTTTGGCAGGCATTAGATATGTCTGTTACCTTGATAGTGATATAATTACAGGTGTTTGCCTATGTTCAAACTCATCAAATTGTACACATTAAATATGTGCATTTCTTTGTATATCAATTATATTTCAATAAATCTATTAAAAATGAATGTACAATTGAAATATTTCCATTTAAGAAATACAACAAAATCAGTTATCAAATTTTAAGCAAAAAAAAAAGAAAAAGTAAGGTTAGCTTTAAATGGTGAGAAACGACTACAACCCATGAAATTGTAGAATTATGGCCAGTTTATCCCTAGAAGAGTTTGGGAGCAACTGAATATAGAATGTACAAAATATTGATGAATTATTGATCATTTGTACATGTACAAATGCTGCAATTAGTATCTTCAGCATACTGGTCACCTACTCAGAGAATCCTTTTCTAAATAGTTATCTGAAAGATCTCTCAAACTGCCAGTCACCATGATAAATTATTGTTTTATCTCCACCCCCCTCCTCCAATTTCCAGCCAA
Source organism: Balaenoptera musculus (assembly GCF_009873245.2). Taxonomy (NCBI): domain Eukaryota; kingdom Metazoa; phylum Chordata; class Mammalia; order Artiodactyla; family Balaenopteridae; genus Balaenoptera; species Balaenoptera musculus. Next base: position 49,301,870 of record NC_045801.1, on the reverse strand, counting down.
AAAATGTAAGCTCTATGGGATCAGGGAACTCCTCTAAATTGTTTGCTGCTGAATCACCAGGACCTAGCATAACGGCTGCTTCAGAAAGGAAGAATGTTAAATCTTTATTGAAAGAATGAATGAATGATACTTATATAAACCAATCCAATGCATGTAAGAAACACAATATTTGTTTTATGCTCTGAATTTTACCATGGAGCAGTTGTTTCAAAATGGACTCATGGGTCCTATATTCCCTCATTTCTATTGGTTAAAAAAAATCTACCTGCTGCTTTTTAACTTGAATACTAAGTTGAGCTGGTATAAAAATAAGAGATCACTATTTCTATCAAATAATGAAACTCATTGGAGATTTCTAGGGCTAGTCATCTAAGTATGTATTTTATTTCATTTGGTTTGGATTTTGGAAGCCTGTTGACTGTTTTGCTTCTTTTTTTTTTTTTTTTAACAATTTCCCAAGAATGTGTTATACCTGCTTAATCTGGTAAAATTCAGTGCTATCATTATTCTAATAAATTTCCTTCTGTCATATTGTTTAGTATTTTTGTTCATTTATTTTGTTCTCTATTCAGAAATATCTGTATGATGGAGCTCCTTTTTTCCATATATAATACTTTTCCTTTAATCATTCTAAAGCATTTGTTGCTTTCCATTTTATTTTCCTTGATTTTATTTTCAACTTTTCAAGTCTTTTATCCATACCATTATGATATTCTTTCTTTTTTATATGCTTCTAATAAAGCATTTGTTGATAATAGAATCATTTTTATTTTTAATTAAACTTATTAATTAAATTTATTTTGAATGAGAATAATTTAAACTATTAATCCCTAAATAATCCATGAAACATAGTTCTGTGGGTCCTCAGAAATTCATCTAGGTTTTCCATGTTTTAAAACTATTTTCACACTTATTACCAGTTAAAATGTCTAGTATCTCAATGTTCTGCGCTGTTACATCAAGTAGAAAACTGATGAGAGGTACAAGTTTTCATTAAATAAAACTCTTATACATTGATGAGAAAAATACCATTATGTTTCATGAACTTTCTGATCATCAGCAAATGCCTCCTTCTTTTAGTGTCAACAAGATATACCAAGTTTCTCTTGACACTGTCCAGCTCACATGCACTCCCCCATGAATTGTTTCAATCCTTTCTTGTTCAACAAACATCTTAACACTGTTTCTGAGAACACAGAGTTGCTCTGCAACTATGATAGTATTAACTAATCTGGGAAATGTAAACAAGTATTTGAACTTCAATAAAATGTATACACAATATTTAATGAACACTTAGTGTGTACAGATTTTTCACTAAGCTCAGAGGATCATAATGAATAAACCATGATCTTTATCCTCAAGGCGTTATGAAGCCTATTCAAAAGATGAGTCATCCAGAAAGAGCAATGTTATTTCACTTAATTTTTTATTTAGTAGTGGTGTGACTTACTGCATAGAAAATAGATTTGATATAAAATAAATGGCAAAGACGTCTGGCTCCTCCATTTACTTGCTAATATATTTCAAGATCTCTGTCTGCAGAACTGGGCCAATAAAAGCTTAGCTCATTAAGGATTTGTATTAGTATAGTCCTTGGGAAAAGCTAAACAGTCGATCAAATTCTGTTCCCCCTTTCCTTACTTGGAAAGTTGCAATGATCAATTGGACCAGTAATTGTCACCATACCATGTGGTCCATGTCTCAAGGGCACTCACATTGGAAGGTGGTGTGCTATCTTCCAATGTTTCTCCAGTCTAAAGGCCAAGATGTTTTGGGTGATGAACAAGATGTCTTAGGTAATGTCTATGATCATGACTCTGGACTCATTATAACTCCTAATAATTGCAATGTTATTTATAGACAGGAAGTACAACTGGTTGGTTAGAAGGTAGATATAACCATCAATCTAATTTGCCCACACATTTCTTAATCCAAAAAGCTCATTTCACAGCCTAGAAAATTAATACCAGATAGTTTAAGTGAATTGCTCAAGGTTAAACCAGCTGCTCTCTTAACTCTTACTTCATTACTTTTTTCAGTAAATCATTTGTATATTACATTAGGAAACTATAGATTCAAAGATTTGGGGATATAGAATACATGAATATATGTAGAGATTACTCTTGCTAATTATTCAACCATTCATGGATTTTCTTCCCTCTTGCTTTTTAGATTGAAATAGTTCTTCAGGTTAGAGAAGATAGAAGCAAAATGTAATTTGAGTAACAAACTTTGTCTCTAATAGTATGACTATTTCCATCTATCCTAGTATTTCTCTTGCTCTGAACTTAGATTTAAAAATCCCAACTCTTTTTTTTTATTACTATTTTAGAGTTCGTTAAATGTAACCACATTGTGAGCTTTGTTATTCAAACACCATTATTCCTTTTTATGTTATATTAACATATAGATACATTAACATATTAAAATACTTCTTTCATTATATGCTTATATGCTAAGAGTACAATTGTAAAAATAATTAGAAGTTTATGAAATGTTTTTGTTACTAATTAAATCACTACAATAAATCAGAATTTACTATTCAAATTGTGTAAAAATTTGTAGTTTATAGCTAACAAGAGGTAAGTTACTATAAAGTGCCACCTTTAAGGAAAAAAGCACTGTTCCATTCCCTCCAAAATTGTGTTTCAATGTGTAGTTTTTGTGAAACAACTCTACATACGGATGCCATTAAGTCACTACTCAATTAAATATAAACAGATGTTACCGAATACACTTGTTAGCTTTCTTATCTAAAGCATGTTATTACATGGTAAACATGCATTAATCTTTTTCAGACTAGAATTTAAGGCCCTCTGAGCATCAGCAATGCCTCCTTCTTTCAGTATCAACAAGATATATCAAGCAGGAGCTCGCCAGCTTCTCTTGGCCCTGTCCAGCTCACATACAATCCCCCATGAATTGTTTCCATCCTTTCTTGTTCAACAAACATCTTAGCACTATTTCTGAGAACACATAGTTGCTGTGCAACCATGATAATTCTAGCTAATCTGGGGAAAGGAAATAGATATTTGAATTTCAATAAAATATATACATTTTGAGGGTTGATTGTATCATACTAATGCATAAATTACAAAAGATAGTCATCCATTCACTTTATAGATCTTCCTCAATTTAAGATGGGGTTACTTCCAGATAAACCCATCATAAGTTGAAAGATCATAATCAAAATGCATTTAATACACCTAACTTACCAAACATCATAATTTAGCCTACCTTACCTTAAATGTTCTCAGAACATGCACATTAGCTTACTGTTGGGCAAAATCACCTAATGCAAAGCCTATTTTATAATAGTGTTGACTGTCTCATGTAATTTATTGAATTAGTACTGAAATTGAAAAACAAGTGTACCAGTTGTTTACCCTGTTATCACATGATTGACTAGAGTTGTAGCGTGCTGCCACTGCCAGCATCACAAAAAAGTACTGTACTGCATATTGCCAGACCAGGAAAAGATCAAAATTCAAAATATTGTTTCTACTGAATGCTTATGGCTTTCTCACCATCATAAAGTTGAAAAATTGTAGGTCGAGCCATCTTAAATCACGGACTGTGTGTAATTCTATAGATAACAGCATTAAATTTATATGGGAAGTATTTGTTCATTAGGAAAGATATTCTTAATTCCAATTCCCTCCCTAAAAGAGTCAATGCAATTTTTATCAAAATTGTGAGTTATGTTTAGTGATAATTTCACATTATTGTTATTGTTAGGAGACGATTTTCAGTGGCTCTCATGTGTCTACATGTCTCATGAGTGAGTCACTAACTGTCCTTTGTTCTGGGCTCTCTTTTCAAAGATGTTTGCATAGTGGTCAGACTAAGAAGTTATAGTGTCTCTGAAGCAAAGAGTAGCCTTGCTTGCTGTTTAACATAATGAGACAATGATTCCTACAGAAGCAAAGGGCAAACATGCTTACTTCCTATTATAGAATATTCAAGTTCCTGAAACCCACTATGTTTGCAAGGGTCATTTGGCCCTCTTCATCCTGGGAGAATTGGAATTAATGTAATATATGCAAAAATTTGGATACCCTTGCTACTATTACTGTCATGAAAAATAAAGTCCTTTGTCTCTGACACAGGAGACTCGTGTCTTCTCCCAGCATCCACAAAACTGTCTCTGTTTTGTGACAGTCTAACTTATTACCTTGCAAATTAGGTAAAAATCTCAGGCCTTTTGCAGTTCTAGAAAGATGTTTTAGCAGTGAAGATGGGATGCTGATAGAGACAAGAATTTCTGGAAGAGGAAGAATGAAAGCGATGAAGCCTAATAGAATTTATGGGAAATCCATGGAAATTGGTAATAAACATGTTGATCAAATTGTATGGTCAACCAGAAAATATATGGGTCTCAACTTTATTGCCTGTTAGTTAGAAAAAAATTGGGTAGTAGTTGCATTCTGACAACTTGAAAGTAGGTTCAAAGACAGCTATCTGAAGAGTGTGCTATAATTGTTAATTCTCCCATAGGTGGGGACAGGGATGGAGGGAGAGGGAGGGTGGATGGAAGGGGGAGTTTCTTGCCAATATGGTGAGCAGCCTCAGGTCCATCCATTGTAATACCTAGTGCTAAGATTCATTCTGGAAGGACAGAAGTAGTTCTACTTACTTTCAAACAGCAGTTACAGAAATGGTCACCTAAATAGCATGGAAGGAAGAGAATTCACAAGAGGTATAGGCAGAAGCAAGGTGAATTTTTAAAAAATGGCTACTTCATTTCAGAAACAGGGAAAGGGCATGCAACGCTCTTTGAGGAACACTGGAAATAACTGGGCTGTCTTATAGCTTAGCCCCTCTTGCAGTCTATTATGCCTATCTTAGATCCATTTGAAGATGATAGTTGGAGATCTGAGGGGTTTTATTTTGTTTTGTGTTGTTTTGTAACGGGTTCTGGATGCTATAAGAGAGCTTTGATCCTCTAGGGAAGAATTCCCTGAAAAAAACAAACAAACAAACAAAAACTCTTATGGGAAATCATAGATTAGGCATTGACTAAAATTGAGGCTTTTGCTGATCCAGATCGTTTACAATGCTGACAAAGATGACCCACTGGAGAATGAGAAATGACTTTCAATATTTAAATTCTTGTGAGACAAACATAGATAAATTTTTGAGGTCAGAAATTCAGCACCTCTTGAAACCAAAGTAAATGCACCTTGCTTATTGGTGTGTAGCATTCTCTCCCTTTATTCTCACTGATTCCTGCTCTCCCTCAATGTCAACCTCAGCTACTTTAATAAGAAAGCTTATTAAGAGTGGGATGCAGTTCTTATTGTCTCCAAGAAAAACCAAAAGCTTTACTCCAAGTATGTTGGGGAATTTTGGGGAGGGGAGAATTGCAAAATTTATGATTCTGTTGGATAGAGTCCTCCCAAGTCACCATCATATCTGGTTCTATGGGAGGAAGGGGTACCCAAGTTCAACGTATAAGTTTTAGGCAGAATTCATAATGGGGAAGGAAAACTAAGTGACCTTGTTGGTGAGATCCATTGACACAATTCAATGTACTGTTGTTGTGGCTTCTAAACTACTGAATGTATAATTAATTGTATTGATGTTTTACCTGCTGAATGTTCACAAGTGCCAGAGGAACTCCCCTAATTGGGAAAAGTCTCTGGTACCAAAAACCAATGTTAGTACTTGGAGTCACACAACCCTAATATTCCATTTGAGCTACAACTGCTGAGGATTTTGGCTTTGGAGCCTCTGACAATGAAAAGCAGCCTCTACACCATGGTATCTCTTAAGGTTTGTCAGTCATGTCTGCTCTGACATGGTGACCAAGTAAACTCCTTTTGTAAAGCAGCTATTGACTTGTCACTAGAGCACTTATTGAAATGAAATACCTGAAACACAGAAGTGTGTGACTTTCCACTTTGATACTCCCATTTTGAGGTGGGTCAGCTCAAACTCAACAAACAAGGTGGGAAGAGCCAAAAACCCTCCCTTATTAAATGGAATTTGTATATCCAAGAATGCACTAGGCTACACGCCAGCAGCATTGCAGCTTTATATGAAAAAATGGCAGCTATAATTTCAGGAGAATGTTTATGTCCCCTCTGCCTCTGAAAGTAAAACTGGCTTGATAAGGGGCCTTGATTCACAAGTTTCCCCTGAATTCCTGGGTCTAGGTCACTAATATTTTGAGTGAGCTGAACTTTGATGGTGTCCTGGACTGAAATATTGGTTAAAACTGATGGTGTCTACTGAACTATTTAGCCTTAGCACCAACTGTGCTGAACTGAAAATGGACAGGTGATCTTCTCTTGACGGGCAGAACTCAAGGATGTTTTCATAACTCTGGCCAATACTCTGCTTAATGAATCTTATTACAATTTTACTGCCTTTTGGGCTTTTGCCAATGGACTAGAATTTTGGTCTGCCACACAAGTCATGATTACTGATCGAATTTACTGGATCACACATGTAGGTGTTCATGATAAATGCCCTTTCCCTGATGAATCCAACTAAAATCCAGCTGTTGCATGAGACTGCATTGCCCAGATTGCCAACCTTGCTACCTAAATTCATTGTTGTCCTGGACATAGCAATGCATCCTCCATCATAAACTGACTGGAACTTGGAGGACTCTGTGGTTCTAAAGTTGGACATTTTAATCAATGAATAAAAGAAACCACCATCATGTATAATGAGCAGTAAGGAAGAATTTTATTTTAAGTTTAGAATGAATATTTCTCCTACCAAGAGCAAGGAAGTATATAAAGTCCTGGTTTTGCACTGATGAAAGTCACTTTGCAGAGATTTTGCAGATTGTAGAAGATGAAGTTTGAATCCTTGCTTTGCCATTTACTAGCTATATTTCCCTAAGTAAATCAAAAACTCCTAGAGATTCAGCATTATTATTTTTACTTTTTAATTTAATTTAGTCTATTTTTTTTACACAGCAGGTTCTTATTAGTTATCCATTTTATACATATTAGTGCATATATGTCAATCCCAATCTCCCAATTCATCACACCACTACCACCAGCGCCCTGCCACTTTCCCCCCTTGTTGTCCATACGTTTGTTCTCTACATCTGTGTCTCAATTTCTGCCCTGCAAACTGGTTCATCTGTACCATTTTTCTAGGTTCCACATATATGCGTTAATGTACGATATTTGTTTTTCTATTTCTGACTTACTTCACTCTGTATGACAGTTTCTAGATCCATCCATGTCTCTACAACTGACCCAATTTCGTTCCTTTTTATGGCTGAGTAATATTCCATTGTATATATATATATATATACCACATCTTCTTTATCCATTCATCTGTCAATGGGCATTTAGGTTGCTTCCATGCCCTGGCTATTGTAAATAGTGCTACAATGAACACTAGGGTGTATGTGTCTTTTTGAATTATGGTTTTCTCTGGTTATGTGCTGAGTAGTGGGATTGCCGGGTCATATGGTAATTCTCTTTTTAGTTTTTTAGGGAACTTCCATACTGTTCTCCATAGTGGCTCTATCAATTTACATTCGCATCAACAGTGTAAGAGGGTTCTCTTTTCTCCACACCCTCTCCAGCATTTGTTGTTTGTAGATCTTCTGATGATACCCATTCTAACTGGTGTGAGGTGATACCTCATTGTAGTGTAGATTTACATTTCTCTAATAATTAGTGATGTTGAGCAGATTTTCATGTGCTTCTTGGCCATGTGTATGCCCTCTTTGGAGAAATGTCTATTTAGATCTTCTGCCCATTTTTGGATGGGTTGTTTGTTTTTTTAATATTGAGCTGCATGAGCTGTTTATATGTTTTGGAGATTAATCCTTTGTCCATTGATCCCTTTGTAAATATTTTATCCCATTCTGAGGGTTCTCTTTTCGTCTTGTTTGTAGTTTCCTTTGCTGTGCAAAAACTTTTAAGTTTCATTAGGTCCCATTTGTTAATTTTTGGTTTTATTTCTATTCTCTAGAAGGTGGATCAAAAAACATATTGTTGTGATTTATGTCAAAGAGTGTTTCTTCCTAAGTTTTCCTCCAGGAGTTTTATAGTGTCTAGTCTTACATTAGGTCTTTAATCCATTTTAAGTTTATTTTTATGTATGGTGTTAGGGAGTGTTTTAATTTCATTTGGTGCAGCTTAAATTCATTCTGTGCAATGTAAATTTCATTTATGTGCAGCTGTCCAGTTTTCCCAACACCACGTATTGAAGAGACTGTATTTTCTCCCTTGTATATCCTTGCCTCCTATGTCATAGATTATTTGACCATAGGTGCATGGGTTTATCTCTGGGCTTTCTATCCTGTTCCCTTGATCTGTATTTCTGTTTTTGTGCCAGTACCATATTGTCTTGATTACTGTAGCTTTGTAATATAGTCTGAAGTCAGGGAGCCTGATTCCTCTATCTCCGTTTTTTTTCCCTCAAGACTGCTTTGGCTATTCAGGGTCTTTTGTGTCTCCATAAAAATTTTAAGATTTTTTTGTTCTAGTTCTGTAAAAAATGCCAATGGTAAATTGATAGGAATTGCATTGAATCTGTAGATTGCTTTGGGTAGTAGAGTCATTTTCACAATATTGATTCCTCCAATCCAAGAACATGGTATACTCTCCATCTGTCTGTATCATCTTTAATTACTTTCATCAGTGTCTTATAGTTTTCTGCATACAGGTCTTTTGGCTCCCTAGGTAGGTTTATTCCTAGGTATTTTATTCTTTTTGTTGCATTTGTAAATGGGAGTCTTTCCTTAATTTCTCTTTCAGACTTTTCATCATTAGTGTTTAGGAATGCAAAAGATTTCTGTGCATTAGTGTTGTATCCTACAACTTTACCAAATTCATTGATTAGCTGTAGTAGTTTTCTGGTGGCATCTTTAGGATTCTCTATGTGTAGTATCATGTCATCTGCAAACCGTGGCAATTTACTACTTCTTTTCCAATTTATATTCCTTTTATTTCTTTTTCTTCTCCAATTGCCATGGCTAGGACTTCCAAATCTATGTTGAATAATAGTGGTGAGAGTGGACATCCTTGTATTGTTCCTGATCTTAGAGGAAATGCTTTCAGTTTTTCACCATTGAGAATGATGTTTGCTGTGGATTTGTCCTATATGGCCTTTATTATGTTGAGGTAGGTTCCCTCTATGCCCGCTTTCTGGAGAGTTTTTATCATAAATGGGTGTTGAATTTTGTCAAAAGCTTTTTCTGCATCAATTGAGATGATCATATGGTTTTTATTCTTCAATTTGTTAATATGGTGTATCACATTGATTGATTTGTGTATATTGAAGAATCGTTGCATCCCTGGGATAAATCTCACTTGATCATGGTTTATGATCCTTTTAATGCGCTGTTGGATTCTGTTTGCTAGTATTTTGCTGAGGATGTTTGCATCTATATTCATCAGTGATATTGGCCTGTAATTTTCTTTTTTTGTAGTATCTTTGACTGGTTTTGGTATCAGAGTGATGGTGGCCTCATACAATGCATTTGGGAGTGTTCCTTCCTCTGCAATTTTGGAAGAATTTGAGAAGGATGGGTGTTAGATCTTCTCTAAATATTTGATAGAATTCACTTGTAAAGCCATCTGGTCCTGGACTTTTGTTTGTTGGAAAATTTTTAATCACAGTTTCAATTTCATTACTTGTGGTTTGTCTGTTCATATTCTCTATTTCTTCCTGGTTCAGTCTTGGGAGGTTATAACTTTCTAAGAATTTGTCCATTTCTTCCAGGTTGCACGTTTTATTGGCATAGAGTTGCTTGTAGTAGTCTCTTAAGATGCTTTGTATTTCTGTGGCATCTGTTGTAAGTTCTCCTTCTTCATTTCTAATTTTTTTGATTTGATCCCTCTCCCTCTTTTACTTGATGAGTCTGGCTAAAGGTTTATCAATTTTGTTTATCTTCTCAAAGAACCAGCTTTTAGTTTTATTGAGCTTTGCTATTGTTTTCTTCATTTCTATTTCATTTATTTCTGCTCTGATCTTTATGATTTATCTTTTTCTACTAAATTTGGGTTTTGTTTGTTCTTCTTTCAATAGTTCCTTTAGGTGTAAGGTTAGATTGCTTATTTGAAATATTTGTTGTTTCTTGAGGTAGGATTTTATCGGTATAAACATCCCTCTTAAAACTGCTTATGCTGTATCCCATAGGTTTTGGATCATCGTGTTTTCATTGTCATTTGTCTCAAGGTATTTTTTGATTTCCTCTTTGATTTCTTCAGTGATCTCTCGGTTATTTAGTAACGTATTGTTTAGCCTTCATATGTTTGTGTTTTTTACGTTTTTTTCCCTGTAATTGATTTTTAATCTCATAGTGTTGTGGTCAGAAAAGATGCTTGATATGATTTCAATTTTCTTAAATTTACTGAGGCTTGATTTGTGACCCAACATGTGATCTATCCTAGAGGATGTTCCATGCGCACTAGAAAAGAAAGTGTAATCTGCTGTTTTTGGATGGAATGTCCTATAAATATCAATTAAATTTATCTGGTCTATTGTGTCATTTAAAGCTTCTGTTTCCTTATTTATTTTCATTTTGGATGGTCTGTCCATTGATGTAAGTGCGGTGTTAAAGTCCCCTACTATTATTGTGTTACTGTCAATTTCCTCTTTTATTGCTGTTAGCAGTTGCCTTATGTATTGCGGTGCTCCTATTTTGGGTGCATATATACTTATAATTGTTATTTCTTCCTCTTTTTTTTTTTTTAAACATTTTTATTGAAGTATAATTGCTTTACAATGGTGTGTTAGTTTCTGCTTTATAACAGAGTGAATCAGTTATACATATACATATGTTCCCATATCTCTTGCCTCTTGCATCTCCCTCCCTCCCACCCTCCCCATCCCACCGCTCTAGGTGGTCACAAAGCACCGAGCTGATCTCCCTGTGCTATGCGGCTGCTTCCCACTAGCTATCTATTTTACATTTGGTAGTGTATATATGTCCATGACACTCTCTCACCCTGTCACATCTCACCCCTCCCCCTCCCCATATCCTCAAGTCCATTCTCTAGTAGGTCTGTGTCTTTATTCCTGTCTTGCCACTAGGTTCTTCATGGCCTTTTTTTTTTTTTTCCCTTAGATTCCATATATATGTGTTAGCATACTGTATTTGTTTTTCTCTTTCTGACTTACTTCACTCTGTATGACAGAATCTAACTCCATCCACCTGACTACAAATAACTCCATTTCGTTTCCCTTTATGGCTGAGTAATATTCCATTGTATATATGTGCCACATCTTCTTTATCCATTCATCTGATGATGGACACTTAGGTTGCTTCCATGTCCTGGCTATTGTAAATAGAGCTGCAATGAACATTTTGGTACATGACTCTTTTTGAATTACGCTTTTCTCAAGGTATATGCCCAGTAGTGGGATTGCTGGGTCAAATGGTAGTTAAATTTTTAGTTTTTTAAGGAACCTCCATACTGTTATCCATAGTGGCTATATCAATTTACATTCCCACCAACAGTGCAAGAGTGTTCCCTTTTCTCCACACCCTCTCCAGCATTTATTGTTTCTAGATTTTTTGATGCTGGCCATTCTGACCAGTGTGAGATGATATCTCATTGTAGTTTTGATTTGCATTTCCCTAATGATTAATGATGTTGAGCATTCTTTCATGTGTCTGCTGGCAATCTGTATATCTTCTTTGGAGAAATGTCTATTTAGGTCTTCTGCCTATTTTTGGATTGGGTTGTTTGTTTTTTTGTTATTGAGCTGCATGAGCTGCTTATAAATCTTGGAGGTTAATCCTTTGTCAGTTGCTTCATTTGCAAATATTTTCTCCCATTCTGAGGGTTGTCATTTGGTCTTGTTTATGGTTTCCTTTGCTGTGCAAAAGCTTTTAAGTTTCATTAGGTCCCATTTGTTTATTTGTGTTTTTATTTCCCTTTCTCTAGGAGTTGGGTCAAAAAGGATCTTGCTGTGATTGTTCTGCCTATGTTTTACTCTAAGAGTTTTATAGTGTCTGGCCTTACATTTAGGTCTTTAATCCATTTTGAGTTTATTTTTGTGTATGGTGTTAGGGAGTGCTCTAATTTCATACTTTTACATGTACCTGTCTAGTTTTCCCAGCACCACTTATTGAAGAGGCTGACCTTTCTCCACTGTATATGCTTGCCTCCTTTATCAAAGATAAGGAGACGATATGTGCGTGGGTTTATCTCTGGGCTTTCTATCCTGTTCCATTGATCTATGTTTCTATTTTTGTGCCAGTACCAAACTGTCTTGATTACTCTAGCTTTGTAGTATAGTCTGAAGTCAGGGAGCCTGATTCCTCCAGCTCCATTTTTCGTTCTCAAGATTGCTTTGGCTATTTGGGGTCTTTTGTGTTTCCATACAAATTGTGAAATTTTTGGTTCTAGTTCTGTGAAAAATGCCAGTGGTAGTTTGATTGGGATTGCATTGAATCTGTAGATTGCTTTGGGTAGTAGAGTCATTTTCACAATGTTGATTCTTCCAATCCAGGAACATGGTATATCTCTCCATCTATTTGTATCATCTTTAATTTCTTTCATCAGTGTTCTATAATTTTCTGGATACAGGTCTTTTGTCTCCTTAGGTAGGTTTATTCCTAGATATTTTATTCTCTTTGTTGCAGTGGTAAACGGGAGTATTTTCTTAATTTCACTTTCAGATTTTTCGTCATTAGTGTATAGAAATGCAAGAGATTTCTGTGCCTTAATTTTGTATCCTGCTACTTTACCAAACTCATTGATTAGCTCTAGGAGTTTTCTGGTAGCATCTTTAGGATTCTCTATGTATACTATCATGTCATCTGCAAATAGTGACAGCTTTACTTCTTCTTTTCCGATTTGGGTTCCTTTTATTTCTTTGTCTTCTCTGGTTGCTGTGGCTAACACTTCCAAAACAATGTTGAATAATAGTGGTGAGAGTGGGCAACCTTGTCTTGTTCCTGATCTTAGTGGAAATGGTTTCAGTTTTTCACCATTGAGGACAATGTTGGCTGTGGGTTTGTCATATATGGCCTTTATTATGTTGAGGAAAGTTCCCTCTATGCCTACTTTCTGCAGGGCTTTTATCATAAATGGGTGTTGAATTTTGTCAAAAGCTTTCTCTGCATCTATTGAGATGATCATATGGTTTTTCTCCTTCAATTTGTTAATATGGTGTATCACATTGATTGATTTGCGTATGTTGAAGAATCCTTGCATTCCTGGGATAAACCCCACTTGATCATGGTGTATGATCCTTTTAATGTGCTGTTGGATTCTGTTTGCTATTATTTTGTTGAGGATTTTTGCATCTATGTTCATCAGTGATATTGGCCTGTAGTTTTCTTTCTTTGTGACATCTTTGTCTGGTTTTAGTATCAGGGTGATGGTGGCCTCGTAGAATGAGTTGGGGAGTGTTCCTTCCTCTGCAATATTTTGGAAGAGTTTGAGAAGGATAGGTGTTCGCTCTTCTCTAAATGTTTGATAGAATTCGCCTGTGACGCCATCTGGTCCTGGGCTTTTGTTTGTTGGAAGGTTTTTAATCACAGTTTCAATTTCAGTGCTTGTGATTGGTCTGTTCATATTTTCTATTTCTTCCTGGTTCAGTCTCGGCAGTTTGTGCATTTCTAAGAATCTGTCCATTTCTTCCAGGTTGTCCATTTTATTGGCATAGAGTTGCTTGTAGTAATCTCTCATGATCTTTTGTATTTCTGCAGTGTCAGTGGTTACTTCTCCTTTTTCATTTCTAATTCTATTGATTTGAGTCTTCTCCCTTTTTCTCTTGATGAGTCTGGCTAATGGTTTATCAATTTTGTTTATCTTCTCGAAGAACCAGCGTTTAGTTTCATTGATTTTTACTATTGTTTCCTTCATTTCTTTTTCATTTATTTCTGACCTAATCTTTATGATTTCTTTCCTTCTGCTAGCTTTGGGTTTTTTTTGTTCTTCTTTCTCTAATTGCTTTAGGTGCAAGGTTAGGTTGTTTATTCGAGATGTTTCCTGTTTCTTGATATAGGCTTGTATTCCTATAAACTTCCCTCTTAGAACTGATTTTGCTGCATCCCATAGGTATTGCATCATCATGTCTCCATTGTCATTTGTTTCTAGGTATTTTTTGATTTCCTCTTTCATTTCTTCAGTGATCACTTCGTTATTAAGTAGTGTATAGTGTAGCCCCCATGTGTTTGTATTTTTTACAGATCTTTTCCTGTAATTGATATCTAGTCTCATAGCATTGTGGTCAGAAAAGATACTTGATGCGATTTCAATTTTCTTAAATTTACCAAGGCTTGATTTGTGACCCAAGATATGATTTATCCTGGAGAATGTTCCATGAGCACTTGAGAAAAATGTGTATTCTGTTGTTTTTGGGTGGAATGTCTTATAAATATCAATTAAGTCCATCTTGTTTAACGTATCATTTAAAGCTTGTGTTTCCTTATTTATTTTCATTTTGGATGATCTGTCCATTGGTGAAAGTGGGGTGTTAAAGTCCCCTACTATGATTGTATTACTGTCGATTTCCCCTTTTATGGCTGTTAGTATTTGCCTTATGTATTGAGGTGCTCCTATGATGGGTGCATAAATATTTACAATTGTTATACCTTCCTCTTGGATTGATCCCTTGATCATTATATACTGTCCTTCTTTGTCTCTTGTAATAGTCTTTATTTTAAAGTCTATTTTGTGTGATATGAGAATTGCTACTCCAGCTTTCTTTTGATTTCCATTTGCATGGAATATATTTTTCTATCCCCTCACTTTCAGTCTGTATGTGTCCCTAGGTCTGAAGTGGGTCTCTTGTAGACAGCATATATATGGGTCTTGTTTTTGTATCCATTCAGCCAGTCTGTGTCTTTTGGTGGGAGCATTTAATCCATTTACATTTAAGGTAATTATCGATATGTATGTTCCTATTCCCATTTTCTTAAATGTTTTGGGTTTGTTATTGTAGGTGTTTTCCTTCTCTTGTGTTTCTTGCCTAGAGAAGTTCCTTTAGCATTTGTTGTAAAGCTGGTTTGGTGGTGCTGAACTCTCTCAGCTTTTGCTTGTCTGTAAAGGTTTTAATTTCTCCCTCAAATCTGAATGAGATACTTGCTGAGTAGAATAATCTCGGTTGTAGGTTTTTCTCCTTCATCACTTTTAGTATATCCTGCCACTCCCTTCTGGCTTGCAGAATTTCTGCTGAAAGATCAGCTGTTAACCTTATGGGGATTCCCTTGTGTGTTATTTGTTGTTTTTCCCTTGCTGCTTTTAATATGTTTTCTTTATATTTAATTTTTGACAGTTTGACTAATATGTGTCTTGGCGTGTTTCTCCTTGGGTTTATCCTGTATGGGACTCTCTGTGCTTCCTGGACTTGATTAACTATTTCCTTTCCCATATTAGGGAAGTTTTCAACTATAATCTCTTGAAATATTTTCTCAGTCCCTTTCTTTTTCTCTTCTTCTTCTGGGACCCCTATAATTCGAATGTTGGTGTGTTTAATGTTGTCCCAGAGGTCTCTGAGACTGTCCTCAGTTCTTTACATTCTTTTTTCTTTATTCTGCTCTGCAGTAGTTATTTCCACTATTTTATCTTCCAGGTCACTTATCCGTTCTTCTGCCTCAGTTATTCTGCTATTGATCCCGTCTAGAGTATTTTTAATTTCATTTCTTGTGTTTTTCATCATTGCATGGTTCCTCTTTAATTCTTCTATGTCCTTGTTAAATGTTTCTTGCATTTTGTCTATTCTATTTCCAAGATTTTACATCATCCTTACTATCATTATTCTGAATTCTTTTTCAGGTAGACTGCCTAATTCCTCTTCATTTGTTAGGTCTGGTGTGTTTTGACCCTGCTCCTTCATCTGCTGTGTGTTTTTCTGTCGTCTCATTTTGCTTATCTTACTGTGTTTGGGGTCTCCTTTTCATAGGCTGCTGGTTCGTAATTCCCGTTGTTTTTGGTATCTGTGCCCAGTGGCTAAGGTTGGTTCAGTGGGTTGTGTAGGCTTCCTGGTGGAAGGGACTAGTGCCTGTGTTCTGGTGGATGAGGCTGGATCTTGTCTTTTTGGTGGGCATGTCCACGTCTGGTTGTGTGATTGGGGGTGTCTGTGGCCTTATTATGATTTTAGGCCGCCTCTCTGCCAATGGATGGGGCTGTGTTCCTGTCTTGCTAGTTGTTTGGCATAGGGTGTCCAGCACTGTAGCTTGCTGGTCGTTGAGTGAAGCTGGGTCTTGATGTTGAGATGGAGATCTCTGAGAGATTTTTGCCATTTGGTATTACGTGGAGCTGGGATATCTCTTGTGGACCAGTGTCCTGAAGTTTGCTCTCCCACCTCAGAGGCACAGTCCTGATGCCTGGCTGGAGCACCAAGACCCTTTCATCCACATGGCCTTAAACTCCAGTCATCCAGAAAACAGTGAACTCAATATGCCAGAGTGGCTACCAGCCTCTGGTTACTCAGAGCCTTGGAGTTGTTGGGGTCTTCTTTGGATCCCACTTCCAATGCCATAAACTTAACAAATCCCATAGTTAGACTAACTGGCAATTGATTTGGGAATACAGTCTGCAGTCTTCAAGTACCTTATAAGGCATTTCTTCATATCATGGAGCAGACTCAATGACCTGGATGCCGGAGGCCCACGGTTCTGGAGTCATCCTTGGGAGTCTCGCACATGCCACATATCAAGAAAACCTCAATCCTCTTGGATGCCTGACCCCCACAAGACTCCGAGTCACAGTGAGGCAGGGCCTCTCCCAGGAGCATGGTCAGGTGGTGGGAAACTGGATCAGCTCTTATAACATTCTTTATTTAAAGTCTGTTTTATCTAAGTATTGCTATTCCAACTTTCCTCTGATTTCCATTTGCATGGAGTATCTTTTTCCATCCCCTCACTTTCAGGCTGTATGTGTCCCTAGGTCTGAAGTGGGTCTCTTGTAGGCAGCATATATATGGGTCTTGCTTTTGTATCCAATCAGCAAGCCTGTGTCTTTTGGTTGCAGCATTTAATCCATTCACGTTTAAGGCAATTATCAATATGTATGTTCCTATTACCATTTTCTTAATTTTTTTGTGTTTGTTACTGTAGGTTCTTTTCTTCTCTTGTGTTTCCCACCTAGAGTAGTTCTTTTAGCATTTGTTGTAGAGCTGGTTTGGTGATGCTCAATTCTTTTAGCTTTTCTTTCTTTGTAAAGTTTTTGATTTCTCCATCAAATCTGAATGGGATCCTTGCCAGTTAGAGTAATCTTGGCTGTATGTTCTTCTCTTTCATCACTTTAAATATGTCATTCCATGCCCTTACGGTTTGTAGAGTTTCTGCTGAGAAATCAGCTTTTAACCTTATGGGAGTTCCCTTGTATGCTATTTGTCGTTTTTCCCTTGGTGCTTTCAATAATTTTTCTTTGTCTTTAATTTTTGCCAATTTGTTTACTATGTGTCTTGGCATGTTTCTCCTTGGGTTTCTCCTGTATGGGACTCTTGCTCTTCCTGGACTTGGGTGGCTATTTCCTTTCCCATGTTAGGGAAGTGTTCAACTATAATCTCTTCAAATATTTTCTCGGGTTCTTTCTCTCTCTCTTCTCCTTCTGGGACCCCTATAATGCCAATGTTGTTGTGTTTAATGTTGTCCCATAGGTCTCTTAGGCTGTCTTCATTTCTTTTCATTCTTTTTTCTTTATTCTGTTCCACAGCAGTGAATTCCACCATTCTGTCTTCCAGGTCACTTATCCGTTCTTCTGCCTCAGTTATTCTGCTATTGATTCCTTCTAGTGTAGTTTTCATTTCAGTTATCACATTGTTCATCTCTGTTCGTTTGTTCTTTAATTCTTTTAGGTCTTTTAAAATCATTTCTTGCATCTTCTCAGTCTTTGCCTCCACTCTTTTTCCGAGGTCCTGGAATATCTTCACTATCATTATTCTGAATTCGTTTTCTGAAAGGTTGCCTATCTCCATTTAGTTGTTTTTCTGAGGTTTTATCTTGTTCCTTCCTCCTGTATATAGGTCTCTGCCTTTTCATCTTGTCTGTCTTTCTGTGAATGTGCTTTTCCTTCCATAGGCTGCAAGATTGTAGTTCTTCTTGCTTCTGCTGTCTGCCCTCTGGTGTTGAGGCTATCTAAATGGCTTGTGCCAACCTCCTGATGGGAGGGACTGGTGGTGGGTAGAGCTGGGTGTTGCTCTGGTGGGAAGAGCTCAGTAAAACTTTAATCCACTTGTCTGCTAATGGGTGGGGCTGAGTTTCTTCCCTTTTGGTTGTTTGGCCTGCTGCAACCCAACCCTGGAGCCTACCTAGACTCTTTGGTGGGGCTAATGGTGGACTCTGGGAGGGCTCATTCCAAGGAGTACTTCTCAGAACTTCTGCTGTCAGTGTCCTTGTCCTCATGGTTAGCCACAGCTACCACCTGCCTCTGCAGGAGATCCTCCAACACTAGCAGGTAGGTCTGGTTCAGTCTCCTAAGGGGTCACTGCTCTTTCCCCCGGGTCCTGATTCACACATTACTTTGTGTGTGCCCTCCAAGTGTGGAGTCTCTGTTTCTCACAGTCCTGTCGAAGTCCTGCAATCTAATCCCACTAGCCTTCAAAGTCTGATTCTCTAGGAGTTCCTCCTCTCTTTGCCAGACTCCCAGGTTGGGAAGCCTGATGTTGGGCTCAGAACCTTCACTCCAGTGGGTGGACTTCTGTGTTATAAGTGTTCTCCAGTTTGTGAGTCACCCACTCAGCAGTTATGGGATTTGAATTTATTGTGATTGTGCCCCTCCTACCATCTCACTGTGACTTCTCCTTTGTCTTTGGATGTGGGGTATCTTTTTTAGTGAGTTCCAGTGTCTTCCTTCAATGATTGTTCAGCAGTTAGTTGTGATTCCAGTGCTCTCACAAGAGGGAGTGAGAGCACGTCGTTCTACTCCACCATCTTGAACCAATCTCTCCATGTTTCAGCATTATTTTTAGAAAGGGAGGAAATGGGGTAGTTTTAAAATATCAAAGAAAGAACACCAGTGAAAGTGCTTTCTAAGTGCAAAAGCACTCTATAAATATTAGTTGTTTTTCTAGTATTTCTGTACATTTATGCTGTAGAAATAAAAACCAAGCAGTAGAAATATATTAAAGTTAAATAAAAATTATGGAAAAATAGACCTTGATTTTAAAGCATTTGGCACATTAGTTGTAATACAATGCCATAACCAGTGCACTTGACTAAGCAGAGAAAGGGAACTTGGGGGAAGTACACAACAGCCTGGGAGGAAGAAAGATTAAAGAGGAAGAGAATGGAAAACAGAAAGACAAAGAAATGTACTTTACACTAAGACCACACAGTTGTTATCTATATATTACACTAGTAGTTTGAGTTATTCATTTTTATACCAGCACTTAACATTTAATAAAATACACTTGGTTTTTTAGATAATGTTGATCCAAACACTTCAACTAATTATCAAATATACTCTTATGTCAAAAGAATTCTTTAAATATTGGGTAAACAAACAAACAAAAAATGACCTGAATATTTTTCAGTTTAGTGGAGGTTGCTAATCATAATCCCAATTTCCCCACTTGGAAAAGCATGTAAAGAGTGTTTGCATATTTCATTGTAATTTACCTAGCCTGGTATCCTTTTTTTTCTTTTGAATCTATAGCAATGACATATGTAATTTGTAACCCATGATGCCTTCAGCTTTTTCTTAGGTCTTTGCACAAAGCTAAGCATGGCTTATTTGTATTTATGCAAAATGTTCTATATTCTTAACCTAATTACCTTCTCTTTATCCTTATGGGATTTCATCTTGATTGTATACAATTTATGCCTGCTTATTTCAGAAAGTATATTTGACCTTCTATTGTTTATATCTGCAACTTTAATTAAGTTAAAAAATAATAACCCTGGACTTTGTTTCAAAAGATCTAACCTTTACAATTTCAGTGCATCCTCAAAATTCATAAGTTAAAATTCCACTCATTTCTCAGTAGAAAAAATGTAAATCTATTTAATGAACGGCATTGTGCAACAGTATGCAAGTCAAAGTACTCCTTTGTAAGGAATCACAAGTTAATATAAAATACGTAAAGTATAATTCCAAAAAGTTACAAGTATACACATGTATAAAACAGAAGGGAACATAAGACATGTTCACAAAAATGGCACAATGGACTATATGGATTGAGGTAAAGAACACAAAAGAGCTAAAAGTGTTACCCAATTTAACATGAAAATATAATAATAATAGGTATAATAGAAGAAGTAAAAGGAGAACAAAATAAAGGGAAAAAGGAAAAAGGGGAGGAGCAGAGAGCTAATATTTATAGAATATTTACTATAAGTTAAGCATGTGATTACCACATTAAATCCTTATACTATTCTCTTTGATGAGTACTACACTTTATAAATGAGAAAATTGAATTTTATTATAGAAAAATAGTAAAGAATAACTTAGAATATATATATGAGGATCCATACACTGGGAACTTTGAAATAGGCAAAAAGGTAAAAAGCAACATCTTCTTGAAATGTAAGTGGATTTTATGGTTACAAAAATTACTACTACAAATTTCCTGAATTTGAATTTCAGCACCCCTATTTTCTGAGACCTTGGTCACGTTATTTAATCTCTCATTCCATCAATCTGATACAGCTTCCTGTGACACAACTTCAAAAATCAAATGCTCTATAATTTTATTATTGTTACAGCATTCTTTTTCAATGACATCATTTTTGATCAAGAGAATGACATGGTGAGAACTGCCTTTTACAAAAATTAATTTAACAATATAGAATCCAAACTTAAAAGGAGGAAGCAATAAAAGTATGGATGCCAATTAAGAACAGAAAAATATTTCAAGTGCTACCTGTTGTCCAATTTTTGAAAGCTATTTTTTCACATACTTTGTTTAGTTTATTGATCTAGCAGAGCAGCTCTTGTTGCAGTTCAGTTTTCATGAATGTAGTGGAAGACCGATATACTATTTCAAAGTCAATCTCCTACAAAACTCTATGCACACCTTTACATCCCCACTGAACTTTTCCTTTTTGGTCTCCAGCTCTATTCAACTAAACACCACAGGCACTTGCAGCCTTATCCTTAGTCTAATCACCCTTACATTAGCACCAGTATTATCTTTTCAGTATGAAAATTCAGAGGTTTACTTACATTTTCCAGCTACCTGTCACTGAGCTCCTTGAGGGCAAGGATGATATCTTGGCATTTACTAGTTGTGTGCGGGTAAATCAGCTCACCTAGGGATAAAAAAGCCAAAACTCCAGCTATCTAACATTTGCCCATTATGATGTTGTAAATACTCCACCATGGTCACTTTCAAACTGCTGATGTAATGTCATATGTAATGCAGACATGTGAAGGGGTGCACAATCAGCTTTCATGAGGCAATACAATTCAGTGTCAGCACGTTTTCATGTGACAGTACAACTCAGCTTCAGGTCCATTGTAGGTGTTTGATAAGCATTTCTGAAATGAAATATTGTTTAATTATTTGCGTTAAAGTATAAGAACATAAGGAAAACTAGGGGCAACTAACTACATAGTTAATGCAGGCTCCAAAAGCTATCATCAACAAGATGCATTCATCTAGTTAATTAAGGAAAAAAAGATCTTAGTTAGGAAAATGCATGTATTAATAATTTGGTGTTTAAATACTGATCTTAGCATGGAAATTAAGTAGGACCTTGCTGAGAACTTGAAAAGTAAAAGTTAATTGAATTACTTTATGATAATTATTCTGCACTGTCAGAGAGAATTGTGGGGCAGCAGGTAAGCTTTGTAAAATAAATTGAATGAGATTAAGCATGTATAAAATTGCACTTTCCTGGATATGGCAATTTTAGTAACTAGAAGGCATTCAAATCACACAACATTAAGTCTGAGAACAATAAACTCTAACCAGTAAACACATAATAAAGAAGAAATGTTGGGAGATCACCTGCATTAAGAATGTAAGATAAGCAAAGTTAAAAATTTGTGTTGGAAAGTTCTAATTGAAAGATAATGAGAAGGCATATGAATTGGCAAATTATTCCCACCCACAAATCTTTAGAAGTCGGATTCTCCACCTGTATAACTCCACTTCACCTCACTCACTCAATGCCAAAGTGTGCTAAATAGAAGACTGTTTCTTTAGGTGTGTTGGGACAGAGAATCTCTAAGAAATGTACATATTTTATGATATATTATACTGTGTTGCTATCTCTCGTATCTCCATATGTAGAAATTGTTCTTGATCAGGCAAGTAGATCCTACTCAAACTGCCAACAAAAGGTAGACAGGAAGTGGTTATGAGATGGAGCTGGGGGAATTGGGAGTGGGGGAGGACATTCTGTGGGGTGGGATAGTAGACAATAGGGACCCAATCCAACATCCACTTAGGTGGACTTTGGCCACATGACCTAAAAGAGAGAATACAACCAGCCAAAGTTCAGGTAAAGTCCTAAAAATATTCGTTGTCTCTTCTAGGTACTTCCTTTTAGTTTTCTATTGATGAAAACTGTGTTTATGAAACTAGGTGTATACTTATGCTTACTTTTCAAAATAGTACAGAAACAAGGAAATGTTAGGAGAAAATAAATAATATCTGGCACATAGTATTAATCATTATTACTATCATTTTAAAATATGAATGTTATCTCTTTTAAACTAGTCCCCAGAAGGCAGTCATTACAAGTGATATTGGGCATAAAGCAAACACTACATTATCAACTCATTTATCACTTAGCTCTCCTAACTTCTCTCTCATCTAAGAGAAATAAAAGAAATACATTGAATATGTTGCTTTATTTGTAGCATTATAGAAAAACTACTAGCATTCTAGAAAGGGGACTGAAGAAGAATGTGGTGAAAGAAATATGTTTAACAGTTTTCTTAGGGTCAAACAGAATAAAAATCCTGGAATATCAGCAACATATGACCAGATGAGAGTGTAAATGTATGTTAGCAAAGAGGAAAAGGGGATCATTATATTTATAGGTAATTTAACTTATTTTAATTACCTCAACTATAATATATTTTATTTTAAAAGAATAAGGTAGTTGAAGTACAGCTCTCCTCTGATACAAGATAGACATAGTCAGCAGAGTTTGAAAATTAAGTCTCATGGGTGGCCTACAGAGCCAGGACCAGGGCCTGGTATGTGCCTCTTTTTCATTTATTCTTCTTATTTAATAAACATACACATATGCTCAATCCAATTCTCCTAGTCTCTCACGATTAATGTTTTCACTGTTCTAATTTTGTCAGATTCAAGTGTTTTACTCCATCTTGATGTTTCTCAAAATTTGATCCTCCTACCTAAACCAAATGCTTATTTGAAATGCAAATTCCAAACCCCATCAGAGAGCACTGAAATCAGTTGCTAGGAAAGGGTCCAAATATTTGCTCTTCTAACAAATACGTACTGTGATTCTTATGTACTTTTGAGTTTTATAATCACTACTACTTGTCTTTGGATGAGGCAGCCATTAACAATTACAGCAACATTCTGCACTATATGAGTTAGCATTGACCTGGGCAAAAACTAATATAACAGCAAGAAAGGAGGAAAAAAAATAAATAAAAATAAAAGGAGAGTTGGAGGATGAATTAGAATTAGCTCAAAATGAATTGCTGTATAGTCTGGCAGACCTCCTGGTTCCCAAATGTTAAAGATCACCCCTCATCTTCTTTGAATAAAGTATAAAGCAAGAAATACAGGTTATGACACACAGTTTTTTTCTTTAAATGTGATCAAGACATTTTATAAATTTAACAGAAATTGTGTTTAGGGTAAATGCTATGACTTGTATGAAATTTCCCAAAGTTCACTGAATTTTTTTACTTTTATAAATGATAACTGAAACAGATTGGAAAGCAGATTGTGTCCTTTCAACTACAGTAATTGCCTGAAAAGAGAGAACTATAAAAAGGGAACAAGGAAGGAAGGAAGATAGGAAGGAAAGAAAGAAGGAAGGAAGAGAAGAAAAAAGAAAATGGGAAAATTTCACTTTCATAAAATGAAATGTCTTTCTTTCAAATGTTATCTCATTAGTTTTTCCTTATAGTGCATGGACCCTCCTTTCACCAAATTTCATTGTTTTTATCTTGAAAGAAACATTTCTTAAACTACACAGTATTTTGGAACATTAATTGAAATGATGAGTTTCAGTAATTACTCAATTACAAACTGAGAAACAAATAAGCCCACATTTACTTAAAAATACAATCTGCATAATTTCTATAAAAAAGCCAAATGGAAAAACTATTATTTTTGTCAAAGAAAAATTTTATCAAAGTTAAGCAGGCAAGGAATAATTTATTTAAGACTACTGCAATAGGAGAGAGAGAGATTAAATTCAACTCTGTTGAAATGAAAGGTAGTAGAGTTTAGTGCTGAGTTGAGCTAGTGGAACATCACTGGAGGACATTAGGGAGGAGGCCAACAATGTGATTAGATCATCAGTGTTTGCTAGTTGACATTTGAAGGAATTAGGCTTCTACCTTCCCTCAGATAGTAGGAGAGATAGGGGCACTATTTTCTCAGTGATTACATTTCAAAGGGATGGCTCCCAGTTCCATGGGAAAGATATTCCTTGCTTGTAAAACTGGCTACAGGCTAAGAGAAGACTTAAATCTCAGAGTCTGGGGAAGAAATTTACAATTAAAAGTTTTCTGAAGTAAATGTTCTAAGAAAAGTTAGGGGCCTATAGTCAGGAAGAAACTTGTCTAAAATTCTGTCATTCTGAGAAGAATGTTAAGGCCACCTTGGTAGTTCCCTTTGCTTAAGCTTTCAGATGATGGAGTTTTCACATGTATTAATTCACTTGCTGCAATTATTTATTAGACATTAAGTTACATTAGCCCAAACTTTATTTCATCTAAAGCTAAAGGACATAGGCTAATTGCTTAATTCTAAGGCTGATCTGTCATATTTAATTACAGAATCATTTAAACTATATCAAAATTCTTGTTGAGAACCTAAATTGCCCTTTTGTTCATTGATTTAAGCAAAAATTGTCTTTTAAAAGAAGATTTTAGTTTATGATTTTTGGTTAAGAATAGCATTTGACAAGCAGCCCCTCTAATACAGTCTCTCCTGCTATTTCATGAAAATTCCTAAGGAGACACTGAAAAAACCCCACAAAATCTCCAAGTCCAGCTAAGGAAAGGGAAACAGAATCCATCCATTGACAGAATCTGGCAGGAATTGGAAAAAAACAATGTTCTTACCTTGTGTCACTTCATTGAAACCACAACTGAGAGAGAGGAGTAAAAGTCACCTGACCCTATCCTCACTAACTGTCCCCAGGTCGAAAAACCCAGGGTCGGTAAAAAAAAAAAAAAATCAATATAGCAGGATACAAAATTAATGCACAGAAATCTCTTGCATTCTTATATACTAATGATGAAAAATCTGAAGGTGAAATTAAGAAAACACTCCTGTTTACCATTGCAACAAAAAGAATAAAATATCTAGGAATAAACCTACCTAAGGAGACAAAAGACCTGTATGCAGAAAATTATAGGACATTGATGAAAGAAATTAAAGATGATACAAATAGATGGAGAGATATACCATGTTCTTAGATTGGAAGAATCAACATTGTGAAAATGACTCTACTACCCAAAGCAATCTACAGATTCAATGCAATCCCTATCAAACTACCACTGGCATTTTTCACAGAACTAGAACAAAAAATTTCACAATTTGTATGGAGACAAAAAAGACCCCAAATAGCCAAAGCAATCTTGAGAACGAAAAATGGAGCTGGAGGAATCAGGCTCCCTGACTTCAGACTATATTACAAAGCTACAGTAATCAAGACAGTTTGGTACTGGCACAAAAACAGAAATATAGATCAATGGAACAGGATAGAAAGCCCAGAGATAAACCCACGCACATATGGTCACCTTATCTTTGATAAAGGAGGCAAGCATATATAGTGGAGAAAAGACAGCCTCTTCAATAAGTGGTGCTGGGAAAATTGGACAGGTACATGTAAAAGTATGAAATTAGAACACTCTCTGACACCATACACAAAAATAAACTCAAAATGGATTAAAGACCTAAGTGTAAAGCCAGACACTATCAAACTCTTAGAGGAAAACATAGGCAGAACACTCTATGACATAAATCACAGCAAGATCCTTTTTGACCCAGCTCCTAGAGAAAGGGAAATAAAAACACAAATAAACAAATGGGACCTAATGAAACTTAAAAGCTTTTGCACAGAAAAGGAAACCATAAACAAGACCAAAAGACAACCATCAGAATGGGAGAAAATATTTGCAAATGAAGCAACTGACAAAGGATTAATCTCCAAGATTTACAAGCAGCTCATGCAGCTCAATAACAAAAAAACAAACAACCCAATCCAAAAATAGGCAGAAGACCTAAATAGACATTTCTCCAAAGAAGATATACAGATGGCCAGCAGACACATGAAAGAATGCTCAACATCATTAATCATTAGAGAAATGCAAATCAAAACTACCATGAGGTTCCATCTCGCACCGGTCAGAATGGCCATCATCAAAAAATCTAGAAACAATAAATGCTGGAGGGCTTCCCTGGTGGTGCAGTGCTTGAGAATCTGCCTGCCAATGCAGGCGACACGGGTTCGAGCCCTGGTCTGGGAGGATCCCACATGCCACGGAGCAGCTGGGCCCGTGAGCCACAACTACTGAGCCTGCATGTCTGGAGCCTGTGCTCTGTGACAAGAGAGGCCACGATAGTGGGAGGCCCGCACAGTGTGTTGAAGAGTGGCCCCCATTCGCTGCAACTAGAGAAAGCCCTCGCACAGAAACGAAGACCCAACACAGCCAAAAATAAAATACAATAAATAAATAATTTTTAAAAAATGCTGGAGAGGGTGTGGAGAAAAGGGAACACTCTTGCACTGTTGGTGGGAATGTAAATTGATACAGCCACTATGGAGAACAGTATGGAGGTTCCTTAAAAAACTAAAAATTTAACTACCATTTGACCCAGCAATCCCACTACTGGGCATATACCTTGAGAAAAGCGTAATTCAAAAAGAGTCATGTACCAAAATGTTCATTGCAGCTCTATTTACAATAGCCAGGACATGGAAGCAACCTAAGTGTCCATCATCAGATGAATGGATAAAGAAGATGTGGCACATATATACAATGGAATATTACTCAGCCATAAAAAGAAATGAAATGGAGGTATTTGTAATGAGGTGGATGGAGTTAGAGTCTGTCATACAGAGTGAAGTAAGTCAGAAAGAGAAAAACAAATACAGTATGCTAACACATATATATGGAATCTAAGGAAAAAGAAAAAAAAAAAGGTCATGAAGAACCTAGTGGCAAGATGGGAATAAAGATACAGACCTACTAAAGAATGGACTTGAGGATATGGGGAGGGGAAGGGGTGAGATGTGACAGGGTGAGAGAGTGCCATGGACATATATACACTACCAAATGTAAAATAGATAGCTAGTGGGAAGCAGCTGCATAGCACAGGGAGATCAGCTCTGTGCTTTGTGACCACCTAGAGGGGTGGGATGGGGAGGGTGGGAGGGAGGGAGATGCAAGAGGGAAGAGATGTGGGAACATATGTATATGTATAACTGATTCACTTTGTTATAAAGCATAAACTAACACACCATTGTAAAGCAATTATACTTCAATAAGGAGGTTAAAAAAAAATCAATAATCCAGGGGAAGTACTGCTTTTTGAGATAGTGAGAACATTGTTTCCTTATTCCACTCCATCACCTCACACATAGTCATTTGGATCTCCAAAGTTCAAAAAGTCACTGGGCAGGAAATAAGGGTAATGGCTTACAGCACTTTGCATTTTAGGTGCTGTGGCCCCAAGCCCTGCAGAGTGAAGGTAATTTGGTACTAGTGCATAAACCCCTAAATCAATCAGATGACAACAATACAACTTGAAATGGAAGTTGTGCATGAGTAAGTTTTAACAACTAGTTCATTTCTCAACATCTGGAACATATTTGTTTGGTTCTGATGATCTCAAGCAGAATCGTCTCTTACCCAGCAAGGATTGGTCTCTGACATTTCATACAGATGAAGTTAATGATAAATCTACAACTGAGATCACACAATACATTAAGGTGACAATGTTGAATTTACCTTAGTGAATGCTGTGATCCTGGAAAACAGAGATGATTAAAGAAATCTTTCCCCACCCCCAACCCTTTGTGTTTCAGAAACATCTTTTTTTTTTTTATTGAAGTCCAAAACTATGTGGAATAAAAGTAGTGAGAATGGACATCCTTGACTTGTTCCTGATCTTAGAGGAAATGCTTTAGCTTGTCACCATTGAGTATGATGTTATCTGTGGGTTGGTCATATTTGACATTTTTGAATAGTTTCAGAAGAGTAAGTGTAAACTCTTCTCTAAATGTTTGATAGAATTTGCCTGTGAAGCCATCTGGTCCTGGACTTTTGGTTGTTGGGAGTTTTTAAATCAGTTTCCATTTCAGTACTTGTGATTGTCTGTTCATATTTTCTATTTCTTCCTGGTTCAGTCTTGGGAGATAGTATCTTTCTAAGAATTCGTCCATTTCTTCTAGGTTCTCAATTTTATTGGCATATAGTTGCTTGTAGTAGGCTCTTATGATCCTTTGTATTTTTGTGGAGTCAGTTGTAACTTCTCCTTTTTCATTTCTAATTTTATTGATTTGAGCCCTCTCCCTTTTTTTCTTTATGAGTCTGGCTAAAGGTTTATCAATTTTGTTTATCTTCTCAAAGAACTATCTTTTAGTTTTATTGATCTCTTCTATTGTTTTCTTCATCTCTATTTCATTTACTTCTGCTCTGCTCTTTATGATTTCTTTCCTTCTACTAACTTTGGGTTTTGTTTGTTCTTCTTTTCCTAGTTGGTTTAGGTGTAAGGTTAAGTTGTTTCCTTGAGATTTTTCTTGTTTCCTGAGGTACAACCATATTCCTATAAACTTCCCTCTTAGAAACGCTTTTTCTGTGTCCCATTGGATTTGGATCATTGTGTTTTTATTTTTATTTGTCTCTAGGTATTTTTTGTTATCTTCTTTGATTTCCTTAGTGATCCATTTGTTGTTTAGTAGCATATGGTTTAGCATCCATGTGTTTGTGTTTTTTGCAGTGTTTTTCTTGTAGTTGATTTCTAATCTCATAACATTGTGGTTGGAAAAGATACTTGATATAATTTCAATTTTGAAAAATTTATTGAGGCTTGCTTTGTGGTACATCACATCATCTATCCTGGAGAATGTTCCATGTGCACTTGAAAAGAATGTGTATTCTGCTGCTTTCAGATGGTACACTCTACAAATACCGATTAAATCCATCTGGTCTAATGTGTTATTTAAGGCCTGAGTTTCATTATTGATTTTCTGTCTAGATAATTGGTCCATTGATGTAAGTAGGGTGTTAAAGTACACCACTATTATTGTGTTATTGTCAATTTTTCCTTTTATGTCTGTTAATGTTTTCCCTATATATTCTGAAGTGCTCCTCTGTTAGGTGCATATATATTTACAATTGTTATATCTTCTTGGATTGATAAGTTGATCATTATGTAGTGTCCTTCTTTGTCTTTTCTAACAGTCTTTATTTTAAAGTTTATTTTTCCTGATATGAGTATCATTAAGCCAGTTTTCCTTTGTCTTCCATTTGCATTAAATAACTTTTTCCATCCTCTCACTTTCAGTCTGCATGTCTATAGATCTGAAGTGGGTGTCTTGTAGACAACATATATATGGATTTTGTTTTGTATCCATTCAGCCAGTGTATGTTGTTTGGTTAAAGCATTTAATCCTTTTACATTTAGGGTAAGTATCAATATGTATGTTCTTATTGTCATTTTGCTAATTGTTTTAGATTGGTTTTTGTAGGTTTTTTGTTCTTCCTTTTCTCTTTTGTTCTCTTCTCTTGTGAGTTGATGGCTATTTTGAGTGTTGTGTTTGGATTCCTTTTTCTCTTTTGTGTGTATATCTATTTTAGATTTTTGGTTTGCAGTTACCATAAGGTTTTGATATAGCAGTCCATATACATATAAGATTGTTTTAAATTGCTAATCTCTTAATTTCAAAAGCATTTCAAATATACTGCACCTGTACTCTCCTCCTGTCACAATTACTGGTTTTGATATCATATTTGTTTGTGGATGGTTTCTTACCTTACTGTATGTTTGCCTTTATTGGTGAGGTTTCCCATTTCATAACTTTCTTGTTTCTAGTTGTGGCATTTTCTTTTCCACCTAGAGAAGCTCCTTTAGCATTTGTTGTAAAGCTGGTTTGGTGGTGCTGAATTCTTTTAGCTTTTGCTTCTCTGTAAATCATTCTCCATTGAATCTAAATGAGAGCCTTGCTGGGTAGAGTGTTCTTGGTTGTAGGTTTTTCCCTTTCATCACTTTAAATGTATCATGCCACTCCTTTCTGGCCTGCAGAATTTCTGCTGAAAAATCAGCTGATAACTTTATGGGGATTCCCTTGTATGTTATTTGTTGCTTTTAATTTTTTTTTTTTTTTTTTGTCTTTAATTTTTGTCAATTTAATTACTATGTGTCTTGGTGTGTTCCTCCTTGGGTTTATGCTGTATGGGACTCTCTGTGCTTCTTGGACTTGAGATACTGTTTCCTGTCCCATGTTAGGGAACTTTTCAGCTATTATCTCTTCAAATATTTTCTGAGGCCCTTTCTCTCCCTCTTCTCCTTCTGGGACCCTTATAATGTGAATGTTCGACATTGTCCCAGAGATCTCTTAAACTGTCCTCATTTGTTTTCATTCTTTTTCCTTCATTCGGTTCTGTGGCTGTGATTTCCACCATTCTGTCTTCCAGCTCACTGATCCATTCTTCTGCCTCAGTTATTCTATTGATTGCTTCTAGTATATTTTTCATTTCAGTTATTGTATTCTTCAACTCTGCTTGTTATTCTTCATATTTTCTAACTCATTGCTAAAAACTTCTTGTAACTTCTTGTTCTGTGCATCCATTCTTTTCCCAAGTCCTTGGATCATCTTTACTATCATTACTCTGAACTCTTTCTCAGGTAGATTGGCTATCTCCACTTCTCTTAGTTGTTCTTCTGGGGTTTTATCTTGTTCCTTCATCTGGAACATATTCCTTTGTTGTCCCATTTTGTTTAAATTTCTATTGTGTTTTTATGTATGTAGTAGCTATGTTACGTTTCTCAAACTTGGAGAAGTAGCCTTCTGTAGGAGATGTCATTTGTGTACCAGAAGTACATTCCCCTATTGTCACCCAAGGGCCAGGGACCAGCTGGTCCCTGGGTAGTTTCTGACCTGTGTTTGTGTTAGTTCTGCAGGCTGCAGGACCATAGTTTCTTTGCTTCTGGTGTCTGCCCCATGGTGGATTAGGCTGATCTAGAGGCTTCCTGGAAAGAGGGGTCATTGTCTGCCCACTGGTGAGTGGATCTGGGTCGTGGCCCTCTGATTCGCAGGGGTGTGTCAAGGGGCATGTCTAGAGATAGCTGTGGTCTCAGGAAGTCTTTAGGCAGCCTGTCTGCTGATGGATGAGACTGTGTTCCTACCCTGTTGATTGTTTGGCCTGAGGCAGCATCCCAGCACTGGGGCCTACAGCTGTTGAGTGGGGCCAGGTCTTGGTGCTAAGACCCAAGCAAGATGTCTGACTCAAGGAGAGTTCATACAGTTGAATACTTCCCAGTATTTCCACCACCAGTGTCTATGTCCCCAGGGTGAGCCACAGCTGCCCCCATCTCCCCAGGAGACCCTGCAAGACCAGCAGGTAGGTCTGGCCCACGCTTCTATGGAGTCACTGCTTTTGCCCTGGATCCTGGTGTGCACAAGACCTTGTGTGTGCCCTCCAAGAGTGGAGTCTCTATTTCCCCTAGTCCTATGGAGCTCCTGAAATCAAGCCCTGCTGGCCTTCAATGCCAAATGCTCTGGGGGCTCCTCCTCTGGAGGCCAGACCCCTAGGCTGGGAAGTCTGGTGTGGGGCTCAGAGCTCTCACTCTTGTGGGAGAAGTTCTGTGATATAATTATTCTCCATTTTGTGGGCCACCCATCTGGCTGGTATGGGATTTGATTACAACACATGTGCACCTCTCCTACTGGTTCATGGTTTCTTCAGGTTTTTGGTTGTAGAATATCTTTTTTTTTTTTTTTTCTTTTTTGGTAGATTCCAGTCTTTTTTATCAATAGTTATTCAGCGGTTAGTTGTGATTTTGGTGTGCTCATGATAGTAGGTGAGTTCAAGGTCCTCCTACTCTGCCATTTTGTCTCTCTCTCATAAACATCTTAAAACATGGAACCACTCTTCCTCTATGACTTACATAAGGTTCAAGAATGTCCCACTTTTTTACCTATGACAAGGTCAGACACAGAATCTCCAAATTCCATTCTTTGTTCATAAATGATTAACTGAACTGCTTGCTCCCTGATCAATGTGGACAAAATGCTTATTATCAAATATTGCCTAAGCTTCTTTACTTCTCCTGGGACCCTGAACTCTGACTGATCTTTGACCTGGGCTAGCATTGCAGTACTTCCTTAAGGCCTCCCTGGAGTACAGGCTAGAATCAAGGTAAAACAGTCTCTGATCTACTCCAATCATGCCACACTTTCAACCCACTTCCCCATACCTGGTTCTCTCCAGTCTTGTTTACTTCTCCTTATAAAAGAAAACCTCTTTTGCTTAACCTTTGAGAACCTTGAATAGCTCATGG
The DNA here is from genome assembly GCF_009873245.2 of Balaenoptera musculus. Taxonomy (NCBI): domain Eukaryota; kingdom Metazoa; phylum Chordata; class Mammalia; order Artiodactyla; family Balaenopteridae; genus Balaenoptera; species Balaenoptera musculus. Next base: position 49,269,308 of record NC_045801.1, on the reverse strand, counting down.
TACCAATGTTCTCCCTATTGCAGTGATAATCTCCCCTTTGCCAGAGCCCCATTCCCTCTTGAAATAAAAATATCAAATAAAATCCCTCTTATTAAAAAAAAAAAAAAAAAACAGCATAAAGTCTGGACTTGTTTTTTATCTGACAAAGGATTCTTCTAAATTCCATTCATTTATTGTCTCAGTGTTTTCTTTTGCAAATTATATTTCTTTCACAACTATGCATATGCTTTTCTTTCCAATGCATATCTCCTTATATTGCCTAGCATAAATAACACTTCATACATCCTTTTAGATATATTGCTTCCTTCAGGAAAACTTCCCTGACCTCCTAAGCCCTATACTCCCATGAGACATCATGTTCTAAATTCTGTCTAATTGTTTTATTTTCACACCAAACTATAAGCTCTTTGAGAGAATATTGTCTTATTCTACCAACACCTAATACTGAGACAAGCATATGGTAGATGTTCAAGAGATGTTTCTTGAATTCATAATTTTAAAAAAAAATCACAAGGTAATTTTCCTTAGCTATGCCTTCTTTACACCCTAATTAATAATTTGATGAGTTGAGGAGAAGTCTCAAAATCAACATTGATAATTTCCAGGTATGACTGTGTCCCAATTAGTTAAGAAAATGCATTCCTGTACCAAGAGGCAGATAGGGAGAGAAGCAAGAGGGTCTTTTGATTTTCAATCAGACTGGCAGTTGTGTACCTAATACTCATGGGAAACTCAAATTAGTTTTTGAATTCAATTCCATCTGCTTTATAAATGGTGAAAATTTCTCCAACTCTGCAATAGCATACAAATCATTCCTAAGTGTTTGGTGTTGTTGATGGTTTCCATATTTGTTCTGTGTTTTCTGGGTAATTCAGTGGTTAGTTAGGAGGGATTTTGTAAAGACCACTAGCTACAGGACATTTTTGACCACAAAAATAACTAGAGAACATTTACCTGCCAGACTCTGGAGTTAACCTTCAGAGTAAGAATTATTTTTCTCCCTCACTCCACCCTGGGTTTGATTCTCTTGCTAGCCTCCTCTATCCTCAACACAAATTTTTGCAATAAGAAGGTATGCCAGGAAAGGAAAGAGATGCAGTCGCAGTTACACTTAGAAAGTGCCTAATATTTTTGAAATGATGTAAAGTCATAATACATTAACTCTGAAAAATTAGCATTAGTATTTGGACCAGTTAGGGTCCCAGCAGAAAATATATTGCACAAATTAGGATAATTTGGTTAACGATTTATAAAGCCACAGCATAGGAAACCATAAGGGCAGTACATAAGGCCAAGGTTGGTAATGCTGGAATCTCCTTAATACACCTAAACATGAAGAAACAAATGAAAGGAATAGTTAATGGAGTTAATGGAACCTAGAAAGAGAGAGAGCTGTGTGTAGAAGGCTGCCTGACAAGAATTAAAACCTTCAGGTGGAAGGTTGCAGCCTTAAAACCTTCAGTGAATGTACGCAAACAACCTGTAATAATCCCACAGAGAGGGGTCAGCAACAAGGGGATAAATACCCCAAACTCATTCTTCTCCCTTCCTCCAATCCTTTGGCAGTACTGCCATTGACAAACCCAATCAGAAGTCAGTGGGTAAGAAAGCCTGTTGATATAGTCCAAATTGACCGGATCAGCAAACCATGGCCCATGGACCAAATGCAGCTTGCCACCTGTTTATGTATGGACCTCAAGCTAAGAATTATTTATTTAATTCAAGTGCATACTCATCTTGTCATACTTTTAAGATTATAGTTTATTTTATTATAGAATTAGTTGAGAAATATTGTTTATTATTCAACTATAATTGTATGAAAAGAATATAATATACATTGATTTCAACATAAGCACTTATGACAATATTCTTAACTTACAGAAAAGTGACAAAAGGTAGAAAATTTTAAATGGGAGATTTAATAATGTCAGAATTTCTTCACAAAAATAAAAACTAAAAATGAGGCTGGAACTAAAATAAGTTTCTGCATGGCTCATTCATAAACCAAACAAGTAATGCCATTTAATTAAATTGTGTCTGATTGCAGTGATCAAAGTACCCAGAAAAAATAAACTTCGTTAGGACTAATAGCTTTTGAGTGAGAACAATTGTTCAAAGATTTGAGAACTTGAGTAAAATTGCAAGTCAATTAACAAAAAACATAGCAATTGATTTCAAGTACTTTTCTGTAGTTCTTGCTAAGTCAACAGATGATATTGATACTGCTCAGACGTTATTTGAGGAGTCAATGCCAAGTTTGATGTAGTTAAAAAATCTACTTATGTGAATACTCTCTGTGGACAGAAAGAATACTTTCAAAGAAGTTGAGTAAACATTAATTCAGTAAAACCTGAAGAAGAATCTGGTAAGATATATTACAACAGATGATGATAAAAATGCATGTGTAGTAGAAATAGGAAAAGTTGGACAAAGTTTAAAAACTTGTAAAAATGTAGTGTGGTTAAAGCCTATGGACATTCATTGTAATATTTATGCAGGTATTTTGTGGAAAACATTTGACCTCTATCATTTGTTATTGTAAATATGAGCTTCATTTGCTCTTATGACTTAACTGTTATCAGTCACGTCAAATTTTGTTAGAAATAGAAGCTAAATAATCTGACCTGACCTACTTCACAGAAGTTTGATGGTTTGGCAGTGATAAAAGTTCATTGAGGTTTTTTGTTTGTTTGTTTTGAGCACAGGACCAAAACTGCTTTTTTTTTTTTTTTTTTTTTTCTGAATGAAATAATTGCTTCAACCACTATTAATTATAGACATGATAATATTTCTTAATGAATCAAACTAAAAGTAAAAGGCAGAATAGTGCTTATATGTGCAGTGTGTGCAGGAGCATAGTCATTTCAACAACTGATGTTGTTTGAGTCACAAGTAATGTTAAGCTGCTTTAAACACTTCCCATGTTGTAACAAGTTAAAACAAAAAGTGAGATCTCTTTTCCCATGCAAATTTGTAGTGGATATATTTCCTGAGCTAAAACTACAGATCCAGATTTTTTTTTTTTTTTTTTTTTGGACCTTGATGCAAGTGTAAAAGAAATTTTCACATTTCAAAATCCATTCAACTGTACATTTGAGGAGCTTCCACCTAAACTTCAAATAGAAGTGATTAATCCTCAGTATAATGACATACTAAAAGATGCATATCAAGAGAAGAATCTAATAGAATTCTGTAAATAACTCTCAAATGATGAATACGTTCAACTGAAGTTATAAGCTTGTGGATTAATCTCAGTATTTAATAGTACTAACTTGTGTGGAAAAGCACAAGATGAAATATGTAAAATATGTAAAATCTAATTACATAGTAGCACTAAACACTAAATTTCAACCTCCATTAAGCAAAATGTTACACAGAATTGCTGAGACCAAAGTTTATTTCTCATTTGAACTGTAATTTCTAATGTTACTATGGACTTCTGATTGTTTTCTCTCCCATTTTTTGAACTCTGTACCTTTATATTTTCCTTTGGATTTTCCAAATTTCTATTTTGATATCAGTTCTATCATACCTCCTATTTGTTTCTTAAAGTCCTCTCCTGTGACTGCCAACCATTTTTCCTCTTTGTCTAATTTGAATTTTTGCCCCTAGCCTTGTAGCACAGTTGTCATAGAGGACTGTAAGAGAAGTTGAATCTCTCCACCTTTTCCCCTCCCCAGAAGCTATAACTACCAGTTGTTTTTCTAAGACTCTAATTCAGTAAATTCCTAAAATAGGATTCATGGGGGATAACATTTAAGGTCCTAAAAATGTCTTTGTTTGTCCACATTTGATGAAATTTTTGGCTAGGTATAAAAAGACTGGAATTTTTTATTACTCTCATGGTTTTCTCCACAACCTTTTAGTATAACTAACAAGTTTGTTGTCATTCAATTCTCATTTATCAATGGATATCTTATCATGATTTATTTTCAATCTGGAGTACTTCACAGCTTTTAAATACTTTGAATGCTGACATTTTACACTCATAGATCTAGGTATGTGTCTCTTTCTTCATTCTATTCAGAACACTCTAGGTCCTGTTCTTGACAAAAACTCTGGCTTCTTTGTCTCCACTAATTTTTAAATATAGTCAAATATAGGACATCCTACATTGATCCTGACTGATTTCTATTTTCAAAACTTATATTTACCAGCTATTTGTCTTTGTGTTCTATATTTTTGGAGAGGCCCTCAAAATAATTTTCCTTTTCTTGTTGTTTTATTTTTAAATTTGAAGTTATATGTTTACTTTCTTAGAGTTCTTTGTCTCCAATAATTCCAATTAAATCTCTCTAAGAATACTAATGAAAGTGTTGATTGTTAATATTTTCTAATATATTTTTGGGTCCCTCTAGGATATTCTTTTCTACTTGTCTTGTTTTTTTTATGTTAATTGTTGAGTGATGTATCATTTATTCATATTTTAAATTAAGGCAGTAAAGAAGACCTCTGTGTACTTAGGTAAGTAAATATAGTCAGCCGTCTTTTGCTTTAAGGTATTGGATGAGGTTCTATCTATTACCCTGGAAAATTCCTAAATGCCAAAAAGAATAAAATTTTAATCTGGTATGATAAAACAAAGTATCAGCTTTAACTTTACAGATAATTTTTATAATTTCCATAGAGAATAAAGTTCTGATATTTTTACCTAGGCTTAAGTGACTAGCTGAAAGCTTTCTGTATCCACATAGAGTAGAGAGGAGAGGAATAAGTAAATCAAGATTTCTATATATAAAACTTCAATTAGTTCCTCTGCTTCCAAATATGTACATATCTCTGCCTCTCCCTTTGCTAAACTTATTGCTTACCTTGGCTCCCTCCCTGGATGCAGCTGCATTAATGTATATTCTAGACTGTGGCTTCCTCTGCTCTCTCTAATCAATCTATAATAGTGATTTCCTTTTGGTTCTTTAGAAATTGTTGAAAAATGTATTCAGTAATGGAATAGCCTCATGTTCTTTTTGTTTTAATTTCTTCCATATATTTTAATGGGGTATTGAGAAAGAAGAGAGAAAATGAGACATGTGTCTCAGTCTGCCATATTAAAATGGAAACACTCAAAAATTTATTGAACTCCTACTGTGTGGCACCACTTTGCCATATTTATTTAAACAGGACAAAAATGTTTTTTAACCTTATAAGTTTTATCTTCTGATGGCACAACAGTTGATAAGTAAGCAGTTACAATATTATTTAACATTAAAATAAGTAGCATGAAGAGAAAGGACAGTATCCCTTGAGAAGGAATGCCAGAAGAGACCAACACTAGGTATGATGGTCAGAAAACAAAAAGAGTAGAAAACAATTATGTCCAGCCTTAAAAGATAAGCAAGAGACAGTCATACAAAGAGAAAGTGGGTAGAATATTATAAGCAAAAATATCCCTATTTGGAAAAATCTTTAGATAGTAGAATGAGTGACTGAAAGCAAGGCAAGGAGTCTGTTAGTCAAAGGATAGTAAAACAAGAAAAGTTTAGAGACAGAAGCAGAGGCTGTATTGTTCAGGGCCTTGTAAACCATGGAAGAGTATAGATTTTATGTACTTTGAAATGTTTTATTCAGAGGTATGAAATAATTTAATTTATGTTTTAAGAAGATCATTTTGCTTTTCCAAGGAAAAGTGGAAGGTAAGGCTAGATGTCAGGAGCTTATCTCAGTAATTCAGGTGAGGGAAAATGAGCTGAGTAGTAGAAGAGAAAAGAAAGAGAATAGATTCTATGTGGTGTGGAAGATTAAATTACTGAGACTTACTGATGGATTGGTTATGATGGGTGAAAAAAAGAGAAGAATCTTGAAGACTCGAGTTATTTATTACAAAACTTATTGTTTTGTGGAATTTTATTGAGATGGGGAAGACTGAAGAAGAAAGGAAGGAAGAATTTAATTTTAGACTCATTAAATTTAAGACGCCAGTAGAACATTCAAATGGAAATGCCAAGACAAGAAGGCTACACTGAGGATTTAAATTTTGTTTTATTAGTACATATGTGGTAATGAAAACCATGTGACTGGATAAGAAGATCTCAGGAGAAAGAAGCAGGAGGGAAGAGAACCTAGTTCTTAAGTCAGATAGAGGCAGAGGAGTCAGCAATGGAGACTGAGAAATAATATAATCAGGAAGGCCAGGAAAAAAGCCAGGAAATTCTAAAATCAATCATGAAAGTCAAATCATGAAAGTGAAGAAGAAATAGAGTTCAAAGAAGGAAGCTTTCAAATTAAAGGCAAAGAAATATGCATTAGATTTGTTGATTTTGACAGTAGCAGTTTCAGAGAAGGCAAGTTGATTAGAGTATTATGAAGAGTAAGTGAGAGATAAGGAAATGGTTGGGAAAATCGTGTGCAGAAAATTATTGTAAGAATTTTAGATATAAAGGAGACCAGAAAGGAGCTGAATAGGCCATATGGGGTAAAGGAAGGTTTTGTTTATTTGCTTGATTATAAGATTAAAGACATTTCATCTTGTATGTAAATCTTCCTACATAAGTGCTCAGGTCCACAGTTGTGCCTGTAATGCCCCAGATGGCCTAAGAAATGGGGAGCTAATTGCCTCAGTACTTGGGCAGTCTAACCAGTTTTCTCCAGTGTGATTTAACGTTATTATAACTTTATATGTGTGTCATGATGTGAAACATGTTGTGAAGGAATGATTTCTGGCATATGAAAACCATCTAGGGGAGAGAGAGACAGACAGAGAGAGGGAGAGCATAAGGATGCAAGAAGAGAGAAAATAATCAAAGAGGTAAAGTCATAAAGAAGAAGCAAAGTGACCATTACCAAGAGAAAGAAAATTTCCCCCATTTCTTCAGTAAAAAAGGAAATAAGTTACTGGCAGATGCAGGTGAGTTATAAATTTGATCATGAGATGTTTGGACATCTTTTGGAATGATTTTCATTCTCTATGTAAAATATAAAGCAAGATGATAATAAGTAAAGAGGAAAAATATAGGGCATTGAAAAATCAAGGAAGAGATGTGACGTATTTATTGCAAATAGAAAAAAACTATATTACTTGATAAGATGCTATTTTTTGCTGGATTATTCTGATCAAAGAAGATGCAATATCCCTAAATATAGTTATAAAGCTATTTGTTCATATTGATTAAGCCTAGAATGTAAACTCCTGGAGGCCAGGGATGTTTATCTCCCTTAGGGCTTCATCACTGACACTTTCTGCGAAGTAAGCACACAATACATATTTGTTGAATGAATGAACAACAATCCTGACTCCTACAAAAGGATTTTATGGGACCAGGAGATTGATAAATGGATTGCAACATTGTTTTTGGAGAGAAAAGTCACCTTTTGTTCAATTGTTTTTCTTCCTCTATCTTTTCCTTCTCTAATTTTTCCTCTCATCCAAATAAAATAAAACATTGGTGCCATCATTTCCAGCCAAATCCTTTTAAAAATATTGCTCCCTAATGTAAAGGTTGACTTTCAGCCAAAATTCCTCTAACTGATTTAATTGAACAAATATTAGAACAAATTAAAATTTTCATTATAAATCATCCAAGTAAGAATTATCTTTCTAGCATATTTCAATCCTGGATGGTCTTTTCACATAGAATGCCAAAGTCAGCACTTTTCCATGAATCCTTTGCTATCAGATTTAAGCCATAGCTTTAACTTGATTGATCACTTTCTTTTCTGCTTCAAGGAAACCTGTTGCCTCTGTTGGCATATTTACTGCTGCCCTTGCAAATATGTGAACTATCCCAAGCATAACATGACCACAGATGGTAGAAAACTCACTTTAATCAAACCCTTGTTGTGTTCCTGGAACTACCACTGGCAGCCCCCACTTCATGGCTGATTGTCAGTGCCCAGCCTCTGCACACTGGTTGTGTGAAGCACTAATCGATTTAATTTTAATAGAACACATTGTAGCACTTTATCTTGCAGTTTTTAAGAGAGTAAATATTTATCCCCCACTACTCTCCAGCTATTTCAAGGATGACTACTTGGTCTGAACTAGGAGATTTCAGTATATTGAAACTTTCTGTTTAAAACAAATGGGCAGATGATCTGAAATGATTTTATCTACCCCAAGTGACTATAAATTCATTTCAAGCAATCTTTTGCTTACTCTGACTAATAGAAAAGGGGCATGGCTTGTTATATTAACCAAATGGATATCATAGTTTGCTTCTGGGAAAACCAAACTCGAGGTTTGTTTGCCAGTCTCAAGTAGGAAGTCCTGTATGATTGTCTGGTTCAGATTTTAGTGGAGAAGGCTGTCTTTCATCTTTGTGAAATAGAACTGCAGTCTTGGAAGAGATTTTATCCTCAACCAGCTGCAGGGAAAATGCAGCATTTCTAGCTGCTTTTAAGTCCTTGGGGAGAATATCAGAAAAGTAGAGGAAATGCAGAACAAAACATGGCCAAAGGAGTAATCTGATTAGATTGAATCTGCTTCGTGTACTTCGGTAAATCACAGAGGCAGAGTTAAAAATTGCCTTGGGTTGTTGCACAACTCTAGAACAATGAAAATTATAAATCTTATTTACAAATATGAAAAATTAGATCTGATCTTATTCAAATATAGTAAGTGTACACGTTCTTCTCTTCTGTCAAATGAATAAAGAATTCTGAAATATCATCTACAAATATTATATTAACTGAAAAATCCTCTGTAAGAGATCCTTTCTGCTTATCAAAAATCTGTTCATCATATAAAAGTTCAAGAAATAGACTTAACAATTCCCAAATGCTGACTTAATTTATCCTCTGTTCAAATTTAATTTCACAAGTTTTACTATTTTTATGATTTTTGCCAATTAATGGAATCAAAATAATGTCCAAAAAAATCCAGAAAACTTAAGAAACATAACATTTTTTTCATTTGGATATTCAGATACCATCTAACATTATGAGAATAAATATTCAAAGGTCAAAATTTCAACAAGTTAAAATATCCTTTCTACCATCAGATGTTAGGGTTCATAGCCACACTGGAGGTTATAGCTTCATCATGTGTCAAACAGTACAACAACTACAAAAAAACCTAGAAATGCTCTAGCGTATTAACACCAAGTGTTCATTACTAGAATTCTTATGCATTTGTAGCTAGATTTTTGCAGAAAGCTGGGTTATACTTGAGATTAATTAATTAATATATCAATATTCTTATTGAGAAATAAAGAAAGATCATCCAAATAACTCTAAAAAACAAGGTAATATAATGCCGATTATATGTCATACTTAGAACATGTCTAGTTATATACATGATTATACATATAATATATAATTTTTATTGCTATGTACCTATTAATTCTAATTTTGGCATATTTCAGATGCCAATAATAAATGTGTATTTTGTAGAATTTTCAGATGTCACTGTCAAAGTTTCTTTTTTTACAGTGTAAATCTACGTGTTAATTCATAACTTGTGTAAAAAGAATGACCACATATCCTGTTATATTATACTTTGAAACAGGCATGTAGTCCAACCACTGTATTTGAAGTTTCATGGTTCTGAGACCTCAAAGCTTTTTTGTCATGTTATCCATCACTAGGCTAAGAAATAGCATTTACACATATTTTTAATGGCATAATTAGAAACTTTATTTAAAAACATTAAGATTCTCATTAAATACATAGGGGGAAAAAAACACATGAACATTCATTATGAAAACACAGCCAAATTGACATTATTGGTTGCCTTCCCTGCATCTATCCCTGACTTTCCCCCTCCACCAAAGTTCCCTGATTTTAGTTTCAGATTTCTATCTCTTATCTATTTGTTACAATATTCTAAGCCTAAGCTGATCAGTCTATGACTTTTCTCTAGCCATCAGGAGTAATTCACATATGAGCAAGTTTACTCAGTTCAGGCCAAAAAGTTGCATGGAATATTTGCTGGGACTTATCTAAAGAGAAAAGACATCTTCCTTCTTTCTCTGAACATTGTTGTATGAAAGCATGTGGTGTAGATTACAAAACTCTTTTTTCCAATAATCCCCCTCCTGATAAAGCTAAATAAGAGAGGACAGTTGGGAAAATCCCATAGAAATAGCACAAAAGGTATTGGATTTAGCCAGTCCCAAAGACTACCCTTTCCTTGGGTCAATACATTTACTTAGAGTTTAATCTAGTTTAGACTTTATGTTATTTGCAAATGAAAGTATTATAACTGTTACATATGACTGTTCTATTGATTGATTGCAGTATTGTAAAAAGGGTGCCAAATATGTTCTATGTGTTATCTCACCTGATACAACAATATGAAGTAAGTATTATAGTAAGTTAAATATTAAAGATACAGCCCAGAATCACATGATTGCTAAGTGGTAGAGCCAGGATTTGAACCAAAATCTGTTTGACCTAAAAGTCTGCAAAGTTACTTTGTCTCAAAACTATTCAATGATCACTTTATTAGCACCTTTGGAGGAAATACAGAGGGAGTGTCTATGTGAATACTTTTTGATTGTGGAAAACATGAACTGTAATTTCAGGGGCACCTCAGTCCTTCTTGTCTGGAAGACAAAAGAACATTTTACTAATTTTAGTTGATATTAAAATTTAATTCTGTTCCTCAGAACCACACAGCACTTTCTATCACATGATGCCAAGGTAGCCACATTTATTCAGAGCCCTTTTAGCTGAAGTATTTATGTAACCCATATTACTGAGACAGCTGGAGGAACTTAGGCATAGGAAAAAATGCTCAGAAGAGAATCAAGATTTCTCTCTTATTGATAAATCAACTGTTACTGTGATAAAAAGAGAATAGAGAGAAACACATAGTTTATATAAAATTAAACCATGCAGAAAGCATGAAATGTTATCCTTTGGCTGTGTACAAGAATGAACAAGGTACCAATGAAATGAGACTGTTGTAGATAGTTGAGGTTGCATTACTTCACTTGGGAAGATTAAGGAATTCTCTCTGGAAGAAATCTATCCTTTATATTTTATCCTTTATATAATTAAATAAGCTTTTCAACTGTGTCTGGTAGAATTGATACCAGTACTTCTATCATTGCATATTATGAAATGCTGAGTGTATCCAGAATGCAGAAACATTATTCCTCCCCAGAAATGGGAAATGTCCAGTCAGAACAAAGCAATAACTAAGATCCTTGTTGCTACGATTTTCTCTAATGAGAGTTGTATAAGAAACCATGGTCCCTGAAAATACCCCACTTAACAGGATAAAGAACAAGGAATATCTTTTACTCATGAATAGTAGTGGTGAAATTCAGAGAGTGTAGGGGTTAAGAACTTGGGCCTTGGAACTATACTGTCAGGGTTTTAATTCTGTGTGTGTTCTGCCACTTACTAGCTGGGTGACCTTAATAAAACCACTTTCATTCTTTGTGTATCATTTCTTTTTTAATAAAATATTAACTAAATACACTTTGGTAGGATTTCAAGGAACTTATATATTAAAAAGTTTAAACTATGACATGATAGATGATAAGTACTCAAACATTGTCTAGTAGTAGTAGTGATGTAGATAATCATAGGAAAAAATATGAAATGGTTGCTGTACAATATTCCAGGCACTAAATTTATTTGGTGCTTTACAAATATTATCTTATTTAATCATCAAAATCACTTTAATTAAAGAGAGAATTATTACCCTTATTTTCAGATGAAGACATTAAGAAACAGTGGTTAAGAAATGTTCTCAAGTTCAGATAGCCTGTGAATTCTGAGATGTAAACTCAGATCTACCTGGTGTTAAGACTAGGCTGTTAACAACTACTCCAGGGTATTTTCTTTGATTGGTCTTATTTGAACTAGAATAGATCACAGAGTCTCATATAAGGAGTCATAATTCTCATTTATTCATTTACAAATATTCTATATCTTTGAACACAATATATTCCTTAAAATAGAACTTGCTTGTTGAAGAAGTGAATTAATGACAGCATCATTTTTAAAAATTGCTATTGCTATTGCTATTGCTATTGCTATGATTTAAGTGGTGTCAGGAAAAATGACAGGCAGTATCAGTCTATGCCAACAGCTTGCAAACATATGGCTACAAGGATGGGTAAGTGCAATGAGGCAAACTTATGCCTATGCTTCTGCACCATTTAAGTGCAAGGACCAAAAAAAATAAATAAATAACATTTTGCTGGATAACAAAGCAGATAAAATTGCCAAAATTTGTATTTAAAATATTATCGACAAGGATAGTGTTCTATAAAAAAATAAAGATTATAATGTATTTATTTGATTGTAAGCTCTTTAAGGGCAGGGATCTTTTCTTGTCCATATTCCCCTACACTACATTACTGACATTCTAGCCTTGTACCTCTGAACAAGACATGGACCAGTTCCAACAGCCTACCCGCTTCTATCCCATATAATTTTTGTTATGATAGGAGAGGAGTTCCTGGTCCCATTTAAAGTCAGTCCCTCTATCTGTGCCCTGAATTTCATTCCCATTAATTTTTCTCAAGGACATTTCTTCTGCAATTACTTTTTTCTCCCCTGCAATAGCAAGTTCTTTTTCTTTCTCTGATGTAACATGACTTAATACAATTCTTCTTTTTAAAAAATCATCACATATCCTCACATTTTTCCAGTCACTGCCCCATTTTTCTATTTCTCTTTCATGCAAAACTTCCTTAAAAGATTCGTTTATTTTATTGTTCTTTCCCTTTTCTTACTTTTCACTCTCACTCTAACCTACTCCAATGAGGCTTTTCCCCTTGAAACGCCAATAAAAACACTATTTTCAAGATTATAAATGACCAGAACTAGTGGTCAAGTCACAGTAATTATACTTGACTTTTAACAGCATTTGACATAAGTGATCACAGTTCTTTCTTGAAACACACACTATCCTCATCTTCAAGGATACCTAACATGCCTGATTTTCTTCCTACTTCATGAATGTCTTTTTAAAGTCCATTTTCATGGTTCCTCTTCTACCAGACATGTAAACATCATAGTGCTCCAGATGTTTTCCTCTTCTAGGCATCCTCTAGATAATCTTATCAAGACTCATGACTTTTATTACAACCAATGCATAGATGACATTCAAATTCATCTTTTTTCCTGGAACCCACTACTGAATTCCAGACTTTTCAGATTTAAAATTGTCAAAACGATTTTTCTAAGCCTTCCTCATACCAATAAATATAGCATTCTATCTTGAACCATTTGTTTATTCCCAAAATCTAGCTCATTGTTGATTCCTCACTTACCCTCATGACACACTCAATCCATTAGTAAATCTCCTTCTCTCCACCTCCAAAATACTTCTGCAACCCAACCACTTCTCTTTTAAACCCAAACTCACAACACCATCCTCTTTCACCTAGACTATTGCAGTAGTATCCTAATAGTAACTTCACCTTCATTCCTGCCTCATTAGGTTTCACCTTTTACACAGCAGCCAGACTCTTCTTTCAAAAGCAGAAGTCTGATTATGTCACTCCACTGATCAAGCTCTCCAACGGCTATGCCTTATCCTTGGAAAATAATTGAAAACTCTCTGTTGTGTGTCCTTTCAGACCACATGTGATCTAGCACCTGGCTATCTTTTAGACAAGTCTTGGAACCATTTACTCACTCTGTTCTAGTCACTTTGGTTTTCTTCACACACACACACACACATAAAAGGTTATCTCCAATTTAGGGTGTATTTTATTCCTGAAATTCCATTTTCCATTCATTTAAATGATTAACTTTTTCAAGTAATTCATTCCTCTGAGCATATTACCCATTCAGAATCTTTTCCAGATGCTCTATTCTAAAGTAGTTTACCCCATCGCTTTCAATGATTTCACCTTATTTCATTTTGTTCTTAGCATTTATCACTATCTGCAATTAGTCTCTATGCTTACTTATCCAGTTATTTATGTGCGTATTTACTTATCACCTCTATCATTCTGATCACCAGCCACTGAAATATAAGACTTATGACAGTGAAGATCTTGTTTCATTTATTCATCACTACTGAGTGGACAACTCCTGATTCGTTGTAAACCTTGGGGTAGAAAGGTAGTAATGGGGGAAATTAGGAAAGGTAAAATAAAGATAGACCATCACTTCCGCTGAGAAAAATAATAGCCATGTAATTACATTAAGCTTAAAACTCTAGGATGTGTGCATACAATTTTTTTTTCCCGCAAAGGATGTTATTCATCATCCAAATCTATCATTCCTGGGTCACTATGATGAGATTCAGCAACCTTTAAATATAAAAAGAAAGTTACTGAGAGAAAGGGATTGCCAGAAGCAAAGTATAAAGCATAGGGAAGATAGATGGACCACAGAAATAGTTTCCTCTTTGCCTCTGTCTTTCTCCTTTAGAAAATAATTTTCTGACAGCATGTGATTGTACTTTAGTTTTTTTATTTTTCTTCAAGCTTTTTAGGCCTCAGTCATTGTTGTCTTCATCATCATACACAGAAGAGGTAAAACTCATTGAATTCTTATTAAATTTAAAATTCCACTAGATTTTTAAATCCAGATAGGTGATATTGGTATACTTAGCTTACCATTATAGTCTTGCTAATTAACAAAAATCTTAGGACCTCATACTTATCAAAATATTTTAGAAACTTTGTTTAACACTTCATTGTGCTGCCTCCTTAATCCTCATAAAACCAATACAACTTAGATTTTATTGTTTTTTCTTTTACTGAGTTTAATACGGCAAGGAAATGGAAACATAGAGAAGTTAATGTAATAAAAATTACATGCTTGTAAATAAAATGCCTGGGACTCCAACCAAATACTAATTCTAGTGATTTTGGTGATTCTAGTGACTCATGCTTTTAATCACTTAGTCAAATAATTCCCAAACTTTAGAGTACAAAGGAATCATCTGTATTAGTTCTTTTGAGAATTTCTGGTTCTCAACTCAGATATTCCATTCAGAAGTTCTCAGGAGGTCAATGGATATATACTTTGGACAATATTACAGTGATTCCATTGTTGAAGGGAAGAGAACCAATCTTTGAGGGACAATGTAATAACTCACACTATCCCATTTGACTAACACATATTGTAGGCATTTAATAATACTTATTAAATAGAAAATAATTAATTTGGAAGAATGGAGTCTTTTCACATAAAGTCACTTTTATTTAATTTTTTTGACGTTCTAAAGACTTTATTTTTACAGAAGTTTTAGGTTTGTAATAAAATTGAAATGAAGGTACAGTGATTTCCTATATACCACCTGCTCCACACGTGCATAGCTGCCCTCATTATTAACATTTCTCACCAGAGTGGTACATTCTTTTTGCCAAGGATGAAGCTACATGGACACATCATAATCACCCAAAGTCCATATTTTCCTTAGGGTTCACTCTTGGGACTGTACATTCTACGCGTTTTGACAAATACTTAATGGCATATATCCATCATTATAATATCATATAAAGTATTTCCACTCCCTTAAAAATCCTCTGTGCTCTGCTTATTCACCTCTTCGTCCCTCACCCTGGCAACCACTGATCTTTTGTTGTCTCCATAGTTATGCCTTTTCCAGAATGTCATATAATTGGAATCAAAGAGTATGGAGTGTTCTCAGATTGGCTTCTTTTTACTTAGTGATGTATTTAAAGTCCCTCCATGTCTTTTCGTGTCTTGATAGCTAATTTTTTCTTTTTTATGTCCTTATTGGAGTATAATTGCTTTACAATGTTGTGTTAGTTTCTGCTGTAAAACAGACTGAATCAGCTATGTGTATATATATATGCCCATATCCCCTCCCTCTTGCACCTCCCTCCCACCCTCCCTATCCCACCCCTCTACGTGGTCACAAAGCACTGAGATAATCTCCCTGTTCTATGCAGCTGCTTCCCACTAGCCATCTGTCTTACAATTGGTAGTGTATATATGTCAATGCTACTCTCTCAGTTCATCCCAGCTTCCCTTTCCCACCCTCGTGTCCTCAGGTCCATTGTCTATGTCTGCATCTTTATTCCTGTCTTGCCCCTAGGTTCATCAGAACCTTTTTTTTTTTTTACATTCCATATATATGTGTTAGAATATGGTATTTGTTTTTCTCTTTCTAACTTACTTCACTCTGTATGACAGACTCTAGGTCCATCCACCTCACTACAAATAACTCAATTTTGTTTCTTTTTATGGTTGAGTAATATTCCATTGTATATATGTGCCACATCTTCTTTATCCATTCATCTGTTGATGGACACTTAGGTTGCTTCCATGTCCTGGCTATTGTAAATAGTGCTACAATGAACATTGTCACACATGTCTCTTTTTGAATTACGGATTTCTCAGGGTATATGCCCAGTAGTGGGATTGTTTGGTCATATGGTAGTTCTGTTCTTAGTATTTTAAGGAACCTCCATACTGTTCTCCATAGTGACTGTATCAATTTACATTCCCACCAACAGTGCAAGAGGGTTCCCTTTCCTCCACACCTTCTCCAGCATTTATTGTTTGTCGATTTTTTGATCATGGCCATTCTGACTGGTGTGAGGTGATACCTCATTGTGGTTTTGATTTGCATTTCTCTGACGATTAGTGATGTTTCATGTGTTTGTTGACAATTTGCATATCTTCTTTGGAGAAATGTCTATTTAGGTCTTCTGCCCATTTTTGATTGGGTTGTTTGTTTTTTTGATATTGAGCTGCATGAGCTGCTTGTATATTTTGGAGATTAATCCTCTGTCAGTTGCTTCATTTCCAAATATTTTCTCCCATTGTGAGGGTTGGTCTTCCATCTTGTTTCTGGTTTCCTTTGCTGTGCAAAAGCTTTTGTTTCATTACGTCCCATTTGTTTATTTTTGTTTTCACTTCCATTACTCTAGGAGGTGGGTCAAAAAGGATCTTGCTGTGATTTATGTCATAGAGTGTTCTGCTTAGTTTTTCCTCTAAGAGTTTTATAGTGTCTGGCCTTACATTGAGGTTTTTAATCCATTTTGAGTTTATTTTTGTGTATGGTGTTAGGAAGTGTTTTAATTTCATTCTTTTACATGGAGCTGTCCAGTCTTCCCAGCACCACTTATTGAAAGGCTGTCTTTTCTCCATTGTATACTCTTGCTTTAGTTGTAAAAGATAAGGTGACCATATGTACATGAGTTTATCTCTGGGCTTTCTATCCTGTTCCATTGATCTATATTTCTGTTTTTGTGCCAGCACCATGTTGTCTTGATTACTGTAGCTTTGTAATATAGTCTGAAATCTGGGAGCCTGATTCCTCCAGCTCCATTTTTCTTTCTCAAGATTGTTTGGCTACTCGGGGTCTTTTGTGTTTCCATACAAATTGTGCAATTTTTTTTTTCTAGTTCTGTGAAAAATGCCCTTGGTAGTTTGATAGGGATTACATTAAGTCTGTAGATTTCTTTGGGTAGTATAGTCATTTTCACAATGTTGATTCTTCCAATCCAAGAACATGGTATATCTCTCCATCTGTTTGTGTTATCTTTGATTTCTTTTGTCAGTCTCTTATAGTTTTCTGCATAAAGGTCTTTTGTCTCCTTAGGTAGGTTTATTCCTAGGTATTTTATTCTTTTCATTGCAATGGTAAATGGGAGTGTTTCCTTAATTTCTCTTTCAGATTTTTTGTTGTTAGTGTATAGGAATGCAAGAGATTTCTGTGCATTAATTTTGTAACTTGCTACTTTACCAAATTCATTGATTACCTTTAGTAGTTTTCTGGTAGGATCTTTAGGATTCTCTATGTATAGTATCATGTCATCTGCAAACAGTGACAAATTTACTTCTTTTCCAGTTTGGATTCCTTTTATTTCTTTTTCATCTCTGATTGCCATGGCTAAAACTTCCAAAACTATGTTGAATAATAATGCTGAGAGTAGGCATCCTTGTCTTGTTCCTGATCTTAGAGGAAATGGTTTCAGTTTCTCACCTTTCAGAATTATGTTGGCTGTGGTTTTGTCATATATAGCCTTTATTATGTTGAGATAGATTCCCTCAATGCCCACTTTCTGGAGAGTTTTTATCATAAATGTGTGTTGAATTTTGTCAAAAGATTTTTCTTTGTCTATTGAGATAATTATATGGTTTTTATTCTTCAGTTTGTTAATGCGATGTATCACATTGATTTAATTACGTACATTGAAGAATCCTTGAATCTCTGGGATAACTCCCACTTGATCATGTTGTATGATCCTTTTAATGTGCTGTTAGATTCTGTTTCCTAGTATTTTGTTGAGGATATTTACATCTATGTTCATCAGTGATATTGGCCTGTAGATTTCTTTCTTTGTGTCATCTTTGTCTGATTTTGATATCAGGGTGATGGTGGCCTCGTAGAATGAGTTTGGGAGTGTTCTGCCCTCTGCTATATTTTGGAAGAGTTTGAGAAGGACAGGTGTTAGATCTTCTCTAAATGTTTGATAGAATTTGCCTCTGAAGCCACCTGGTCCTGGGCTTTTGTTTGTTGGAAGATTTTTAATCACAGTTTCAATTTCAGTGTTTGTGATTGGTCTTTCATATTTTCTGTTTCTTGCTGGTTCAGTCTTGGAAGGTTGTACCTTTGTGAGAATTTGTCTATTTCTTCCAGATTGTCCATTTTATTGGCATATACTTGCTTGTAATAGTCGCTCATTATCCTTTGTATTTCTGTAGTGTCAGTTGTTAATTCTTTCTCATTTCTAATTCTGTTGATTTGAGTCTTCTCCCTTTTTTTCTTGATGAGTCTGGCTAATGGTTTATCAATTTTGTTTATCTTCTCAAAGAACCAGCTTTTAGTTTTATTGATCTTTGATATTGTTTTCTTCATTTCTTTTTCATTTATTTTTAATTGGATCTTTATGATTTCTTTCTTCTGCTAACTTTGGGGGTTTTTTTTGGTCTTTTTCTCTACTTGCTTTAGGTGTAAAGTTAGGTTGTTTATTTGAGATTTTTCTTGTTTCTTGGTGTAGGATTTTGTTGCTATAAATTTCCCTCTTAGAACTGCTTTTGCTGCATCCCATAGGTTTTGGGTTTTCTTGTTTTCATTGTCATTTTTTCTTGGTATTTTTTGATATCCTCTTTGATTTCTTCAGTGATCTCTTGATTATTTAGTAGTGTATTGTTTAGTCTTCATGTGTTTGGTTTTTTACATTTTTTTCCCCTGTAATTGATATCTTGTCTCATAACATTGTCTTTGGAAAAGATACTTGATATGATTTCAGTTTTGTTAAATTTACTGAGGCTTGATTTCTGACCCAAGATATGATCTATCCTGGAGAATGTTCCGTATGTACTTGAGAAGAACGTGTATTCTTTTGTCTTCTGATGGAATTCCTATAAATATCTATTAATTCCATCTGGTCTAATGTGTCATATAAAGCTCGTGTTTCCTTATTTATTTTCATTTTGGATGATCTGTCCATTGGTGAACGTAGGTTGTTAAATTCCCTACTATTATTGTGTTACTGTCAATTTCCCCTTTTATGGCTGTTAGCATTTGCCTTATATATTGAGGTGCTCCTATATTGGGTGAATAAATATTTAAAAGTATTATATCTTCTTCTTAGATTGATCTCTTCATCATTATGTAGTGTCCTTCTTTGTCTCTTATTATGGTCTTTATTTTAAAATGTATTTTGTCTAATATGAGAATTGCTACTCCAGCTTTCTTTTGATTTCCGTTTGCATGGAATATCTTTTTCCATCCCCTCACTTTCAGTCTGTATGTGTCCATAGGTCTGAAGTGGATCTCTTGTAGACAGCATATATATGGGTCTTGTTTTTGTATCCACTCAGCGAGCCTGTGTCTTTTGGTTGGAGCATTTAATCTATTTACATTTAAGGTAATTATCAATTTGTATGTTCCTATGAACATTTTCTTAATTGTTTTTGGTTTGTTTTTGTAGGTCTTTTCCTTCTCTTGTGTTTCCCACCTAGAGATGTTCCTTTAGCATTTGTTGTAAAGCTGGTTTGGTGGTGCTGAATTGTCTTAACTTTTGCATGTCTGTAAAGATTTTCGTTTCTCCGTTGAATCTGAATGAGATCCTTGGTGGCAGAGTAATCTTGGTTGTAGGTTTTTCCGTTTCATCAATTTAAATATATCCTGCTACTCCCTTCTGGTTTGCTGAAAAATCAGCTGTTTGTTAGCCTTATGAGGATTCCCCTGTATGTTGTTTTTTGTTTTTCCCTTGCTCCTTTGAATAATTTTTCTTTGTATTTAATATTTGATAGTTTGATTAATATGTGTCTTGGTGTGTTTCTCCTTGGATTTATCATGTACGGAACTCTCTGCTTTTCCTAGACTTGATTGACTATTTCTTTTCCAATGTTAGGGAAGTTTTCAACTGTAATCTCTTCAAATATTTTCTCAGACCCTTTCTTTTTTCTCTTCTTCTTCTGGGACCCCTGCAATTCTAATGTTGGTGCATTTAATTTTGTCCCAGATTTCTCTGAGACTGTCCTCAATTCTTTTCATTCTTTTTTCTTTATTCTGCTCTGCGGCAGTTATTTCCACTATTCTATCTTCCAGCTCACTTATCCGTCCTTCTGCCTCAATTACTCTGCTATTGTTTCCTTCTAGAGTATTTTAAAATTCATTTGTTGTGTTGTTCATCATTGTTTGTTTGCTCTTTAGTTCTTCTAGGTCCTTGTTAAACATTTCTTGTACTTTCTCCATTCTATTTCTGAGATTTTGGGTCATCTTTACTATCATTACTCTGAATTCTTTTTCAGGTCCACTGCCTATTTCCTCTTCATTTGTTTGGTCTGGTTAGGTGTTTACCTTGCTCCTTCATCTGCTGCATATTTCTCTGTCTTCTCATTTTGTTTAACTTACTGTGCTTGAGGTCTCCTTTTTGCAGCCTGCATGTTTGTAGTTCCTCTTATTTCTAGTGTCTGCCCCAGTGGGTGATGTTGGTTCAGTGGCTTCTGTAGTTTTCCTTGTTGGGAAGACTGGTGCCTGTTTTCTGGTGGGTGGTGCTGGACCTTGTCCCTCTGTTGAGCAGGGCCGTGTTAGGTGGTGTGTTTTAGGGTGTCTGTGAATTTAGTATGACTTTAGGCATCCTCTCTGCTAATGGGTGGGGTTGTGTCCCTGTCTTTCTAGTTGTTTTGTATGGGACATCAAGCAATGGAGCTTCCTGGCTGTTTGGTGGAGCTGAGTCTTAGTATTGAGATGGAGATCTCTGGGAGAGCTGTCACTGATTAATATTACTTGGGCCCAGGAGGTCTCTGGTGGTCCAAAGTCCTGCAATCAGCTCTCCCACCTTGGAGACTCAGGCCCAATATCTGGCCAGAGCATCAAAACCCTGCCAGCCTCAGTGTTCAGAAAAAAAGAAGAAAAAATAGTGAACAGACTGAACTGCAAAACAAATGGTAAAAGCAAAACCAAACAGACAAAATCACACAAAGAAATATGCATATACACATTCACAAGAAGAGGAAAAAAAAAGGATGAGAGCAGTCAAACAAATAAACAAACCCACAAGTAAAAACAATCACTAAAAACTAAACTAAGATAAACATAAAACCTAAAACAAATCAAATGCAGAAAGCAAACCTCAAGTCCACAGTTGGCTCCAAAGTTCACCACCTCAATTTTGGGAACACTCATTGTCTATTCATGTATTCCACACATGCAGGGTTTACCAAACTGATTGTGGGGATTTTGTCCCCTGCTCCTGAGGCTGCACGGAGAAACTTCCCTTTCTCTTCTTTGTTCACACAGCTTCTGGGGTTCAGCTTTGATTTTGGCCCTACCTCTGTGTGTAGGCTCCCCTCAGACATCTTTTCCCCACACAGACAGGAACTGGTTAAATCAGCGGCTGATTAGGGCTCTCTTGCTCACTCAGGCAGGGGAGAGAGTGGAGTACAGTATTCACAGTTGGAATGCGGGGCATGCTTGTGGTGGCAGAGGCTGGGGCATGTTGTTGCAACAACCTGAGGTGTGCCGTGTGTTCTCCCAGGAAAGTTGGTCCTGGATCACGGGACCCTGAAAGTGGCGTGATGCATAGGGTCTCAGGAAGGTGTGGGTAGTGACCTGTGCTTGCATACAGGATCCTTGGTGACAGCGGCGAGGGCAGTAGTGGTCCATGCCTGCCTCTGAGGTCCGAGATGATAGCCATAGCTCATGCCCATCTCTGGAGCTCACTTAGGCATTGCTCTGCCATCTGTGGCACTTGGAGCAGGAAGCCCCTCTCCTTGTACACCCTGAAACGATGGTGTCTTGCCTCTCTGGCAGGTCCAGATTTTTTCCCATAATCCCTCCCAGCTAGCTGTGACACACTAGCCCCATTCAGGCTGTCTTCACATTGCTATCCCCAGTCCTCTCCCTGGGATGTCACCCCTGAAGCCCGTGCCTCAGCTCCCAGCCCCCCACTCTGACCCTGGTGGGTAAGCAGACAAGTGTCTCAGGCTTGTGTGTGCTCGTCAGCACTGATCCTCTGTCTGGGGATCTCTCTGCTTTGCTTTGTTCTCTGCACCCCTTGTTGCTGTGCTCTCCTCTGTGGCTCTGAAGCTCCCCCTCCACTTCTGCCAGTGCTTCCTAGTGTGTGGAAACTTTTCCTCCTTCACAGCTCCCTCCCAGAGGCGCATGTCCCATCCTTATTCTTTTGTCTTTTTTTTTTTTTTTTCTCTTTTCTTTTGCCCTACCTGGGTACATGAGGATTTTCTTGACTTTTTGGAAGTCTGTGGTGTTCTGTCAGCTTTCAGTAGGTGTTCTGTAGGTGTTGTTCCATATGTAGATGTATTTGTTGGGGGGAAGGTGATCACCATGTCTTACTCCTCTGCCATCTTGAAGATCTCTCCATTTTACATTTTTTATAAAGACTTTTCCTAACCCAAGATTTAAAAAAAATTTCACCTTTATTTTCTACTAAGCATTTTGAAGCTTATTTATTTATTTATTTGATGTTTAAGTCCTTAATCTAGCTGAAGTTGTGTTTGTATTTGGTATGAGATAGGAATCTAAATTTATCCTTTTGCATTTGCTTAACTATTTATTCCATATCAATTTATTGAACAATTCCTCCTTTTCCTTTAATTTGACATGCTAACCTGTCTTCTACTAAAGTTACATTGGTCTGTTCCTGGGCTCTCTATTATACTCCATTTTACTAATGCTGAACAAATACAACACTCTTAGTTGTTATATATTTATTACAAATCCCAATAACCAATAGGGCAAGTGCACCACTGCTCTTAAGTGTCTTGGGTTTTCTTGGAACTTTGTTCTTATGAAATATTCTCATAATTTGCTGCATAACAAACCACACCAATAGTTAGAAGCTTAAAACAAAAATTTTATTTATTTTGCTCATGAATTTATGAATAGCTGTTACTCCACAGCTATTCATAAATTCATGAATAACATGAATAACAGCTATTATTATAGAGTAATAATAACATTACTCTATAATGTTATAGAGTAACAGCTCTTCTCAGCTCATTGGTGTCACCTAATATAGCATGAAAACTGAATCTGGAATTATCTGAAGGCTTGTTCATTCATATGTCTTGCAGGTTATTTTTTAACTGTTGACTGGAACTTTGGCTATGCTGTCAATGAGAATACTATACGTGACCTCTCTATGTGGCCTAAGCTTTCTCATTACATGGTGGATAGGTTCCCAGGAAAAGTGTCTTGACAGAGAGAGAGAGAGAAAGTGAACCTATATTGCCAGAGTGAATCTATATTGTCTTTTATCACTTAGACTCAGAAAAAAATGCACTATCACTTATGTTGCATTCTATTTATTGAAACAAACATAAAAGCCTACCAGCTTTTAAGGGGAGAGGAAATAAGCTTCATAATTTGATGAGGGAGTGGAAGGTTCTGTAAAGCATATGGAAATATAAATATTGCAATGTAATTTTGGAAAAATATATTCTTCCACATAAAATTTTATATGAAACCTTTTAGATTTTATTTAGATTTCCCTTGGATTCAAGTAACAATTTAGGGAAAATTGATATCACTGAAATATTGTGTTCCTATGCATAAACAGAATTTACTTTATTTAGTTTTTGTAAAGTAGCTGTTAATGAAGTTTACACATTTCACTGTAGAGATACTGTACACCTTTGTTAGATTTTTTTCCTTTTCTGAGATACTATGGTAAATTGAGTTTTTCCTTTAAGTTATTTATTTATTTTTTCTAATGTTTAGTCATAACTGACTTTTGGATATTGGTCTTATATCCAGTCACAATTGTAAACTGTCACATTATTGCTAAAATTGTCTATAGATTTTCTTGAAAGTACTTTTTAAATTAAGTAAAATGCACATATTTTGATTTCAGTTTGGTGAGTTTTGGCAAATATATATCCCATGTAAACCATACTTACAACAACGATACAAAATAATTTCATCACCTCAAAGAGTTCCTTTATGCCTCTGTCCAGCCAATCCAGTGCACTCAAGTACAATTAGTATTTTGATTTCTGTAGTAATAAATAAGTTTTGTCTGTATAGAACATTATATAAATGGAATTATGCAGTATGTCCTATTTTGTATATGGCTTATTTTTTTTGACATAATGTATTTGCATTTATATTTGCTGTTTGTCACATTTATTATGGAGTAGTAGTCAATTATATCAATAAACTATAATTTGTTTATCCATTCTCCTATTGATGGACTGAAATAATCTGGGTTCAATAAAGAGATAGAAACCACATAGTAATTTGAACAGAGAATATTTAATGTTAAGAATGATTAATTCTTCATGACGGATGTTAACTAAACTCATTGTGGTAATCATTTTACAATATATATATATATATAAGTCAATTTGTTATGCTGTACAATTTAAGCTTACACAGTGTTGTATGTCAATTATATTGTATGTCAATTATATTCAATAAAACTAAAAAAAATGATTAACTTTAAGAGAAAATTAGACTAGCAAAGGATTGACTAGTAAGAAGTAAAGGAAAATGTAAAGAATATAGAAGCAACAGTTACAGGGAACAGCCACTACCCTTAGGGTTGTGACAGAGTTCCCAAGGAAGATACTACCCTTGGGTTTATATCCAGACCTTGTTGGAGAAGGCGTGGCCATACATTACATAATGACAGGAAAGCCATAGTGCCAACCACTTGAACTTGCTAGAAATATATCTTACAAAACTTACTGGAAATCTGACGTCTAGGATTCTGAAGAAGGCTGTTCACAGGGAGGTATGTCACCAGTGTTACTCTGCTACAAAGCTATCCAAGGTGGGTTCTGGGGGAAGCTGAGCACTGCTGGCTTATGAGTGATTCCTGAGCTGTGCACTGGAGAAACCACACACACAGCAGTGGTCAACTGAGTAAATCCACTGGAACTAGGAATTAAAACTGTTTTTTTCTTCTGCAATATCTCTCCAGTGCATTCTGCTGAGCAAACTTCAGTGCTAGCTGGAACAAACAAAATTTAAAGGACCCAGATCCTTTTTCACAGATTAGTCTAAAAGGGTGAATTTGAAGCCAGGAGACAATAAATAGATAAGCAACATTTGAAACTTTGGTTATTTGGGGATAAAGCTGCAATAAATGTATTTTAAATTCATTTGTGGAGATACGTTTTATTTTCTCTTGGACAAAGGCCCAAGGGTAGAATTGCTGGATCACAGAGTAGATATATGTTTAACTTTATGATAAATTGCTAAAAGTGTGAATCAGTTTGTAAATTTCTACAAATAAGCTGATATAGACTTTAATTGGAATTACACTGAAACTATCAAAATCAAGAGATTTGACATCTTAATAATATTGAGTCGTCTAATCCATAAATATGATATATTTCTCTATTTATTAAGATCTTCTTTACAGTCTCCAATAATGTTTAATATTTTTCAGGATAAGGTCTTGGACAAATTTTATTCATTTATTCCTGAATTGTCTATATTTTAAGTGTTGCCAGTAGACCTCTGTCTGAGCTGGACCTGGGCAATCAGAATTTTCTCACCCCCATTCTGTGTCCTTGGAATGTATGTTCAGCCCACTGTTCCCACAGTCAGTGCTGTTTTCAAGGGTGCAGGCTTGAGAGAGTAATATGTTTTTGAGACCATCTAGGCAATATACCTAACTGAACCCTGTTAAGGTCTCTGTGTAAACTTTTAAGATTCTGATGGGCAGGTTATGAGTTATACTGATTTACAGTCAACAAAGGCAAGCCTCATAAGTAAGTTCCTTTGATTATTAAGGCTGCCACCTACAAACTACAATGGCCTGCCTCTTTCTTCTATCTCTTCTTGCCTTCCGCATAAAGGGCTAGTTTCAGATTTCACCCGGAAAGCTCCTGAGATTTCAAACCAACAGTATTTCAACTACTATACTTTTTATATCTAGTATTTCAATTTTATTTGTGGTTTCTCATTCATATTTTATATTGGTTAATATCTTCTATTATCTATTTTAGTATGTCTTTAAAGCTAATTTAAAATTCTTAAGTTTAAAATTTATGCTTTAATATTTATATCTCTGACAGAATCTATAAATCTTTAGTGTGCATTGTTTTGATAAAATTGTGCTCTTCAAAGATCTTGTTTATTGAGCCTTTGAGCTCATATTTCTCCTCAGGGTATCAGCTCCTTTGAAAGGACTGTGGAATAGTGAAGGTTGGTCCAAGTTAGCCCCAAAGAGTTCAGGGGATAGGCAATGGATGTTCAAGTGTCCTTGGCTCCAGAAAGTCACAGTCAGTTGCTTTTAACCCTACCAAACAAGTCCAACGGGTGAGGGCTTCATGCTTTCTAACATCGTATTCATAATACCCCCTAACCTCAGTATTAGAAGAATATAACCCTACATATTAATTCATCAGTCATGGGCATTTAGAGGGCAAGAAGGGGGAAGCAATCACTGAAATTAAGTTAGTCACAATCTGTTTTCCTCCAGTCCTCTCAAGCACAGAGTTTCTGTGTTGTCCTAATTTTGTTCCTGAGGACATTTGAGCAAGATCTTTGAGTACCTTTTGTTGTCTCAAGGCGATCGGTAGGGGAAAGACATGACAAGAAGTTCAAAAATGTGTTTCCTACATTATACTCATGCATCCATGCTGTGTTTTCTCCTCCCTAAGGCCAAGGCCAGTGTTCACAAAGAGACTCAAAGACCTGTCATCCAAGAGTTTCTGAATTTTCTATCTTGGTTTCCAACCATTTTAAGATGGGACTTTGGCCAGAGAGTCAGTTAAGGCATAAGTTTTATGAGTTGAGCTTTCTAATTTGAATTTGGATATTGAAAACATTAAGGAAATTCTTATCTTGGGTTCATATGTATTTGGTCTTACAGACCGGAAATATTTAAACACCATTGATATCTGTAAAACACAATTTAAATAAATATTATATTATTACAAAGATTAAATTTTGTCAGCTAAAATTGCCAGAATAGTATGGAAATTAAAATTATTTTGGCATTATTATATTTTATTTGTTTTAAATCATTCTACTTTTTATGGGAACATTTTCAGAGATTTCTTATTCAAATTTGGAATGGGAGTGAGTTGTGTTATCAAAAGCATTTTACATGAATGTAATTTGTGGTATTTAAAAAGGCAATACAGAAAAAGAAAGTTTAGAGCCCATGTTAACCAATTAGTCAACCACTATGTAAGCTAGAGAACGAAGCAGGGATTTGGCAGGTATGTTGGTGTTAAATGATTTTAAAAAGTCACAAAGTCTTTAACGCCATGTGACAAACCTTGCCTGAGTTAATATACACCTAAAATGGGACTTGATACAGCAGCCTGGGAGACACAGATTCAAGAGCAATTGAATTGTATTTCCCTGACCTACATAATGGGGGAGGCTTATAAACAGAAACAAACAACAAAAAAATACAAGGTTACAGTTAATTACATGAATTGTTTATCAAGAATTATAATAGAAACTTGCAAGAAGTAAGGGTCCTTGTTAAATAAGGATTTGTTGGGGTCTAAAATGGTTGCACAGTTACAAAGGGAGAACTTGAGACCATAACGCTGCAGTTGGTGGGTGTTGTTCTGAATACGGCTGTTGGTGTCCTTGGGTCTGGTACATTTCAAAGGAAGTTTAAGTTCTCAGTGGTCCTCAGATATGTCTGAGACCAGATCCTCAATGGACAACTGACTCCATTTTTGTATGCCTGAACTGTAATTACCCCATGATAATTTCAATTTTTTATCAATACCTTGCTTTCTCTTTTTGCAAGTTTATTTATACATTTAACTGTCTTCAGCATTTTTAGGTGGTGTTATGGCTGTGCTTTCAAGCCCTTCATACCTGCCAAATTGCTGGAAGTAGAATTCTTCTAAATTTAAAAATTTGGAAATCATACTTTTTGATTCAGAAAGTTTCCCCCCCCCCCTTGATTCCCTGAGATTCTTATTACTTAAATTATCTTTTGATTCTTTCATTGGATTACCATGCTAGGAGCCAATAATTCTAATTACTCATCTTGATCTTTTTTTTCCCCTCAGTTTACTGAGTCTCTTGAAGTATGCTATAATTCATCATTAGTCATCCATGATTTGGTATTTCTACAGCATCATTAAAAGTCAGGATTTCTTGACAAAGCCAAATCATAACTTTAAGGATGACCTGGACAATTTTAATGATTTTGGTCTGTAGCAAATGAGCTAGTAAACTTATTCTATCACTGAGGTGTGAGGAGGAGAGATCTGTCAGTAATTACCTATGGGTAGTCCTTTTCAACTACATGAATCGGAATCAATTTTCTTTAGGAGTAATGTCCCCATAGGCTCACCAGAAATCTGTGAAGTGTTGTAGTGAGAAGAAACTACGCTCAATGAACAGACATCTGTATCATTTTCCTCTGTACTTTCCTTGGCTCATGCCTAGAAACACAGGGAATGGTATTTTTTCCCCAAATCCTAGAGCTCTCAATTGAACATTTGAGTCTCAAATATAAATTTGAGCAGGTGCTCTTGGGTAGAGGGAAAGTTGGAAATGAGGTTCAGCAAGTCATGATTATATTGCTATCCTCACAGAACAGCTCTTCGAAGCCATATACTTTGATTTCCAGAGAGCTAATTCTGGATGATTATATTTTCCACTGTGACATGTATAATAGGCATCTCCAACCATCAGAAAACTAGCTGAGAGAATTTTAAAAATTGGTTAATTTAATATGAATCCTTTTTGGGGAGTAAAAAGAAACAAAGATCAAACCTAAAAATATTTTGGGTAAAGAGCCAAAGGAAATGGATTGTATATAGTAATGCTACAATCTCTGATCATTTTCATTTTCCACTATTAAAAGCTTAAATACAGGTGCAAGTGCAGATCTAAAATACAGGTGATAACTTTCCCCTGTAATATAGTTCTGAGACTGATTAAAATTTAAGTTAAAGTGTTATTCTAGCCAACCTGTTTTTACTTATTAATATATCAACAAACTTTATATCATTATGTCTCTTATAAGGACTGTTACTGGATTCCCAGGTCAAGACTAAAGTGATCTTAGCATTAATGAATTCATCAGAGTCACAAAATATTATCACTTGATATCAGATTTTTATGTTATTGATAAGAAAGGCAAAATGATATAGAACAAAGGCAAAAACTTGAAATTTAAAAAGCTATAATTCTATTCCTAAGTCTGAAAGTAAAATTAGAAGTGAGCTTAAACAAGATATCCTCTCTCTTGGCCCTAGACCCATAATGGCTAAAAGGATACAGCAGAACTATGTTAATCATCAGGTCAGCTTCAGCTTCAAAGTTTCACAATCAAGTCCAAGATATATGTTATTTTATGTCTATCCCTAGATACAGATTCCCACATAATGTGTACTTTGGGGTATTAGAAGCTTTCCTGGCACCCTTGAAATCACAACATATGTTTAGTCACTTTCTCCCCCAGGGAATAATTCATAAACAAGATTTTTCAGAACTAAACAATACTCTTTATTATGTAAAACATGATAAAAAGAAATGGAAAATTCTTCAGAATCAATATGTGCATGTTATGTTCATGTGAATCCTTCTTAATAACTGTTTTAACTCAGATAAATCACTTAATCCAGCTGAGACTCAATTTTCTCATCTGTAAAATGGAGATGATTCTGTATATATCGCAAAACCAAACCTAAAACATTAAAAATATGGATGCACTTTACATTTCATAAGTGTGCATATGCCAACTTTATGCCTTTTTACATGATCAGTTAGCAAACTAAAAGTACCTAGCCACTTTCAAATTTTGATTTTTTTCCAGCTTGGTTTTCAGGAGTGTTTATTTCTCCAGGATGCTCATTTTTCAATTGAGAGTGCAAGATATAATTTAATATATCATATCATCTCAAAGAGCCTGTTTGCAGTTGCTGTGTACTTTTGGCACAATTGCACAGAGCTCTGCACTATAAATGTCACCTATGATAGATATTATTGGCTATCAGGCCACAGGCATCTCTGGTCCATGGACTAGGTCAGCAGGCAATTTTACAGAGTGTCTGAGCAATCTACAGGAAGAACTTACTCAACAGAAATACCAATTGCTTTTACTTAAAATTTAATTTGTATGATGAGTGCTTAAAGCAAGTTTTTACTTCTACCATCACATCAATATCTTCCAAAAGAAACTTCAGAGGCATAAACAAAATGTAAATGAAGAAGCAGAAACTTAATAGGAAACAGACAGTTTGGTTGTGAAAGGCTCATTTCTTCTTTAACTTCCGTGACTGTCTGTACAAGTTTGACTTGTACACCCCTTGTACAAGTTTGACTATGGCAGTGAATATGTCATAGGTTCTTTTTCCTTTTATTTTTTCTTTCAGAACTACATTCTTTGCTTAAAAGTGACAAGAGGTACTCTCTTTGATACTGAAAACATGAAGAATCTAGAACAAACACAGCCAAGTTTAGAGACTAATACAACTACTAAATCTATGAATCAGAAGGTTCTTTTGTGTAAACGTCACAGGGAATGATATGTGCTGTTTACTTAAAACTTTAAAAGATGTAACTGAGCAGTGTAAAATCTTTAAGGGGACAACCCTGGAGTACTGGAAAGGATAAAAGGAGTAATAATCGATTGAGGAATGAAGCAAGTTATTGAAAGTGAGGTTGTCAATGAAAGTGTCTACTTTGTGGTCTTGTCTAAATTTTAAAAATGTAGTTCATAAGCACCGTGATGGGTTTTGACAGTCAAGCATGTCTGAATTTTTTTTGTTTATTTTTTGGTTTTTGTTTGTTTTTAGTTTATTTTGACACTACATGATTTTAATTTGTGTTTAAAGGGCTGGAAATAACATATTTTTTATAAGAAATTTGCAATAATATTTACTGCATTTTCTCATAACCATGCCTGGCAAGTGGAGAGCTCTGTTGATAATTCAAGTGTTGACATTTAGATCAGGTAGATTGGCATACATTAAAATACACAATTTTAATTAATTCCCTAGGTCACTTTTTAAACCCAAGATTTTACACTGCTTTGTTGAATTCAGGATTTATATTCTAAAACAGGGAACTGGTTTCATGAACCCAGTGGACATATTATATCTATCCCAATGTTTTAAAGAGAAGAGGTATTTAATAAGTGTCTGTTAAACTCATCATTGATCTTACAATATATTTCTGTTAAACATGGTGGAAAATCTTTTGCCTTTAATTTAGCGTATAAGCTGAAAATTATTTAATTCTTTTAAATAAGGACTATTATGTGTGGTGATCATTTAGGTGTAATGTTCGGGAAAAAATGATTTATTTTTAAGTTAAGTTTTTTCGTTTTTATTTAAGCTTTTGGCTTAAAAAGACAAGCACTATGTTTTTGGATTTTAGGGTTTTGTTTTTCTTTTTATTTCTTAAAAAAACCCAAGACTCATATTTTGAATATGTAGTCAATAAGGTAAAAATTACCCCATTTAGAGTGCATATTTTTAGTTTTTGTGTTTTTTTAGTTTATTAATACCTATTATCTATCCTTAACATAAGCTTCACAGTGCATATCTGAATTAATGCTGACTCTACTTGTAGTGCAAGATATTACATGGGTTTTCTAACCTTTTTTAAAATTAGTCTAATAAGTTATTACATTACAACCTGTTGGAACTGATTCATGCCTTGAAACATAATCCCTACATTAATTTCATATTACTACATCAATTATGATTAGCTGAATAGCAGAGGGAACAGAGAGTATAACAAATAAGCCAGAAAAACACTTTGATTTTAATCTGTTATTAAAAAATATTCTTAAATATGGTCTAGTTCCTGGTTTTAGACAATGCTTTAAATGAAATGAAAGCAATATATTTCTTCAATTCTTAGTGCCTTGGATTTTTTTTTTTTTTTTCTCTCTGGATATCACTGATCATACTGTAAAATAATACTAAAATTGTAGAAGATAGGATAATTATACTGAATGCATATTGACCCCAAGAATCTGTTTCAAAAATATTTTATTACTGATAGAAACAAATTGTTCTATTTGAAGTTGAGCCCTTAGCCACAGTCTCATTAATCACACAGAGACCTGGGTGGTTGAGTGATAGCAGGCTGGAGGCAGGTGATTATCGTGGTGAAATTCAGGTTTACACGTTCAGAAAAGTGATGAGATGTGGGTTGTTTGATTGTCCAAGGGTGCTACAACAAAGGAAATCAGAAGTTGATAAGCAAAAGTCTGGAAAAATATTTCTACTCCTACTTCTCAGAATAGTAGAAAAGATGTTTAGCTTTTTGCTCTGTTTGCTCCCAAGAAGTGAGCCCCCTAATTTGAACACTTGGAAACCTCCATTTGATCCCTTCCCCAGAAAGGGATGAAAATTCTTCTTCATTATCAGAGATTCTGTCACAGTTAGGACAGGAAATCCTTATTCAATGTTTTAGGAAGATAATTGCTGATTTTGACATAAAGTCATTGTTATGTATTTGAGATACAGTGACTTGTAGCAATCCGTTAAGTGACTCAAGTCATCCACACCTTTTACTTTTGAACAAATATTTTCATATTTGCACTTACTTCATTAACGACCTGTATTCATTTGTTAAGGTCTGTCTGTCTGTCTTCTTCAGACTTGGCTTCATGATGCCAGGAGCTATCTTTATTGGTTTTGTCTTCCTTTCTTCTTAGTTTCTAGCATAATGTTCAGCTTTTAAAGTTATTTATTAAATGCTATTGATGTAAAGAAAGATAGACTGACTCCAAGTGGCTTCCCTGCTGTTAGATTTGGTGTTGGAGTTGTTAGTACATATTACTGGATCCCTAAAAGATCATGTCCGGAGCAGGGATTCCCTTAGTTTCAGATTCCTGTAGCAGAAAGTATAAAATGTTTTCCTTTTATTAGCTTATTTCAGGAAGAATGAATTGTAGATTAAAACAAAATGCCGTTTATTCAGTTGAGTTCTAATTAATTGAAGTTTATTGAATTACTGTAGTCATATCTTTAAACAATATGCTAAAATTAAGTGACAGAATTAATTATTCATACTTGTTGAATACTCTTACTATTTTAGGCACTCAGAATATTTTACATACATTATCTCATTTAAGTGGGCCACATTAATACATTTACAATTTGACATGTGAGACAAGTGGATGATAAAAAATGAAAATAATTATATCACTCTTCAGTTGGTTCACAGTGCCTGGGAAGCTGTGCATGTATGTAGGTCATTATGAGGAATAAAACAGTGTTATTTAAGCACTGATGATGAGCATATGTGCATCCAAAATGTGATGCAAAATATTTCCTGCTCTTCCATCAGATCACATTTTTCTCCATAGAATTCTCCTTGGAAGTTTATCTAAGAATCTCTTTTATTGTCTCAATTCCTATTTCACTACTGCCATATCCACCTGTCTTTTCCTTCACTCTGTAGTTTCCCCACCCTTCCTCAATCCTAGATATAGTCTTTTCTTTCTGGAAAGAAACAAATATTGAATAAATTTGGCAGAGCACGATGAGATGAAGCTCAGAGTGTCAAAGTCCTTTTCCTAGAGCAAGGCAATTCCTGTTGTTCATATTGTTGACAGTAATTCTTTTTTGATGCATTACTATACCAAAATCTTCTCCCTAATATTCTACCAAAGAACTCCTTGTCAGGAGGGTGAAAAAGGAAAGAAAAGGAAATGATGGCAAAATAGAAAAATGCACCTATCTTAATATACCCATTATGTAATTCTTAAAGGAATCATAAGAGTGAATTAAACCCTAGAAATTTGAAATGTACTTTAATAAGCTTCATGATTATTCTTAAGAAAAACATTGCTACTTCTGGAAAAACAGACTCACCATGAAATACATGTTTTTGTGAAGTAAATTAGCTCACACACAGTCAGTTTGTGAGGGATGACGTCAATAACATGTGTAGTTGCATGTGATCATTTGTGATCCCCCTCCCCGTGCTTTTTGTGGTTTATTCATCAAATAACAGCACTGAATACAAAGCACATTAATTGCAGAGAAACATGGTGTTGTACAGTCTACCCACTTACCAGAACTTCTTCCCCTCAGTTTATATTAGAAATTACCCCCTAAAACTTAGTGTCTTAAAACAACAAACTTTATTTTTTTAAATAGCTTCTTTGGGTCAGGCATATGGAACTTCTAGGCTGGGGCCTCAGGCTAAGGATTTCTCACAGGGCTACAATCATCTCAAGGCTCAACTGGGAGAAAATTCATTTCTAAGCTCTTTCCTATGTGTGGCTGTTAGCAGCCTTCATCTCTTCATGGGTTTTTGGGCTGAGAACCCCAGTTCCTCCCTGGTTGATGATCCAAGCTATTTTGTCAAGTGGACAGCTCAGAATTTAGCAGTGAGCAACTGAAAGAACGAGAGAAGTAAGACAGAAGCTAATCTCAGAAGTAATACCCCATTACTTTTGTTGTATTCTCTTTATTAAAGAAGCTAGTCACTAAGTCTCACTGCATTTACAGGGCATTGATATCAGGAAGCTGAGACATAGGGAGTCATTTAGAGGCTGCCTACTTACCAAGCATTTGTATATTTTGCCATTGACTCCATAATTTAACGATCTGAATTATTTTCTTATTTTATTGCCATCTAGCAATTTCACTTCTTTATTACTTTGAAAGGTGAAATCCTTTATATAGTGTAGTACAGTGATTCACTAACCTTAAATTGTGTTGCAGTCACCTGGAGGGCTTGATAAAACACAGATTGTTCAGTCCTGCCCCAGAATTTTTGATTCAGTAGGCTAGGGATTCAGTGGACCTGAGAATGTACATTTCTAAAAATGTACATTCTACATGTACATTTCTAAAAACTTTCCAGGTGATGTTGGTACCACTGGACAACTGCTTTATTTTTTAAGAATCTGTTATGTCTTCTGAATGGTGTTACTATTTAAATTAATACTTATATTATTTTTATTTGGGTTCTGATTACAAAGTTATATAGGTTTTGAATGACCTACACAAGTCTATTTTTCCATAAGCTCTGATATATTTAGTGTTTGATTTTTCAAAAGGTAAGGTTTTTTCTCAAGAATATATATACTTCATGACAGCACTATCATTTGTATCAGGAGAATGATACAAAAAAATCTATTTTATGGATGATGAGAAGTCATATGGCAATGAAAGACCATGATTTTATTTCCAGTTGTGTGAGAATAAAATGATTAATTCAGGAAATGTCTATACCTGTCATAATGATTCTAGCAATTACTTTTTTTGCCACTCAAGTAAAAAAAACCTGAGATGTAGTGATTGTTGACTTCCCACTTCTCACACACTTACAACTGTGATCACTTTGGAAAATGAAAAGACTTAAAAATTTTAAGTGTTTCATTTCCTCTTATTTTGTTATCTTGTGTTATGCACAAGGTATTTAAAATTATTATTCTTTAACATTCTTTGAAAATATATTCTTAGAATCTAACATTGTATATACAAGTGTAAAATTTGAAACTAATATTTTCTAGTTCTTTGTACGTAATATCCTCAAGTTATACTGACCCAGGCTTTTACTGATAGGTGACCTTCCATGACAGCTAAATCACTAGAATGGAAACAAATCCTGCATTCATGTCTCAGCTCACTTTTTAAAAATTTGTTTTGAGAGCCTATCTTAGTCTGTTTGGGCTGCTACCAAAAAAGGTCACAGATTGGGTAGCTTATAAACAATAGAAATCTATTTCTGACAGTTATGGAGGCTGGAAGTCCAAGATCAGGGTGCCACAATGTTTAGGTGAGAGCCCTTTTCCAGATCAAAGACTTGTCATTGTACCTTCACATAGTGAAAGGGCTGGGGAGCTCTGTGGTGTTTTTTGCTAAAAGGGCACTAATTTTATTTATGAGGGCTCCATCCTCTTGACTTAGTCACCTCCCAAAGGTCCCACCTACTAATACTAATGAAAGATCCCACATTTAAGAGTTACAATTTCAACACAGGAATTTGGGAGGGGGGGAACACAAACATTCAGACTACAGCAGACCCTATAATGTTATCTGACTTCACCAGGACTTCTTTTGTATTTCTGTGAAAGAGACTAATAAAATAGTCCCTTTTGTCTTGACTATCTTATTAAACTATAAAAAGTCGATAGTAGACATGGTATATTAATCAAACAAGAATTTTTTTTCTTTCTTTCTGTGAAGGCATTTGAGCTTGCCAGGCACAAAAGAGGCTGAGAAGAGGAAATCATCATTGTATAGTGCACTAATGTTACATAGTTATCATCTGTGAGGCTGAGCTAGCAAATTATGAAATTTCTCTTTGTGTGAGATTAGAAGACTCCTGGTTTGCTGAGAATCATTGGAACAAGAAATTTAGAGTATTATGAAAAATAACCTTGCTTTGACTAGTAGCATACATTAGAATGTAACCCATAGCCACTAATATATTTATTTCTATAAACATAATTTGAATATTTTTTGTGAAATACCTTTAAGATTGATTAGTTTTCACATGTATCTGTCATACATCAGTCAATTTTAGATTTGTCTCTTATGGGTCACTTCTGAAGAAGCTGCTTTGTATGGCGTCTAGGAGGATCAAATGCAGGTCATTCTAAAATAATTGCACATTTCAAACATTTATTACATATGAAAATAAATGTGAATATTAGTATGCACTAAATTATAAAGCTACCAATATATTTCTTAGCTTTGTTTGTTGGAGTTGCTGAACTTAGTTTTGCAACTCAGTAAAAAGTTTATTATTTTTTTTCTTAAGATCATCTTATGAACAACAAAAGAAAGAAAACAACCTCCTCCACATTGAACGTCATTTACCATTGGTACAAAGAATTGAATCAGAAAGGGTGCCTCTGAAAAAGACCAAGCATAGGATATTAAATGTCTCTGACGGAGCTGTGAGTCAAATTTGCATCACCATTCAGAGAGGACCCAGAAAAACCTACAAGAAATGCATACTGTGAGCTGGGCATCCCTCAGCCCACTGTCTGGTATACTCTCCTGTGGCTGAAGGGGACACCTTATGGACAGCACCTATGGCAGGCCTTGGCAGAGTCAGAAAGGATGAAAGGATGCTTCCACTAAAATGTTCATAATTAAATAGAAGATAAAAATACTTTTTGGGAATAAAAGTAAAAATAAACAAATGAAACCTAATGAGACTTAAAAGGTTTTGCACAAAAAAGGAAACCATCAACAAACCAAAAAGACAACCTACTGAATGGGAGAAAATATTTGCTAATGCCATGACTAATCAAGGGTGAGCTCAACATCAAAAAAACAAACAACCTGATTAAAAAATGGGCAGAAAACCTGAATTGATATTTTTTCAAAGAAGATATACAGATGGTCAACAGGCACATGAAAAAATGTTCAACATCATTAATCATCAGAGAAATGCAAATCAAAACCACAATGAGATATCACTTCACACCATTAAGAATGGCTATCATCAAAAAGACCATAAATAACAAATGTTGGTGAGGATGTGGAGAAAAGGGAATGCACCCTTGAGGGGAACGTAAATTGGTGTAGCCACTGTGGAAACAGTATGGTGGTTTCTCAAAAACTACCATATAACCCAACAATTCCACTACTGGGTATATATTCAAAAAAACCCAAAAACATTATTTCAAAGACATACATGCACCCCAACGTTCATAGCAGCATTATTTACAATAGCCAAGATATGGAAGCAATTGAAGTGTTCATCAACAGATGAATGGATAAAGAAGCTGTGGTATACATATGCAATTGAATACTACTCATCCATAAAAAAGAATGAAATTTTGACATTTGCAACAACATGCATGGACTTAGAGGGTATTATGCTAAGTGAAATAAGTCAGACAGAGAAAGACAAATTACTCTATGACATCACTTTTATGTGAAATCTAAAGAATAAAAAAACTAGTGAATATAACAAAAAGGAAATAAATTCACAGATATAGAGAACAAACTAATGGTTACCAGTAGGGAGAAGGAAAGGAGGAGGGACAAGATAGGTGTAGCAAATTAAGAGCTACAATCTATTATGTATAAAATAAATAAGCTACAAGGATATATTGTACAACACAGGGAATATAGCCAATATTTTATAATAACTATACAGGTAGTATAACATTTAAAAATTGTGAATCTCTATGTTGTACAGCTGTAACATATAATATTGTACATCAACTATATCTCAATAAAAAAAAATTACTTTTAAGGTCATATCCTATTCAGTTACCAGTTTACATTGCTTTTATGCAGAAGTCAATTATCATCATGTCACTTTAGGGGGAAAAGAAAAGTAATCTGTGTTTGAACAAGTTAGGGATTATCTAAAACTTAATATCTTCTTTCTTTCCCATGTTTCAACACTGGAGTTTTAGGACTATACATTTCTCTGTGTACCATGATAACCAGAATCCTGTATCTAGGTAAAAAAAAAAAAAAATTTTTTTCTCATGTTACAGGATGTCACAATCTATTTCCCAGGAGATTAAGGCTCTGCCTCAATTCCTTACAGTGTGGAGGTTTCTAATGAACTTTCAAGGGTGCAAGATGGGGCACTCAGTGTAAAATTTTGCCTTATCTGGAGAAGAGTCCAACTATATGTCCAGATACCATGTCATAGAAGTTAATACTATGGGATGTGATTAGAATTTTGTACCATAGCTTCCACATAATTTTCAGACAATGGAAAAATTAATCTTAGCTGTCATTTCTAAGACAGACAGTGATGCGCAACAAATAGACTGGGACAAATTACAGATTGATGAGAGTCATGTGACCTTAGGACTACATTTTGAGCATTTGAGGATTATAAAAGTAATGGTGATACTTGCTTTACAAATTGATTTTCACTACATGTTCTTACATAAGCCAGTTACTCTGTAACATAATTATGTATATGTGTGTATGTACTATGCTTTTGTATTGCAATTAAGTATTAGTATTGCTTACTAAAAGTTTCAGAAGATGGCAAAGGTAATGTTGGCTTTAATTTGATCAATAAATGATCAATATCTAGCTATCTGACTTCACCAAAAATGTTCCTCATTCTCCTTTTGCCTTCCAGGTTTGCCTGTTCTCTTCTGTTAATAATAGCTTTTACCAAACTTCTAAATGTGGAAAATCATCAAACTTCAGTCTTTGGATCTTTGCTATTTTTCCTCCAAATTCTCTCCCAATCCAGTTATATGGTTTTAACCTCTATGTAGATGACTTCGATATTTTTAACTCAGTATCTCTCTGCTGACATCCAGCCCATATCTGTTAAACTCTTTTTACAACTTAGTATGTGGATATTTCCCTATTACCTCACATTCAAAATATCTAGAATGAATTTATTAGTGTCAATTCAAAATCTGCTATTTCTCCTGATGTATCTCCTCTTTCCCCAGCCACTCAGACTTGAAATATCACATATCATTTTTAGTATTCTAATTTCATCGCTAATTCTTTCTTAAAAATTGCATTTGCAAAGTGTTTTGGGATCTGCCAAACTTGTGGATGCCTCCCCAGTCTGGGCCAGATTATGATTACATTTACTAATAAGACAAAAAATTCATTACACCAAGTGGCAGAGCTCTCAAGGGTTTCAGATGCCCATTAATGCAAATAAAGGTCAATATCCATCAAGGTCTAGGTGTTACTCCCACTCTTCTCATCCCTCTGTCCGAGAAGGACACTTCATTGTTCAAAGGGACTCAGGGCATAGAATTAGAATTGCTCCCTCTGTAATTGGTGTAGACCAAAGAGAGGGGACTTAAAACATATAGGTGATCTTCAGCAAAGAAGAGATTTTTTAGTTCTTGTTATTATTCTGCTCAGAGTAAACATTTTGAATTATGGTGAAGTTTATTTCAAATTTATTTTGCATCATAGGGATAAAAAATAAATATTTTTTTCCTAATCTATTTTTGGGAACTTACATGTCCAAAGATAAAGAAGGGAAGATAGCTGAACAAAGGAATTAATAGCTGTTTCTCATTAATCCTAACTAAAGACTTGCAGTGTGTCTCTCAGGCAAAGGCTTCAGAGGACAACAATTATCATCTATGAGTATCCTCTTTTCTTATGAAATTAAAAAAAAATCTTTAAGTGGCCAGTGTCTGAGGTTGCAGGTCACCTTAGGATATTTTCCAAATTATCTTCAGTAACATAATGTAATGATGTTTCTCCTTTCTTTCCACTCTGTTTACTACTACATTCTGGAATTTTGTAGTCTCCAAATGTTCTTGGTACTCCACTTTTTCACAGTTTTACTACACTAATGTTTTCAAATTGTATTTTCAAAATGACAATTCTAGCCTCAAAATTCTTTAGTACCTGTAACCTTCCTGCATTCTTTGACAACCAGAATCCTCTATATTGTAACCCTCTCCTTCTCAAAATCTTATTTGTATTTTTCTAAACTTTTAGTGTTTACCAATGTAGCCAGTTCTCTTTTCCTACATACTCATATCTATGATGTTACCCATATATTCACTTCAAAAAAGCATTCCGGCCCCTCCTGTTTTTTGAAACTTTTGTTGGATTATAGTTGATTTACAATGCTGCGTTAGTATCAGGTGTACAGCGAAGTGAATCAGTTTACATATACATAATCCACTCTTTTTTAGATTCATTTCCCATAGAGGCCATTATAGAGGATTGAGTACAGTTTCCTGTACTATATAGTAGATCCTTATGAAATAGTTATCAATTTTATATATTGTAGTGTGTATATGTCAATAACAATCTCCCATTTTATCCCTCAGCACCGCTTACCCACCGGGAACCATAAGTTTGTTTACTACATCTGTAACTCTATTTCTGTTTCATAGATAAGTTCATTTGTATCCATTTTTAGACTCCACATATAAACGATATCATATGATATTTGT
The DNA here is from genome assembly GCF_009873245.2 of Balaenoptera musculus. Lineage (NCBI taxonomy): Eukaryota > Metazoa > Chordata > Mammalia > Artiodactyla > Balaenopteridae > Balaenoptera > Balaenoptera musculus. The sequence continues at coordinate 49,228,215 of NC_045801.1, read as the reverse complement.
CTTTCTCTCTTTGACTTACTTCACTCAGTAGGACAACTCTAGGTCCATCCATGTGGCTACAAATAACATTATTTCATTTATTTTTATGGCTGAGTAATATTCCATTGTATATATGTATCACATCTTCTTTATCCATTCCTCTGTTGATGGACATTTAAGTTGCTTCCATGTCTTGGCTATTGTAAATAGGGCTGCAATGAACATTGAGGTGCATGTATCTTTTTGAATTATGGTTTTCTTCACATATATGCCCAGGAGTGGGATTGCTGGACCATACTGTAGCTCTACTAATAGTTTTTTAAGGAACCTCCATACTGTTGTCCATAGTGGCTGTACCAATTTACATTCCCACCAACAGCATAGAAGGGTTCCCTTTTTTCCACATCCTCTCCACCATTTATTGTTTATAGATTTTTTGATGATGGCAATTCTGACCAGTGTGAGGTAATACCTCATTGTAGTTTTGATTTGCATTTCTATAATTAGTGATGTTGAGCATATTTTCATGTGTTTTTTAGCCATCTGTATGTATTATTTGGAGAAATGTCTATTTAGATCTTCTGCCCACACACCTATGGTCACCTAGTTTATGACAAAGGAGGTAAGAATATGCAATGGAGAAAAGACAGTCTCTTCAATTAATGGTGCTGTGAAAACTGGACAGCTACAAGCAAATGAATGAAATTAGAACACTTCCTAACACCATACCCAAAACTAACTCAAAATGAATTAAAGACCTAAATGTAAGGCAGAATACTATAAAAACTGTAAAAATATAAACACATGGAGGCTAAACAATACACTACTAAATAACCAAGAGATCACTGAAGAAATCAAAGAGGAAATCAAAAAATACCTAGAAAAAAATGACAATGAAAACAGGAACACCTAAAACCTAAGGGATGAAGCAAAAGCAGTTTTAAGAGGGAGGTTTATAGCAATACAATCCTACCTCAAGAAACAAGAAAAATCTCAAGTAAACAACCTAACCTTACACCTAAAGCAACTAGAGAAAGAAGAACAAACAAAACTTAAAGTTAGCAGAAGGAAAGAAATCATAAAGATCAGATCATAAATAAATGAAAAAGAAATGAAGGAAACAATAGCAAAGATCAATAAAACTAAAAGCTGGTTCTTTGAGAAGATAAACAAAATTGATAAACCATTAGCGAGACTCATCAAGAGAAAAAAGGGAAAAGATTCAAATGAACAGAAATAGAAATGAAAAAGGAGAAGTAACAACTGACACAGCAAAAATACAAAGGATCATGAGAGATTGCTACAAGCAACTATATGTCAATAAAATGGACAACCTGGAAGAAATGGACAATTTTTTTAGAAAAGCACAACCTTCCAAGACTGAACCAGGAGGAAACAGAAAATATGAACAGAACACTCACAAGCATGGAAATTGAAACTGTGATTAAAAATCTTCAAACAAACAAAAGCCCAGGACCAGATGGATTCAAAGGTGAATTCTATCAAACATTTAGAGAAGAGCTAACACCTATCCTTCTCAAACTCTTCCAAAATATTACAGAGGGAGGAACGTTCCCAAACTCATTCTATGAGGCCACCATCACCCTGATATCAAAACCAGACAAAGATGTCACACAAAAAAGAAAACTATAGGCCAATATCACTGATGAACATACATGCAAAAATCCTCAACAAAATACTAGCAAACAGAATCCAACAGCACATTGAAAGGATCATACACCATGATCAAGTGGGTTTACACCAGGAATACAAGTATTCTTTAATATATGAAAATCAATCAATGTGATACACCATATAAACAAATTGAAGGATAAAAAAATATGGTAATCTCAATAGATGCAGAAAAATCTTTTGACAAAATTCAACATCCATTTATGATAAAAACTCTCCAGAAAGTAGGCATAGAGGGAACCTGCCTCAACATAATAAAGGCCATATATGAAAAACCCTCAGCCAACATTGTTCTCAATGGTGAAAAACTGAAACAATTTCCACTAAGATCAGGAACAAGACAAGGTTGCCCACTCTCACCATTATTATTAAACATAGTTTTGGAAGTTTTAGCCACAGCAATCAGAGACATAAAAGAAATAAAAGGATTCCAAACTGAAAAAGAAGAAGTAAATCTGTCACTGTTTTCAGATGACATGATACTACACGTAGAGAATACTAAAGATGCTACCAGAAAACGACTAGAGCTAATCAATAAATTTGGTAATGCAGCTGGATTAAAAAATTAATGCACAGAAATCTCTTTCATTCCTGTACACTAACAATGAAAATTCTGAAAGAGAAATCAAGGAAACACTCCATTTACCATTGCAACAAAAGGAATAAAACACCTAGGAATAAACCTACCTAAGGAGACAAAATACCTGTATGCAGAAAGCTATAAGACACTGATGAAAGAAATTAAAGATGATACAAACAGATGGAGAGATATACCATGTTCTTGGATATCTCTTTGGGACTATATTACCCAAAGTCATCTACAGATTCAACGCAATCCCTATCAAACTGACAATGGCATTTTTTCACAGCAATAGGAAAACAATTGCACAATTTGTATGGAAACACAAAAGATCCCGAATAGCCAAAGCAATCTTGGTAAAGAAAAACAGCTGGAGGAATCAGGCTCCCTGACTTCAGACTATACTACAAAGCTACAGAAATCAAGACAATATGGTACTGGCACAGAAACAGAAATATAGGTCAAGGGAAAATGTTAGAAATTCCAGAGATAAACCCACGGTCACCTTATCTTTGACAAAGGAGGCAAGGATATACAATGGAGAAAAGACAATCTCTTCAATAAGTGGTGCTAGGAAAACTGGACAGCTCCATGAAAAAGAATGAAATTAGAACACTCCCTAACACCATACACAAAAATAAACTCTAAATGGATTAAAGACCTAAATGTAAGGCCAAACACTCTAAAACTCTTAGAGGAAAACATAGGCAGAACAGTCTATGACATAAATCACAGCAAGATCCTTTTTGACCCACCTCCTAGAGAAATGGAAATAAAAACAAAAATAAACAAATGGGACATAATGAAACTTAAAAGCTTTTGCACAGCAAAGGAAACCATAAACAAGATGAAAAGACAACCCTCAGAATGGGAGAAAATATTTGCAAACAAACAACTGACAAAGGATTTACCTCCAAAATATACAAGCAGGTCATGCAGCTCAGTATCAAAAAAACAAAAAACCTAATCCAAAATTGGGCAGAAGACCTAAACAGACATTTCTCCAAAGAAGATATACAGATTGCCAACAAACATATGAAAGAATGCTCAGCTTCACTAATCAATAGAGAAATGCAAATCAAAACCACAGTGAGGTATCACCTCACACCAGTCAGAATGGCCATCATCAAAAAATCTACAAGCAATAAATGTTGGAGAGGGTGTGGAGAAAAGGGAACCTTCTTGCACTGTTGGTGGGAGTGTAAATTGATACAGCCACTATGGAGAACAATATGGAGGTTCCTTAAAAAACTAAAAACAGAACTACCAGATGATCTACTACCAGGCATATACCCTAAGAAAACCATAATTCAAAAAGAGTCATGTACCAAAATGTTCATTGCAGCACTATTTACAATAGTCAGTATCGGAAGCCACCTAAGTGTCCATCGACATATGAATGAATAAGAAGATGTGGAACATATATACAATGGTGTATTACTCAGCCATAAATTGAAAGGATATTCAGTTATTTGTAGTTAGGTGGATGGACCTCGAGTCTGTCACACAGAGTGAAGTAAGTCAGAAAGAATAACACAAATACCATATGATAACACATATATATGGAATCTAAAAAAAAAAAAAAAGGTTCTGAAGAACCTAGGGGCAGGACAAGAATAAAGACACAGACATAGAAAATGGGTTTGATGACATGGAGAGGGAGAAGGGTAAGCTGGGACGAAGTGAGAGAGTGGTATGGACATATATACACTACCAAATGTAAAATAGATAGCTAGTGAGAAGCAGCCACATAGCACAGCGAGATCAACTCAGTGCTTTTTGCTCACCCAGAAGGGTGGGATGGGGGAGTGGGAGGGAGATGCAAGAAGGAGTGGATATAGGGATATATGTATGCATATAGCTGATTCACTTTGTTATACAAGAGAAGCTAACACAACATTGTAAAGCAATTATACTCCAATAAAGACGTTTAAATAAAAAAATTTTAAAAAATAACAAAATGGGACTAAATTAAACTTAAAGACTTTTGCACAGCAAAGGAAACCATACACAAAATGAAAAGACAACCCTCAGAATGAAATAAAATATTAACAAGGGAAACAACCAATGAGGGATTAATCTCCAAAATATACAAACAGCCCATGCAGCTCAATATCAAAAAAAAAATCTTACCCCCTTCTTATAAAATAATTTGTCTGTCTTTCAAGATTCATTTTAAGTGCCACCTTCTCCATGAGGGTATTCCTAATCTAGCTGCCATATGTATGTATGTGTTTATATATATATATATATATATATATATATATATATATATATATATATATATATAAATAGCTATATATATATCATAACAATATATATATATATAACGGATTATAGGGAAGAAGGTGTATGTATACCTATACATACCCTATGATACGATTATCTTTATTTCTCATTTGCCTTTATTAGAATATAAAGAATATGAAGTGCTTCCACGAATCTTTAAGCTTTTGGACAATAGGAAATGTGTTTTTTATTTTCTATTTGTTTTTAATATGAGAAACACAGCAATTTGATTCTTGGGTAATATATGTTTATTAGTTGATCAGTATTTTAAAAACTACAGATTGCTTCTCTCTCAGGAATGGAAAATTATGGCACATTTTTTCCCCTGCTGCGTTTATTATATGTTTATCTTTATAACAGATACAAAATGAGAGAGGGAAAAGGAAGTTTGTTTATATTCTTTAATAAGGTATCTTTTTAATTAATATGTTATAGATATATTTGCATTTTCTCCTTCTGACAATTCAGAGGCCTTGGTTTATATTTGATCTCTGTATATTTGTTATTTTTAAGATATTAATAAACTGTATGATTGCCTTCTTTTATTTTTTATGTGTTGTTTTCATCTCTGTGTTTTTGGAAGTATATATTATAACTTTTCCCTTGAGTTAGCAGGACTTTTTTTTTTCTATTTGACCATCATTTAAGTGAATGAGCCTGCCTCTATCTTACAGAGATTCTAAATAGATAATATTTAGATTTTCCTTAACCTGCTATCATAACCATAAAAAATTTTAAACTTTGAACATGACCTTAATGTGCTAAAAATTAAACGTTGAAAACTAGGCTGCTTTTTATAGGTAAATACCTAAATTAATGATCTCAATCTAAATCATACTCACATGTGCCATATCCTTATTTCTTATTTAGATTACACATTTCCCAGAGTGAATTTTTTTTTTTAAATAATAAAGAGGTCTTCCAATAAGTCAAATAAAGGCAATAATAGAAAATATGAATGTGACCACAGTTTATGAATATTTTGGTAAATAAAAAGCATGTTGCCTACTTAGGAGATCTGGATCATCTTCATTATTTGATTTTTTTTTTTTTTTAAACATCTTTATTGAAGTATAATTGCCTTACAATAGTGTGTTAGCTTCTGCTTTATAACAAAGTGAATCAGTTATACATATACAATATGTTCCCATTTCTCTTCCCTCTTGCATCTCCCTCCCTCCCACCCTCCCTATCCCATCCCTCTAGGTGGTCACAAAGCACCGAGCTGATCTCCCTGTGCTATGCGGCTGCTTCCCACTAGCTATCTATTTTACATTTGGTAGTGTATATATGTCCATGACACTCTCTTACCCTGTCACATCTCACCCCACCCCCTCCCCATATCCTCAAGCCCATTCTCTAGTAGGTCTGTGTCTTTATTCCCGTCTTGCCACTAGGTTCTTCATGGCCTTTTTTTTTCTTTTTCCTTAGATTCCGTATATATGTGTTAGCATACTGTATTTGTTTTTCTCTTTCTGACTTACTTCACTCTGTATGACAGACTCTAACTCCATCCACCTCATTACAAATACCTCCATTTCATTTCTTTTTATGGCTGAGTAATATTCCATTGTATATATGTGCCACATCTTCTTTATCCATTCATCTGTCGATGGACATTTAGGTTGCTTCCAGGTCCTGGCTATTGTAAATAGAGCTGCAATGAACATTGTGGTACATGACACTTTTTGACCTATGGTTTTCTCAGGGTATATGCCCAGTAGTGGGGTTGCTGGGTCGTATGGTACTTCTATTTGTAGTTTTTTAAGGAACCTCCATACTGTTCTCCATAGTGGCTGTATCAATTTACATTCCCACCAAGAGTGCAAGAGGGTTCCCTTTCCTCCACACCCTCTCCAGCATTTATTGTTTCTAGATTTTTTGATGATGGCCATTCTGACCGGTGTGAGATGATATCTCATTGTAGTTTTGATTTGCATTTCTCTAATGATTAATGATGTTGAGCATTCTTTCATGTGTCTGTAGGCCATCTGTATATCTTCTTTGGAGAAATGTCTATTTAGGTCTTCTGCCCATTTTTGGATTGGGTTGTTCGTTTTTTTTGTTATTGAGCTGCATGAGCTGCTTGTAAATCTTGGAGATTAATCCTTTGTCAGTTGCTTCATTTGCAAATATTTTCTCCCATTCTGATGGTTGTCTTTTGGTCTTGTTTATGGTTTCCTTTGCTGTGCAAAAGCTTTTAAGTTTCATTAGGTCCCATTTGTTTATTTGTGTTCTTATTTCCATTTCTCTAGGAGCTGGGTCAAAAAGAATCTTGCTGTGATGTATGTCATAGAGTGTTCTGCCTATGTTTTCCTCTAAGAGTTTGATAGTGTCTGGCCTTACACTTAGGTCTTTAATCCATTTTGAGTTTATTTTTGTGCATGGTGTCAGGGAGTGTTCTAATTTCATACTTTTACATGTACCTGTCCAATTTTCCCAGCACCACTTATTGAAGAGGCTGTCTTTTCTCCACTGTATATGCTTGCCTCCTTTACCAAAGATAAGGTGACCATATGTGTGTGGGTTTATCTCTGGGCTTTCTATCCTGTTCCATTGATCTATATTTCTGTTTTTGTGCCAGTACCAAACTGTCTTGATTACTGAAGCTTTGTAGTATAGTCTGAAGTCAGGGAGCCTGATTCCCCCAGCTCCATTTTTCGTTCTCAAGATTGCTTTGGCTATTCGGGGTCTTTTGTGTTTCCATACAAATTGTGAAATTTTTTGTTCTAGTTCTGTGAAAAATGCCATTGGTAGTTTGATAGGGATTGCATTGAATCTGTAGATTGCTTTGGGTAGTAGAGTCATTTTCACAATGTTGATTCTTCCAATCCAGGAACATGGTATATCTCTCCATCTATTTGTATCATCTTTAATTTCTTTCATCAGTGTCTTATAATTTTCTGCATACAGGTCTTTTGTCTCCTTAGGTAGGTTTATTCCTAGATATCTTATTCTTTTTGTTGCAATGGTAAACGGGAGTGTTTTCTTAATTTCACTTTCAGATTTTTCGTCATTAGTGTATAGAAATGCAAGCGATTTCTTTGCATTAATTTTGTATCCTGCTACTTTACCAAATTCATTGATTAGCTCTAGGAGTTTTCTGGTAGCATCTTTAGGATTCTCTATGTATAGTATCATGTCATCTGCAAATAGTGACAGCTTTACTTCTTCTTTTCCGATTTGGATTCCTTTTATTTCTTTGTCTTCTCTGATTGCTGTGGCTAACACTTCGAAAACTATGTTGAATAATAGTGGTGAGAGTGGGCAACCTTGTCTTGTTCCTGATCTTAGTGGACATGGTTTCAGTTTTTCACCATTGAGGACAATGTTGGCTGTGGGTTTGTCATATATGGCCTTTATTATGTTGAGGAAAGTTCCCTCTATGCCTACTTTCTGCAGGGCTTTTATCATAAATGGGTGTTGAATTTTGTCGAAAGCTTTCTCTGCATCTATTGAGATGATCATATGGTTTTTCTCCTTCAATTTGTTAATATGGTGTATCACATTGATTGATTTGCGTATATTGAAGAATCCTTGCATTCCTGGGATAAACCCCACTTGATCATGGTGTATGATCCTTTTAATGTGCTGTTGGATTCTGTTTGCGAGTATTTTGTTGAGGATTTTTGCATCTATGTTCATCAGTGATATTGGCCTGTAGTTTTCTTTCTTTGTGATATCTTTGTCTGGTTTTGGTATCAGGGTGATGGTGGCCTCGTAGAATGAGTTTGGGAGTTTTCCTCCCTCTGCAATATTTTGGAAGAGTTTGAGAAGGATAGGTGTTAGCTCTTCTCTAAATGTTTGATAGAATTCACCTGTGAAGCCATCTGGTCCTGGGCTTTTGTTTGTTGGAAGGTTTTTAATCACAGTTTCAATTTCAGTGCTTGTGATTGGTCTGTTCATATTTTCTATTTCTTCCTGGTTCAGTCTCGGCAGTTTGTGAATTTCTAAGAATCTGTCCATTTCTTCCAGGTTGTCCATTTTATTGGCATAGAGTTGCTTGTAGTAATCTCTCATGATCTTTTGTATTTCTGCAGTGTCAGTGGTTATTTCTCCTTTTTCATTTCTAATTCTATTGATCTGAGTCTTCTCCCTTTTTCTCTTGATGAGTCTGGCTAATGGTTTATCAATTCTGTTTATCTTCTCAAAGAACCAGCTTTTAGTTTCTTTGATTTTTGCTATTGTTTCCTTCATTTCTTTTTCATTTATTTCTGACCTGATCTTTATAATTTCTTTCCTTCTGCTGGCTTTGGGGTTTTTTTGTTCTTCTTTCTCTAATTGCTTTAGGTGCAAGGTTAGGTTGTTTATTCGAGATGTTTCCTGTTTCTTGAGGTAGGCTTGTATTGCTATAAACTTCCCTCTTAGCACTACTTTTGCTGCGTCCCATAGGTTTTGGGTCGTCGTATCTCCACTGTCATTTATTTCTAGGTATTTTTTGATTTCCCCTTTGATTTCTTAAGTAATCACTTCATTATTAAGTAATGTATTGTGTAGCCTCCATGTGTTTGTATTTTTTACAGATCTTTTCCTGTAATTGATATCTAGTCTCATAGCGTTGTGGTCGGAAAAGATACTTGATACGATTTCAATTTTCTTAAATTTACCAAGGCTTGATTTGTGACCCAATATATGATCTATCCTGGAGAATGTTCCATGAGCACTTGAGAAAAATGTGTATTCTGTTGTTTTGGGGTGGAATGTCCTATAAATATCAATTAAGTCCATCTTGTTTAATGTATCATTTAAAGCTTGTGTTTCCTTACTTATTTTCATTTTGGATGATCTGTCCATTGGTGAAAGTGGGGTGTTAAAGTCCCCTACTATGATTGTGTTGCTGTCGATTTCCCCTTTTATGGCTGTTAGTACTTGCCTTATGTATTGAGGTGCTCCTATGTTGGGTGCATAAATATTTACAATTGTTATACCTTCCTCTTGGATCGATCCCTTGATCATTATATAGTGTCCTTCTTTGTCTCTTGTAATAGTCTTTATTTTAAAGTCTATTTTTTCTGATATGAGAATTGCTACTCCAGCTTTCTTTTGATTTCCATTTGCATGGAATATCTTTTTCCATCCCCTCACTTTCAGTCTGTATGTGTCTCTAGGTCTGAAGTGGGTCTCTTGTAGACAGCATATATATGGGTCTTGTTTTGTATCCATTCAGCCAGCCTGTGTCTTTTGGTGGGAGCATTTAATCCATTTACATTCAAGGTAATTATCGATATGTATGTTCCTATTCCCATTTTCTAAATGTTTTGGGTTTGTTATTGTAGGTGTTTTCCTTCTCTTGTGTTTCTTGCCTAGAGAAGTTCCTTTAGCATTTGTTGTAAAGCTGGTTTGGTAGTGCTGAACTCTCTCAGCTTTTGCTTGTCTGTAAAGGTTTTAATTTCTCCATCACATTTGAATGAGATCCTTGCTGGGTAGAGTAATCTTGGTTGTAGGTTCTTCTCCTTCATCACTTTAAGTATATCCTGCCACTCCCTTCTGGCTTGCAGAGTTTCTGCTGAAAGATCAGATGTTAACCTTATGGGGATTCCCTTGTGTGTTATTTGTTTTTTTTTTCCCTTGCTGCCTTTAATATGTTTTCCTTATATTTAATTTTTGACAGTTTGATTAATATGTGTCTTGGCGTGTTTCTCCTTGGGTTTATCCTGTATGGGACTCTCTGTGCTTCCAGGACTTGATTAACTATTTCCTTTCCCATATTAGGGAAGTTTTCAACTATAATCTCTTCAAATATTTTCTCAGTCCCTTTCTTTTTCTCTTCTTCTTCTTCTGGGACCCCTATAATTCGAATGTTGGTGCGTTTAATGTTGTCCCAGAGGTCTCCT